>NC_092336.1:517189285-517531428 GCF_046630445.1 Rutidosis leptorrhynchoides | reverse complement strand
TGGTCGGTTGGTTGAGGATTTTCTTTTACTTAACCGTTTTATTATTTCCCCCACCGGTTCTATTTCTTCATCCGGTTCCGATTCTTCTTCCGGTTCCGATTCTTCTTCCGGTTCCGACTCTTCTTCCGGTTCCTCTTCGGGAACTTGTGAATCAGTCCACGAATCATTCCAATTTACATTTGACTCTTCATTATTATTAGGTAAGTCAATGGGGCTTGTTCTAGAGGTAGACATCTATCACATAATATCAAACGCGTTAAGAGATTAATATATCACATAATATTCACATGTTAAAAATATATAGTTTCCAACAAAATTTGTTAAGCAATCATTTTTCAAGTAAACACGGTCGAAGTCCAGACTCACTAATGCATCCTAACAAACTCGATAAGACACACTAATGAAAAATTCTGGTTCTCTAAGACCAACGCTCTGATACCAACTGAAATGTCCCGTTCTTATTGATTAAAAACGTTCCATATTAATTGATTTCGTTGCGAGGTTTTGACCTCTATATGAGACGTTTTTCAAAGACTGCATTCATTTTTAAAACAAACCATAACCTTTATTTCATAAATAAAGGTTTAAAAAGCTTTACGTAGATTATCAAATAATGATAATCTAAAATATCCTGTTTACACACGACCATTACATAATGGTTTACAATACAAATATGTTACATCGAAATCAGTTTCTTGAATGCAGTTTTTACACAATATCATACAAACATGGACTCCAAATCTTGTCCTTATTTTAGTATACAACAGCGGAAGCTCTTAATATTCACCTGAGAATAAACATGCTTTAAACGTCAACAAAAATGTTGGTGAGTTATAGGTTTAACCTATATATATCAAATCGTAACAATAGACCACAAGATTTCATATTTCAATACACATCCCATACATAGAGATAAAAATCATTCATATGGTGAACACCTGGTAACCGACATTAACAAGATGCATATATAAGAATATCCCCATCATTCCGGGACACCCTTCGGATATGATATAATTTTCGAAGTACTAAAGCATCCGGTACTTTGGATGGGGTTTGTTAGGCCCAATAGATCTATCTTTAGGATTCGCGTCAATTAGGGTGTCTGTTCCCTAATTCTTAGATTACCAGACTTAATAAAAAGGGGCATATTCGATTTCGATAATTCAACCATAGAATGTAGTTTAACGTACTTGTGTCTATTTTGTAAATCATTTATAAAACCTGCATGTATTCTCATCCCAAAAATATTAGATTTTAAAAGTGGGACTATAACTCACTTTCACAGATTTTTACTTCGTCGGGAAGTAAGACTTGGCCACTGGTTGATTCACGAACCTATAACAATATATACATATATATCAAAGTATGTTCAAAATATATTTACAACACTTTTAATATATTTTGATGTTTTAAGTTTATTAAGTCAGCTGTCCTCGTTAGTAACCTACAACTAGTTGTCCACAGTTAGATGTACAGAAATAAATCGATAAATATTATCTTGAATCAATCCACGACCCAGTGTATACGTATCTCAGTATTGATCACAACTCAAACTATATATATTTTGGAATCAACCTCAACCCTGTATAGCTAACTCCAACATTCACATATAGAGTGTCAATGGTTGTTCCGAAATATATATAGATGTGTCGACATGATAGGTCGAAACATTGTATACGTGTCTATGGTATCTCCAGATTACATAATATACAATACAAGTTGATTAAGTTATGGTTGGAATAGATTTGTTACCAATTTTCACGTAGCTAAAATGAGAAAAATTATCCAATCTTGTTTTACCCATAACTTCTTCATTTTAAATCCGTTTTGAGTGAATCAAATTGCTATGGTTTCATATTGAACTCTATTTTATGAATATAAACAGAAAAAGTATAGGTTTATAGTCGTAAAAATAAGTTACAAGTCGTTTTTGTAAAGGTAGTCATTTCAGTCGAAAGAACGACGTCTAGATGACCATTTTAGAAAACATACTTCCACTTTGAGTTTAATCATAATTTTTGGATATAGTTTCATGTTCATAATAAAAATCATTTTCTCAGAATAACAACTTTAAAATCAAAGTTTATCATAGTTTTTAATTAACTAACCCATAACAGCCCGCGGTGTTACTACGACGGCGTAAATCCGGTTTTACGGTGTTTTTCGTGTTTCCAGGTTTTAAATCATTAAGTTAGCATATCATATAGATATAGAACATGTGTTTAGTTGATTTTAAAAGTCAAGTTAGAAGGATTAACTTTTGTTTGTGAACAAGTTTAGAATTAACTAAACTATGTTCTAGTGATTACAAGTTTAAACCTTCGAATAAGATAGCTTTATATGTATGAATCGAATGATGTTATGAACATCATTACTACCTTAAGTTCCTTGGATAAACCTACTGGAAAAGAGAAAAATGGATCTAGCTTCAATGGATCCTTGGATGGCTCGAAGTTCTTGAAGCAGAATCATGACACGAAAACAAGTTCAAGTAAGATCATCACTTGAAATAAGATTGTTATAGTTATAGAAATTGAACCAAAGTTTGAATATGATTATTACCTTGTATTAGAATGATAACCTACTGTAAGAAACAAAGATTTCTTGAGGTTGGATGATCACCTTACAAGATTGGAAGTGAGCTAGCAAACTTGAAAGTATTCTTGATTTTATGAAACTAGAACTTTTGGAATTTATGAAGAACACTTAGAACTTGAAGATAGAACTTGAGAGAGATCAATTAGATGATGAAAATTGAAGAATGAAAGTGTTTGTAGGTGTTTTTGGTCGTTGGTGTATGGATTAGATATAAAGGATATGTAATTTTGTTTTCATGTAAATAAGTCATGAATGATTACTCGTATTTTTGTAATTTTATGAGATATTTCATGCTAGTTGCCAAATGATGGTTCCCACATGTGTTAGGTGACTCACATGGGCTGCTAAGAGCTGATCATTGGAGTGTATATACCAATAGTACATACATCTAAAAGCTGTGTATTGTACGAGTACGAATACGGGTGCATACGAGTAGAATTGTTGATGAAACTGAACGAGGATGTAATTGTAAGAATTTTTGTTAAGTAGAAGTATTTTGATAAGTGTCTTGAATTCTTTCAAAAGTGTATGAATACATATTAAAACACTACATGTATATACATTTTAACTGAGTCGTTAAGTCATCGTTAGTCGTTACATGTAAATGTTGTTTTGAAACCTTTAGGTTAACGATCTTGTTAAATGTTGTTAACTCAATGTTTATAATATCAAAAGAGATTTTAAATTATTATATTATCATGATATTATGATGTACGAATATCTCTTAATATGATATATATACATTAAATGTCGTTACAACGATAATCGTTACATATATGTCTCGTTTCAAAATCATTAAGTTAGTAGTCTTGTTTTTACATATGTAGTTCATTGTTGATATACTTAATGATATGTTTACTTATCATAATATCATGTTAACTATATATATAACCATATATATGTCATCATATAGTTTTTACAAGTTTTAACGTTCGTGAATCACCGGTCAACTTGGGTGGTCAATTGTCTATATGAAACATATTTCAATTAATCAAGTCTTAACAAGTTTGATTGCTTAACATGTTGGAAACATTTAATATGTAAATATCAATCTCAATTAATATATATAAACATGGAAAATTTCGGGTCACTACAGTACCTACCCGTTAAATAAATTTCGTCCCGAAATTTTAAGCTGTTGAAGGTGTTGACGAATCTTCTGGAAATAGATGCGGGTATTTCTTCTTCATCTGATCTTCACGCTCCCAGGTGAACTCGGGTCCTCTACGAGCATTCCATCGAACCTTAACAATTGGTATCTTGTTTTGCTTAAGTCTTTTAACCTCACGATCCATTATTTCGACGGGTTCTTCGATGAATTGAAGTTTTTCGTTGATTTGGATTTCATTTAACGGAATAGTGAGATCTTCTTTAGCAAAACATTTCTTTAAATTCGAGACGTGGAAAGTGTTATGTACAGCCGCGAGTTGTTGAGGTAACTCTAGTCGGTAAGCTACTGGTCCGATACGATCAATAATCTTGAATGGTCCAATATACCTTGGATTTAATTTCCCTCGTTTACCAAATCGAACAACGCCTTTCCAAGGTGCAACTTTAAGCATGACCATCTCTCCAATTTCAAATTCTATATCTTTTCTTTTAATGTCAGCATAGTTCTTTTGTCGACTTTGGGCGGTTTTCAACCGTTGTTGAATTTGGATGATCTTCTCGCTAGTTTCTTGTATAATCTCCGGACCCGTAATCTGTCTATCCCCCACTTCACTCCAACAAATCGGAGACCTGTACTTTCTACCATAAAGTGCTTCAAATGGCGCCATCTCAATGCTTGAATGGCAGCTGTTGTTGTAGGAAAATTCTGCTAACGGTAGATGTCGATCCCAACTGTTTCCGAAATCAATAACATATGCTCGTAGCATGTCTTCAAGCGTTTGTATCGTCCTTTCGCTCTGCCCATCAGTTTGTGGATGATAGGCAGTACTCATGTCTAGACGAGTTCCTAATGCTTGCTGTAATGTCTGCCAGAATCTTAAAATAAATCTGCCATCCCTATCAGAGATAATAGAGATTGGTATTCCATGTCTGGAGATGACTTCCTTCAAATACAGTCGTGCTAACTTCTCCATCTTGTCATCTTCTCTTATTGGCAAGAAGTGTGCTGATTTGGTGAGACGGTCAACTATTACCCAAATAGTATCAAAACCACTTGCAGTCCTTGGCAATTTAGTGATGAAATCCATGGTAATGTTTTCCCATTTCCATTCCGGGATTTCGGGTTGTTGAAGTAGACCTGATAGTTTCTGATGCTCAGCTTTGACCTTAGAACACGTCAAACATTCTCCTACGTATTTAGCAACATCGGCTTTCATACCCGGCCACCAAAAATGTTTCTTGAGATCCTTGTACATCTTCCCCGTTCCAGGATGTATTGAGTATCTGGTTTTATGAGCTTCTCTAAGTACCATTTCTCTCATATCTCCAAATTTTGGTACCCAAATCCTTTCAGCCCTATACCGGGTTCCGTCTTCCCGAATATTAAGATGCTTCTCCGATCCTTTGGGTATTTCATCCTTTAAATTTCCCTCATTTAAAACTCCTTGTTGCGCCTCCTTTATTTGAGTAGTAATGTTATTATGAATCATTATATTCATAGATTTTACTTGAATGGGTTCTCTGTCCTTCCTGCTCAAGGCATCGGCTACCACATTTGCCTTCCCCGGGTGGTAACGAATCTCAAAGTCGTAATCATTCAATAATTCAATCCACCTACGCTGCCTCATATTCAGTTGTTTCTGATTAAATATGTGTTGAAGACTTTTATGGTCGGTATATATAATACTTTTGACCCCATATAAGTAGTGCCTCCAAGTCTTTAATGCAAAAACAACCGCGCCTAATTCCAAATCATGCGTCGTATAATTTTGTTCGTGAATCTTCAATTGTCTAGACGCATAAGCAATCACCTTCGTTCGTTGCATTAATACACAACCGAGACCTTGCTTTGATGCATCACAATAAATCACAAAATCATCATTCCCTTCAGGCAATGACAATATAGGTGCCGTAGTTAGCTTTTTCTTCAATAACTGAAACGCTTTCTCTTGTTCATCATTCCATTCAAATTTCTTCCCTTTATGCGTTAATGCAGTCAAGGTTTTGCTATTCTGGAAAAGTCTTGGATGAACCTTCTGTAGTAACCAGCTAGTCCTAAAAACTGGCGTATGTGTTTCGGAGTTTTCGGGGTTTCCCACTTTTCAACAGTTTCTATCTTTGCTGGATCCACCTTAATACCTTCTTTGTTCACTATGTGACCGAGGAATTGAACTTCTTCCAACCAAAATGCACACTGTGAAAACTTAGCGTACAATTCTTCCTTCCTCAATACTTCTAACACCTTTCTCAAATGTTCACCGTGTTCTTGGTCATTCTTTGAGTAAATAAGTATGTCATCAATGAAAACAATGACAAACTTGTCAAGGTATGGTCTACACACTCGGTTCATAAGGTCCATGAACACAGCTGGTGCATTAGTTAAACCAAACGGCATGACCATAAACTCGTAATGACCGTAACGTGTTCTGAAAGCAGTCTTTGGAATATCATCTTCTTTCACCCGCATTTGATGATACCCGGAACGTAAGTCAATCTTTGAATAAACAGAAGAGCCTTGTAGTTGATCAAATAAGTCATCGATTATCGGTAGTGGGTAGCGGTTCTTGATGGTAAGTTTGTTCAACTCTCGGTAGTCGATACACAACCTGAATGTACCATCTTTCTTCTTGACAAACAAAACAGGAGCTCCCCACGGTGATGTGCTTGGTCGAATGAAACCACGCTCTAAAAGTTCTTGTAATTGGCTTTGTAGTTCTTTCATCTCGCTGGGTGCGAGTCTGTAAGGAGCACGAGCTATTGGTGTAGCTCCTGGTACAAGATCTATTTGAAATTCAACGGATCGATGTGGGGGTAATCCCGGTAATCCTTTCGGAAATACATCAGGAAATTCTTTTGCGACGGGAACATCAATGATGCTCTTTTCTTCAGTTTGTACTTTCTCGACGTGTGCTAGAACAGCATAGCAACCTTTTCTTATTAGTTTTTATGCCTTCAAATTACTAATAAGATGTAGCTTCGTGTTGCCCTTTTCTCCGTACACCATTAAGGGTTTTCCTTTTTCTCGTATAATGCGAATTGCATTTTTGTAACAAACGATCTCCGCTTTCACTTCTTTCAACCAGTCCATACCGATTATCACATCAAAACTCCCTAACTCTACTGGTATCAAATCAATCTTAAATGTTTCGCTAACCAGTTTAATTTCTCGATTCCGACATATATTATCTGCTGAAATTAATTTATCATTTGCTAATTCGAGTAAAAATTTACTATCCAAAGGCGTCAATGGACAACTTAATTTAGCACAAAAATCTCTACTCATATAGCTTCTATCCGCACCCGAATCAAATAAAACGTAAGCAGATTTATTGTCAATAAGAAACGTACCCGTAACAAGCTCCGGGTCTTCCTGTGCCTCTGCCGCATTAATATTGAAAACTCTTCCACGGCCTTGTCCATTCGTGTTCTCCTGGTTCGGGCAATTTCTAATAATGTGGCCCGGTTTTCCACATTTATAACAAACTACATTGGCATAACTTGCTCCGACACTACTTGCTCCGCCATTACTCGTTCCGACACCATTTGTTCCTTTCGTTCTATTAACCCCTGGTCCGTAGACCTCACACTTCGTCACGCTATGACCATTTCTTTTACACTTGTTGCAAAATTTGGTGCAGAACCCCGAGTGATTCTTTTCACACCTTTGGCATAGCTGCTTCTGATTGTTGTTGTTGTTGCGGTTATTATTGTTGTTGGGATGATTGTTGTAGTTGCTGTTGTTGTTGTTGTTGGGCCGTTTGTTGTAGTTGCGATTGTTGGGATAATTGTTGCGATTATTGTTGTAATTGCTGTTGTTGTTGTATTGGTGATTCTTATCACTGTTTTCCTCCCACTTTCTTTTGACTTGCTTCACATTGGCCTCTTCAGCAGTCTGTTCTTTAATTCTTTCTTCAATTTGGTTCACGAGTTTGTGAGCCATTCTACATGCCTGTTGTATGGAGGCGGGCTCATGTGAACTTATATCTTCTTGGATTCTTTCCGGTAATCCTTTCACAAACGCGTCGATCTTCTCTTCCTCATCTTCGAATGCTCCCGGACACAATAGGCACAATTCTGTTAATCGTCTTTCGTACGTGGTAATATCAAATCCTTGGGTTCGTAACCCTCTAAGTTCTGTCTTGAGCTTATTGACCTCGGTTCTGGGACGGTACTTCTCGTTCATCAAGTGCTTGAATGCTGACCACGGTAGTGCGTACGCATCGTCTTGTCCCACTTGCTCTAGATAGGTATTCCACCATGTTAACGCAGAACCTGTGAAGGTATGCGTAGCGTACTTTACTTTGTCCTCATCAGTACACTTACTTATGGCAAACACCGATTTGACCTTCTCGGTCCACCGTTTCAATCCGATCGGTCCTTCGGTTCCATCAAATTCCAAAGGTTTGCAGGCAGTGAATTCTTTGTAGGTGCATCCTACACGATTTCCTGTACTGCTAGATCCAAGGTTATTGTTGGTATGTAGCGCAGCCTGTACTGCGGCTATGTTTGAAGCTAGAAAAGTACGGAATTCCTCTTCATTCATATTCACGGTGTGTCGAGTAGTCGGTGCCATTTCCTTCAAAATAGTTAAATGGAACAAGTTAATCATACAGAATATTAAGAGTAGTTAATAGTATTTCGTAGCATAATATGAACTCATTTATAAAAGCTTTTTCTTCATATTAGCGTTTTATAAGTTTAAATTTGGGTAGTACCTACCCGTTAAGTTCATACTTAGTAGCTAATATACAATTCAACTACTACAATTCTATATGAAAAACTGATTATAATAATATTTCGCGTTCAAACTTTTATACAATATTTTACAAACTTACAATACCGCTTATTTTACATAAAGCATGAAATATAGCACACAATAACTTTGATACAAGATAGTTGTGAAGATAATTCTAGCTAGTACACAAGTCGTTCAGCAAAGGCAATAAAGACACGTAATTCATACGTCCAGAAACAAGTCATGCATTCTGGTTTTACTAGGACTACTTCCCATCCTTGGTCTTGTGCAACATAACCGTTATGGCCGTTGATAAGACAGCGTGTTGTAACGTCGTCAAAGGGACGAGGGTTACGTAATGTCCAACAGTCCCGTAATAATCTAAAAACCTCATTTCTTACCCCAATTACCGACTCCGTCACTTGTGGAAACGTTTTGTTTAATAGTTGTAGCCCGATGTTCTTGTTCTCACTTTGGTGAGAAGCGAACATTACTAATCCGTAAGCATAACATGCTTCTTTATGTTGCATGTTAGCCACTTTTTCTAAATCACGAAGTCCAATATTCGGATATATTGAGTCAAAATAATTTCTTAACCCGTTGCGTAAAATAGCATTTGGGTTCCCCGCAATATATGCGTCAAAGTAAACACATCGTAACTTATGGGTTTCCCAATGTGATATCCCCCATCTTTCAAACGAAAGTCTCTTATAAACCAAGACATTCTTGGAACGTTCTTCGAATGTCTTACAAACTGATCTCGCCTTAAATAGTTGTGCCGAGGAATTCTGGCCGACTCTAGACAAGATTTCATCAATCATGTCTCCGGGTAGGTCTCTTAAAATATTGGGTTGTCTATCCATTTTGTGTTTTTAAACTGTAAAATAGACAAGAGTTAGATTCATAAAAAAAATACTTATTAATACAAGCAATTTTTACATATATCATAAAGCATAAGAACACTATATTACATATATTACACCACACGAATACAACTATCTTATTCCGATTCGCTCGTTTCTTCTTCTTCGGTTTTGGTTCGTTTTGCCAAGTTTCTAGGGATATATGATGTTCCCCTAATACGAGCCGTCGTTGTCCACATTGGTTTAGAAAAACCTGGTGGTTTAGAGGTTCCCGGGTCATTGTTACAACTTAAGGACTTCGGGCGTTGACGATACATATAAAGTTCATCGGGGTTGGAATTAGATTTCTCTATTTTTATGCCCTTTCCCTTATTATTTTCTTTTGCCTTTTTAAATTCAGTTGGGGTAATTTCTATAAAATCATCGGAATTCTCGTCGGAATCCGATTCATCAGAGAATTGGTAATCCTCCCAATATTTTGCTTCCTTGGCGGAAACACCATTGACCATAATTAACCTTGGTCGGTTGGTTGAGGATTTTCTTTTACTTAACCGTTTTATTATTTCCCCCACCGGTTCTATTTCTTCATCCGGTTCCGATTCTTCTTCCGGTTTCGATTCTTCTTCCGGTTCCGACTCTTCTTCCGGTTCCTCTTCGGGAACTTGTGAATCAGTCCACGAATCATTCCAATTTACATTTGACTCTTCATTATTATTAGGTGAGTCAATGGGGCTTGTTCTAGAGGTAGACATCTATCACATAATATCAAACGCGTTAAGAGATTAATATATCACATAATATTCACATGTTAAAAATATATAGTTTCTAACAAAATTTGTTAAGCAATCATTTTTCAAGTAAACACGGTCGAAGTCCAGACTCACTAATGCATCCTAACAAACTCGATAAGACACACTAATGAAAAATTCTGGTTCTCTAAGACCAACGCTCTGATACCAACTGAAATGTCCCGTTCTTATTGATTAAAAACGTTCCATATTAATTGATTTCGTTGCGAGGTTTTGACCTCTATATGAGACGTTTTTCAAAGACTGCATTCATTTTTAAAACAAACCATAACCTTTATTTCATAAATAAAGGTTTAAAAAGCTTTACGTAGATTATCAAATAATGATAATCTAAAATATCCTGTTTACACACGACCATTACATAATGGTTTACAATACAAATATGTTACATCAAAATCAGTTTCTTGAATGCAGTTTTTACACAATATCATACAAACATGGACTCCAAATCTTGTCCTTATTTTAGTATGCAACAGCGGAAGCTCTTAATATTCACCTGAGAATAAACATGCTTTAAACGTCAACAAAAATATTGGTGAGTTATAGGTTTAACCTATATATATCAAATCGTAACAATAGACCACAAGATTTCATATTTCAATACACATCTCATACATAGAGATAAAAATCATTCATATGGTGAACACCTGGTAACCGACATTAACAAGATGCATATATAAGAATATCCCCATCATTCCGGGACACCCTTCGGATATGATATAATTTTCGAAGTACTAAAGCATCCGGTACTTTGGATGGGGTTTGTTAGGCCCAATAGATCTATCTTTAGGATTCGCGTCAATTAGGGTGTCTGTTCCCTAATTCTTAGATTACCAGACTTAATAAAAAGGGGCATATTCGATTTCGATAATTCAACCATAGAATGTAGTTTCACGTACTTGTGTCTATTTTGTAAATCATTTATAAAACCTGCATGTATTCTCATCCCAAAAATATTAGATTTTAAAAGTGGGACTATAACTCACTTTCACAGATTTTTACTTCGTCGGGAAGTAAGACTTGGCCACTGGTTGATTCACGAACCTATAACAATATATACATATATATCAAAGTATGTTCAAAATATATTTACAACACTTTTAATATATTTTGATGTTTTAAGTTTATTAAGTCAGCTGTCATCGTTAGTAACCTACAACTAGTTGTCCACAGTTAGATGTACAGAAATAAATCGATAAATATTATCTTGAATCAATCCACGACCCAGTGTATACGTATCTCAGTATTGATCACAACTCAAACTATATATATTTTGGAATCAACCTCAACCCTGTATAGCTAACTCCAACATTCACATATAGAGTGTCTATGGTTGTTCCGAAATATATATAGATGTGTCGACATGATAGGTCGAAACATTGTATACGTGTCTATGGTATCTCCAGATTACATAATATACAATACAAGTTGATTAAGTTATGGTTGGAATAGATTTGTTACCAATTTTCACGTAGCTAAAATGAGAAAAATTATCCAATCTTGTTTTACCCATAACTTCTTCATTTTAAATCCGTTTTGAGTGAATCAAATTGCTATGGTTTCATATTGAACTCTATTTTATGAATCTAAACAGAAAAAGTATAGGTTTATAGTCGGAAAAATAAGTTACAAGTCGTTTTTGTAAAGGTAGTCATTTCAGTCGAAAGAACGACGTCTAGATGACCATTTTAGAAAACATACTTCCACTTTGAGTTTAATCATAATTTTTGGATATAGTTTCATGTTCATAATAAAAATCATTTTCTCAGAATAACAACTTTAAAATCAAAGTTTATCATAGTTTTTAATTAACTAACCCAAAACAGCCCGCGGTGTTACTACGACGGCGTAAATCCGGTTTTACGGTGTTTTTCGTGTTTCCAGGTTTTAAATCATTAAGTTAGCATATCATATAGATATAGAACATGTGTTTAGTTGATTTTAAAAGTCAAGTTAGAAGGATTAACTTTTGTTTGCGAACAAGTTTAGAATTAACTAAACTATGTTCTAGTGATTACAAGTTTAAACCTTCGAATAAGATAGCTTTATATGTATGAATCGAATGATGTTATGAACATCATTACTACCTTAAGTTCCTTGGATAAACCTACTGGAAAAGATAAAAATGTATCTAGCTTCAATGGATCCTTGGATGGCTCGAAGTTCTTGAAGCAGAATCATGACACGAAAACAAGTTCAAGTAAGATCATCACTTGAAATAAGATTGTTATAGTTATAGAAATTGAACCAAAGTTTGAATATGATTATTACCTTGTATTAGAATGATAACCTACTGTAAGAAACAAAGATTTCTTGAGGTTGTATGATCACCTTACAAGATTGGAAGTGAGCTAGCAAACTTGAAAGTATTCTTGATTTTATGAAACTAGAACTTTTGGAATTTATGAAGAACACTTAGAACTTGAAGATAGAACTTGAGAGAGATCAATTAGATGATGAAAATTGAAGAATGAAAGTGTTTGTAGGTGTTTTTGGTCGTTGGTGTATGGATTAGATATAAAGGATATGTAATTTTGTTTTCATGTAAATAAGTCATGAATGATTACTCATATTTTTGTAATTTTATGAGATATTTCATGCTAGTTGCCAAATGATGGTTCCCACATGTGTTAGGTGACTCACATGGGCTGCTAAGAGCTGATCATTGGAGTGTATATACCAATAGTACATACATCTAAAAGCTGTGTATTGTACGAGTACGAATACGGGTGCATACGAGTAGAATTGTTGATGAAACTGAACGAGGATGTAATTGTAAGCATTTTTGTTAAGTAGAAGTATTTTGATAAGTGTCTTGAAGTCTTTCAAAAGTGTATGAATACATATTAAAACACTACATGTATATACATTTTAACTGAGTCGTTAAGTCATCGTTAGTCGTTACATGTAAATGTTGTTTTGAAACCTTTAGGTTAACGATCTTGTTAAATGTTGTTAACTCAATGTTTATAATATCAAAAGAGATTTTAAATTATTATATTATCATGATATTATGATGTACGAATATCTCTTAATATGATATATATACATTAAATGTCGTTACAACGATAATCGTTACATATATGTCTCGTTTCAAAATCATTAAGTTAGTAGTCTTGTTTTTACATATGTAGTTCATTGTTGATATACTTAATGATATGTTTACTTATCATAATATCATGTTAACTATATATATAACCATATATATGTCATCATATAGTTTTTACAAGTTTTAACGTTCGTGAATCACCGGTCAACTTGGGTGGTCAATTGTCTATATGAAACATATTTCAATTAATCAAGTCTTAACAAGTTTGATTGCTTAACATGTTGGAAACATTTAATATGTAAATATCAATCTCAATTAATATATATAAACATGGAAAAGTTCGGGTCACTACAGTTATGCACTTAAAAACTCTCAGAACCTGAGTAAACGTTTAACACGTATCTGTGCTAATTCCTTTAGTATTATTATTACCCAAAATAACTTGGTAATTCCTTTCAAAGTAGCAAATTTTGTCACAGCTCCAGCAAGTCAACTTCGACTTTTCGTTCAAAACAACCTTATTATCACCTTGATTTATATGTATGCTCTTTTATTGTTACCGGGGAACCTTTTATATTTCACCATATTACCATCAGCGTTTAATCATCTAAAAACACAATTCTCCTGAAACCACCTCGGATTGATAACCGATGATTCAGATATCGTAGCATTAAATACAGAGGGAACAGAAAAATTGTAGATGGTCTAAACGGTCAAAAGTTTGATGATAAAGAAGGGAGTGTTAGGAACGCTCGATAGAAAATTTGGTACTGAAAAATAGATTGAGCAAACCATAAAGGAGACCAAGGCCAAATATAAGGATCATACCATATATTCAAAGAATCCAGGTAATTCTGATTCCGATGAAACCTCCAACGAATATCTTGCTCTGTACTCGTGTTAAAATCTTGCGGAAAATCTTTCTTCATCAACCATCGAACTTAGAAATCCAAAATATCATCATAAATATCTTCGATATTTCTGAAGATATTTTCATAAATATTCTCGTCCGAAATCATTTATCACTTCGTGCTATCTGTATTACATCAGAAAGGAAACTATTTTAGTTTCTAAACTCTGAAAGATTCGAATTTAAAATATGAATATTTTTTAAGTAGTGTTGGAAACTGAAGCATAAGTTAGTATAATATAATGACACTTGCTCAACGTGATTATATTACAGTAAGTCATGCTGAGTTTCTGATGGAACGTGATGATTCACAGATCATAACGCCATCATGTGCCATGTTACATAACCCTTTCATTCTGCTTAACTTCTGAACATATCAATAAAGTATATTCTTGATAGTTCTATTCTCAGTGATTCTGGTAATTTAACCAATCAAGATCGTGCTATTACAATCTCTCTCCTAGAACATTAGTCATGTTCATTCGAAATTTCATACCTACGAATTCTGGACTTCGCTTGAATTAAAGTCGGGAAGAGAAAACAAAAGGATAGAACTCCATAATATAAAGGAAATGAAGAGGGTGGATTTATAGTAAAATATCAGATAGAACGATCAAAACAGATTATCGCATTTAACCAAAGAAGATCATATTTCCTTAATTACCGAAGAACCAAATCTTATTATGAAGATTTTCTCTAAATCCCTTGAATTTCGGAAATCAACCGTGACTACGTCACCAGTTAAGATAAACCTGCATTTATTCATTTCAATCTTTTGCGATAGCTTCACTTATACTCTTCGCGTAATCGAATTGGTTTATCCATATTACTCAATGATGATAAAACTCTATTTTTCAGCTCATATTCGTCATGAAAACATTCTTATTGTTAGCCATGATGATCCCACTCAAATTTCGGGACGAAATTTCTTTAACGGGTAGGTACTGTGACGACCAGGAAATTTTCGACCAAATTTAAACTTAAATTCTTTATATAGTTCTGACACGATAAGCAAAGTTTGTAAAGTTGAGTCTCGAAAATTTTGAAACTATGTTCATATATTCAATTGACCTTTGACCCTTTCCGATGATTCACGAACAGATTGTTGTTAATAAGTATGTATATATATATATATAAGACAATTATATTTTTATTATGAAAATGAAAACATATATTATATAATGTGTTTATATTAAAATGCATAAATATTGAAAATTTAAAATATATTATCATATAATATATATTGTATAATTATTAAATATTAAATAAATAATAATACCAGTATTATTTAATACTATTAAAATTATAATATATGAATATAAAGTATGATACATGTAAATTGTTACATTATTATTATTATTATTATTATTATTATTATTATTATTATTACTTTTATAATTATTATAACTATTATCAATAAAAATCATCATTTTTATTATTATAGTTATCATTACTATTAATTATTATTAAACTTATTTTTTATCATTCTTATTAGCATTAATATTATCATATTCTTATTTATCATTTAGTATTATAAGTATCTTTATCAATAACATTCTTGTTATTATTAATATTTACATTAATGTTAATAATTATTATTACCATTATTATTATTTTTAGTTATTATTATTAATATTAATAGTATTATTAATATATTTATATTTTATTTATTAAAATGATAGCAGGTATATATAATTGTGATTTGTTATCTGTCAACATCATTCTTATTTGATTCGTCCTTCTTGTTTGATCAAAAGAACTTCTTGTGGACCAATTGTCACTAAATAACAACTGATTACACTGCATCAAATATTCAATTCACATGTTATCATCGTCTATATATCACATTCCTTTCATAATAATTGTTTATGATTGAAGGGTACTGTGTTACTTTCTTACTCCCTCACAAATTTGAGATATATTTTATATATTATATAAAGTATATTTACATAGCTTACAAGGCATAAAACCCACTTCTAATTACAACCTATTGGGCATCATTCTAAACCAACTCAAAACCATCGAGGCCACAACCATGGATCACCACCATAAACAACCATCTATCTATCACTAGAACATCTCGCCACCATCATCTTCTAACAAAGAGTATCACTTGAAAAATTACTGCAACTGCAGCTACTGTTTCTAATCGATTTACAACTCCCAAAAACTGAACATGGTTGTTGTTTTATGACCGAGAGATCAACCTGAATACCTCCCTATCGTGCTGCCATAACCGGTCTGTTTTCCTGTCCAAAACCCACCCAAAACCGTCTCTATGACTACCATTTTCGCTATTACTACTGATGTACTTCTTCATGTTCAAACCGTCCTAAAATCACTTCATCAAATAACCAATGAGCCACCATTAACCACTCCTGTTACTATAATTTTTATCTCCTGTCTTGATCAACGAAGAAGGAATAAACAAAGAAGAACATCACCTATTTAGTTTCTGTTTTGTACACGTCAGAAATCAACTACAAACCATTTTTGTTTCGCCTGCTTTAATGATGAAACATGAATGATGAAGATAGGATGAAGACGATAAAAAGTGTCAATGAAGTGATGATTAAAATAGGAAATACCTACCTTTACACTGCTAGGTACCTACTGCTATACAGCTGTTCAATTCCATTATTATATTCCTTTTCGTAAACAACAAACAGCCATCACCAATTTTTTTATATATCGTTGCTGCCCCACTTTTCAATTATGAATCATCCTTGTTACCTTTTGTTTAAAATAAACCGAAAACCAGTTGGGCCAAAATCTTGTTTGAATTGTTATCGGGCTTTGCTAAATATATCTGGGCCGAGGATTTCTTTTTAAAACTTTGGGCCATAAACTTATTTTGTCTTTTGGGCCGAGATCTTTAAGATTGCTGCTATAGTATGGTAAATAAAACGAGGTTGCTAATTGCTACTGTGTATAATGATGTATATGATACGTGATAACGATGGTGTAAAGTAAAGATGATGATGAAGATTAGAAACAATGATGAATGAAGAAATGTTAACTGCTCGCTACCCTTTTATTTTTCTATTTCTCCTGTTTTTCCGAAGTCATGTATGACGATACATGACATGAGATTGAATGATGAGATGATGTGTTGAAGATGATGATAAACCGTATGATTATGATAATGATGATGATTTAAAGGCGAGATGATTATAATTACGATCATTATTATGGTTACGGTTGTAATTATAATTTTATGATGATGATGGCGATCATATGAAGTAGATGATGATGCATGATGATTCACGATATTGATATTGATGTATGTGAAAACGATAATGATGGAAACAAAAATGATGAAGAGTGAACGAACTGTGATGATTTTAGATCATGATAGAATGATGATGATAAGATGATCAGGTTGATTGTTATGATTATGGTGATAGGTTAAGTTTAGGAAGAAGAAGAAAAAAAATGACAGAAAAGAGTTAAACAAATTAAAATGGTAATTATTTCAAAAAGCAAGGATGGACGGATGGTTGAGGGTGTTTACTTATAAAGAGGAGGCGGGGGTTCGAACCTGGCTTGTAGCATTTTTCTTTAGAAGGATAAGAAATAGGGAAATAGAAAGATATAGGTTGAATAAAATTAATATTGGGATTTGATCAGAAAAGCATGAACAGCGAAATGGTTAGGAAATGATGTTGATTAGCGAGAGGTCTCAGGTTCGAGCCTGGTTCGGGGCATCTCTTTTTAGAAAAGCTTGGAAGGTAGTTTTCAATACCAAAATTATTATTATTATTATTATTATTATTATTATTATTATTATTATTATTATTATTATTATTATTATTATTAATATCATTATTTTTATTATTATTATTATCATAAGTATTAGTATTATTATTAGTAATATTATTATCATTATTAGTAAAATTATTATCAAAGTTATTATTATTATCAGTATTATTGTTATTATTGTCATTATTACTAAAAGTATAATAATTTTTAAATTTATCAATTTTTATTAAAATTAGTATTATGTTTATTATTATTATTATTATTATTATTATTATTATTATTATTATTATTATTATTATTATTATTAATATACTAAATAAAGATTTTCTATATAAAGATATAATTACGACATAAAACATAACTATATTAATATGTTTGTAATAAATATTAATTATCTATTTAATGTATATAAAAATAAATATAGTTAATTTAGTTATTAATGAAACATGCAAGTTACTAAAATAACAATTAATAATAATACCTAAATTTTTTCGATTACCACTATATGTGTTAATATACATATAAATGTTATAGGTTCGTGAATCCGAGGCCAACCCTGCATTGATCAGTTACGTCGTATGAATATTTTTACTACAAAATATTGGATTGTGAGTTTCATTTGCTCCCTTTCTAAATGCTTTTGCAATATATATTTTTGGGACTGAGAATACATGCGCTGTTTTTATAAATGCTTTACGTAATAGACATAAGTAATCGAAACTACATTCTATGGTTGGATTATCGAATCGAATATCACCCCTTTAGCTTGGTAGCCTAAGAATTAGGGAACAGACACCCTAATTGACGCGAATCTTAAAGGTAGATCTACGGGCCCTAACAACCCCCCCCCCCCCCCATACTGGAAAATGGTATGCTTTAGTACTTCGAGTTATTAATACAGATGGATTTCTATTTTGGGGATATTCTATATGCATTATGTTAACGTCGGTTACCAGGTGTTCAATCCATATGAATGATTTTTAAACACTTGCGAGTGTATGATTATTGAATAAAGGAAATCTTGTGGTCTATTAAAATTATGGAAATGATTGATTACGATAAATTAATGAACTCACCAACCTTTTGGTTGACACTTTAAAGCATGTTTATTCCCAGGTATTAAAGAAAACTTTCGCTGTGCATTAGCTCATTTTAAGGATATTACTTGGAGTCATTCATGGCACATTTCGAAAGACGTTGCATTCGAGTTGTTGAGTTCATCGAGATTATTATTAAGTCAATTATAATTAGATATATTATGAAATGCTATGCACGCTGTCAACTTTCGATGTAATGAAAGTTTGTCTTTCAAACACGAATGCAATGTTTGTAAAATGTATCATATAGATGTCAAGTACCCCGCGATGTAACCAAATGTAATGTATTCGTCCAGATGGATTAGGACGGGTCATTAGACCGGCGTGGATAAGGGCAAAGGTATTCGGTTGGAATAGTGACTCTCTAGGGATTTAGCTTTTGGAAGTTCGACCAAGATATGGGTAGTTTAAACCCCAAACACCATACTCTAAGTGTCGTTTGGAAGTTAAACTTTTTGTGGTCGAAACTTATATTTTGAATTGTATGAGCTAATGATGCTCGGTGGTCAAATATTTGAACGGGAGTCTTAAAACATGTAAACTTTACTTATTGATGTGGCGTGAAGTCTTTTGAAATGTTGGTTCTCGCAATTGCGGAATTTGGCACTTGTGAAATTTTATTAAGTAAGAATCAGCATCAGAGTTGAGCCGCGCCGCGGCCCTTATGGGCGCGCCGCGGGATAAGACTTGTTTTGGATGTCGAGGGTTTTAATGATCCTAAGCAAGTGGAATTTAGTTAAGCCGCGTCGCGGCTGGGCTTACCGCGCCGCGGTTAAGCCTGTCAGGCCAGCCTGACTTGTTTAATATATATATATATATATATATATATATATATATATATATATATATATATATATATATATATATATATATATATATATATATATATATATATATATATATATATATATACATATTTCGTGTCTATTTTTGGGTTGGGTCGTTACAATATATAGATGGATAGATGTTTGTTTGTCCCCTCTCAAAGGTATCTATGTTGTTTGGTTACACATTGAACTCGTTTTCTGTTTTCTTCGTACTTCACGTTTGCCTCATCTGGTTTGTTATCCAACGTAAGCGGCTTAATCTTTTTGATGTTGCCTTTTCAAATAGGCACTACTCTCTTCCTAGACATCTTCTCATGGCTTCCCGATTTTCAAAGTTAATGGTGGTTTGGGGTTTTCAAGATGCTTTGGCATCCGTTAGTTTGTGTTAATTTCCGACGACATCATTCTTTTTTCAGTCATATCCCTCATATTTAATTTTTGAGTTTAGCGTTAGGAATGTGATGGTGTTACAAATTCTCTATGGTGTAGTTTAGGTGACTCTTGGTCAGAGGTTTGCGGAGATTGACTTATTGTACATGATGGAGAATCTTTAACTAAGACCATTCACTAATCACTACGGTCCTCAACGGACCAAATTTGTTTTCGAACAACGATCACCAAGGGTTGTGGGGGGTTGTGGTCGAAACCGTTGTGCCGTTGTGGGGGAGGACCACGATGGTTACAACAGCCCTTTCGTTCGCGTGGCATGCTCTAATTGATTGACACGTTTGACTGAAAATTCAAATTGAGATGTATCCGTTGATAATTAATAAAAATTAATTTAATTTTTCTATATAAATAACACACTCTATTTCATATTTCAAAAACACTTCATATCATTTGACAAGCTGAATAGATTAGTGCGTATTATAATTGGAAAAACCGTAATAATAATGTCTTTCGCGGTATTTCGTGGATTGCTCCAGTTACTCTATATAAAATACAAGTTAAGTCTTTCGAATAGATTTCACATAGATCAAGAGGAAAGAAATTTGATTGGTTAATTGGTTTGCTTGGTTGAGCAACCCTCATATATATCTTTCGAGTTAAAGTAGGAGGTTGTGGTTGCACCCTTCACGACCTTAGTTCTCATATTGTGATCTAGTTCTCGTGTTGTTCTTGTGTATTATTCGTTGAGTTTAATAAAAATTACCTTGCTTTTCAAAAAAGAAAAAAGAAAAAAGAAAACGGGACTACCAACCTACTACCTACTAGCAATTTTAGTGTAATGACCCTCTAATATTACGTTTAAATTTCTTTTGCCACCGGCTAGTGCTGTTTATTCTCCAAAAAAAAAAAAAAAAAAAAATGCGACACACACAGTTTGATTTACGAGTGGTCATAATTAAAGGTGTGATAATGTTAGGAAGTTACAGTTGTTATGAGTTTTTTTATTATTCGTCTATTTATTACGGAGTATATCTTTCTTTTCTTATTATTTTATTATTAATATTAATTATTATAATATCTAATAATTCCTTGACTACTCCATATTTTAATAATATATTGTTTATGTCTATTTTAGGCGTTTTACCATTAAATGTTGGTTAATCTAACACTAGTGAAATGACCCGTGGAATCACGGGTTTGGTTAAACGAAACAGTTTGATAATATGTTTTAGAAATTAAGTGAATGTAAATGTTAAAGCCGTTTATTTTAATGACTCGTAAAACTACGGATTCTTACCAAGAAACTTGTCGTTGTTTTTACAAACATATATATACATGTATTTTCGCATACATATGTAACGTAATTAATCCCGTAAAGAGAATCCATATTTGAATATTCATATTCTAATAATAATTATTATTATTATAATTATAATAATAATTAATAATAATTATAAAAAAGTTTACATAAAAATTGAGTATTTATATTTTTAATAATAATTATTAATAATAATGAATGCCTTTCGAAATTTTTTTAAAAATTAAAATGCAATTGTTATATGAAAGTTGTACAATATGTTTTAAAATTTGTACATTTGTTCATTGGGAAAAATGAGATATTTTGAGGACGGCGATTTGTATCCGTATATGCTTTTTGATTTAGCGAATATATTGCAGAGCACGGGTTAATTTTATTTACCATATAAAAAAATAAATACTCCGTAAATTACAAAAGAAATAAAGGATGCATCTTTTGTTAATTTATATCTTAATCATAATTAATTGTAAAGATTAAATTTTAATTGTATATTAAAGTGATTTATGATGTCATCTAAGTGGGTTAGATTTTTTTCTATTTTCTTTTTGATTTTTTTCAATGAAGAAAAATGACTATTTATGATGACATCTATATTCTGGATTCATAACCTTACGAAGAGCAACTCATGTTAACAAAAATCAAATTCATTCATGTCATTTTATTGAACATGAGGTATGCATCCAATAAATTAAGATAAGTAAAAAACTATAAAAAAAAAAAAATTATGATGTAATATATTTATCCAAATTCAAAAATATCATGAAGTAATAAATGATATGAGCCTTAAACTCATAACCAAGAATTAAACAAAGATAATCTAATTGATAAACTCTTTAATCAAAAGATTAATTCACCAGAAAAAACTTGTGATGAAGCTTAGAGTAGATGAAAAGGTCCATTAAAAGATGGTGTAGAAGATTAATGAAACTATTTTTTAAGAAGATAAATTTGAATTTTTTTGTAAAAGAGAGCAAGTAAAGGCGTGCAATTCGTTTGAGTTGTATAGGGTTTTAATTTGATTCGGGAAAAAAGAGATATTTTAAGGATGGCGATTTGTATCCGTATATGATTTTTGATTTAGCGAATATATTGCGAAGCACTGGGGTAATTTTATTTACCATATAAAAAAACAAATACTCCGTAAATTACAAAAGGAATAAAGGCTGCATCGTTTGGTGTTAATTTATATCTTAATCATAATTAATTGTAAAGATTAAATTTTAATTGTATATTAAATTGATTTATGATGTCATCTAAGTGAGTTAGATTTTTTTTAATTTCTTTTTGATTTTTTCAATGAAGGAAAATGACTATTTATGATGTCATCATTATAGCATTTTAATATTAACTATAGATAGATATCACCAACACCAAAAAACTGAAATAAAACAACATAAATAAAACTTAATATTATTCTTTTGTAACACGTTTCACTGTTGCTCATTTTTTAATTATAATTATTCAAAATACTCCCTCCGTCCCATAACAAGTGTCATATTTTGACTTTTCAAAGTCAATATTTCGCAATTTTGACTTTAAATATATTTATTTATATAATATAAAATTTGATAAAAAAATTATATGAGTGAATTGAGTTTTAAATATACTTTTTATTGGTACGGGTATCACCAACTATTATATAACACAAATAAAGATAGTCGAGGTTAAAGTTGAAAAGAATTGACTTTGAAAAATTAATACAGAACATTTATTATGGGACGGAGGGAGTATCTATTTTCAAAACGCAAGTTCAAACCACATGGTACTCAATAGATAGATTACTTACTATTTTAGTACAAAATCATTTAAAGATCTTTTAAAGTGGGAAATTCTTTGTCAAACTACACTTTACATTTTAATTATTTTTTCCTCTCACAAAATTTGTTTAAGCTCCGCCAATATAAATCATTTCATCCTTTGAACCAAATGTATCATTACTTTGAACTTTAAAAATTTGAACCTGAGTGTCATATTAAAAAAATAAATTTTACAGTTATAAATAGATACAAAAGTTAACCTCTTTCACTTGGAACACAACCAATGGTGTCTAATTGCCTCTTTTCGACTACCATCCTTTGGTTGCATATCCTGCTCATAACCTCAGCCAATGTATGTTTTTTCTTTCAATCTTTTATAATAATAATAATTGTCAAAAAGTTGTAATTTAATACTTACTATCTTATGATCAATTGTAGCCAACTGATTGGACTAACCATGGTGGAGACTTTCTGATTCGTACGTTGGATAAAGTTTGGGGTCCATTAGTGTGATAGTGAGATAGTTCAAATAGTACTATTCATTTGGACTATCTCAATTAGATATATAGTATAATGGTGGAGACTTGAGAAACAGAAGATACGCGTACGGTGAAAGAAAGATTAGTCTTGAAACCGTGCATAGCCTTACTCTAAAATGGAAGTTTGTCGCTGGACTCGATATAACTGCCACACCAGCAATATATGACAATACAATCTATTTCCCATGTTGGAATGGAAACATATACGCGCTCAATGCATCAAATGGTTCAGTTATCTGGGTAAAGAATCTTGGAAAGCTAACCGGGCTTAATCCAACAGGGCTCGTACAAGGTGTTAACTACACCGTGTCAAGGGCTACCCCTACTGTTGCCGATGATCTTTTGATTATTGGAATTTATGGACCGGGTTATGTTATAGGGATTAAACGTTGCAATGGAGACCTTGTGTGGTCTACACAACTCGATACGCATTATGCTTGTGTTGTCACCATGTCAGGAACATATTTTGGAAGGTATGTTATTCAATTATTGATTTTGAAATGGCTAGCTTGTTTATATGTAGAATTATTTGTTTGTATCTTGTATAATGGAAAGTTGAAATTATTTGACTGATATTAACCCAACATCACTTAACACATGTGACGCCTCAAAATCCGAGTTGGCATATGAAGTGGCACAAAATTTGACGCCCTGCGCCCCTGGCGTCAAGTCTTACGACATCTGATGCATGGGGCGTCAGTCACCAATCTGACAAATAAAAAGATGGGCGTCAGTTTTTTTCAAGCCAATCAGAATCCACCAAATATTTTTATATAATACTCCGTATTAATTAATTATTTTATACTTATCTTCCAATCACAGTCAATCTCACTTTTTCACGCAATTGGCCACACTTCATCGTTAGGATTAAAATAGTCTTATTGACCGTTGGCTTTGTGTTATTTAGCCAACTAAAATAATGAACGAGTAATCTTTTGATGTATTTCTAGAAACTTCAACTTTATTTCATTTTTATAACATGCTTATATATATTTAATTGTAAAATTATATTTAATTGTGCTACAAGATAATATGATATGATTGTGTGCAGTGCCTTCTATGTGGGAACATCTTCACTAGAAGAACTTGTAAGTATTCAAAAATGTTGTTCATTTAGAGGGAGTTTTTTAAAGTTAAATGCCAGAAATGGTAAAATCTTGTGGCAAACCTACATGTTGCCCGATAACCACGGTAGCATCGATGAATATGCGGGTGCCGGTGTATGGGGCAGTAGTCCATCAATCGATATTATACGGAATGCAATCTATATTGGCACTGGGAACATGTATCACGCCCCATTAAATGTCACACAATGCCAAGAAGCACAAAATAATCAAACTACACCAACTGAAAAAGATAAGTGTGTGGTACCAGATAACCATTCGAATTCGATCCTGTCACTTGACTTGTTTTCAGGACACATCAAATGGTATAAACAGCTAGGTGGTTATGATGTCTGGTTTTTGGCTTGTAACAATGTTACTACATTAGGGTGTCAACCCGGGCCTAATCCAGATGCAGATTTTGGAGAAGCACCTATGATTTTAACAATTTTTGTCCGTGGTATGATGCGTGACATTGTTGTAGCGGTACAAAAGAGTGGGATTGCTTGGGCTTTGGATCGAAATCATGGTAGCATTGTTTGGTCTACGGTAACAATCTTTAAAATTATTATTATACCTTACAGTTGATACTCATACTTTCAAATTTGGGTCAATTGGGTCTTAAAAAAAATTAGGCCTGGCAATAAAAATCATAACTTAAAAAAAAGGTCCAATGATTTTTCTTCCAATCTATTGGGTCCTAGACATAATATAAAAGGAGCAGGTCTATTGGGTATCAATTCCTAAATCTCCATAAATAGAGATATGTCTAATGGTTCTTGTGAATGGATCAAACATAACAAGTTTCATCTGCCAATATTTATGAAAACATTCATGGTTATATTATTTATTATGTATATTTATACTTTTCATATATATAATAAATAAATAATAATATAATAAATGTAAAATTATATGACCCATTTGAACGTGACCTGTTATGACCCGTGACCCAACTCGACCCGACATGACCAATGACCCATTTCAACCCAAAATCGTTTTGACTCGTTACCCAAAATCATTTGGGCATCTGATATGAGTATAGCAGTGACACTTTAGTGATAATTATTTAGTTTAGATACATAGAATAACTAAAAAGGTAACTGACAAACTATTCATAACTGTTATTTTAGGAAGCTGGACCTGGAGGTGTTGCTGGAGGAGGTACATGGGGATCGGCGACAGATGGAAAGACGGTTTACACAAACATTGCCAATAGTTTGAAACGTAATTTTACATTGAAACCATCAAACAACACAACAAAAAGTGGAGGATGGGTGTCGATTGATGCCACAACTGGCAACGTCTTGTGGTCGACAGAAAATCCAAGTAAAGCAACTGCAACGGGTCCCGTAAGTTTAGCCAATAATGTTCTGTTTGCTGGATCAACCAATGGGACCGGGCCCATTTACGCTATGAGTGCTGCAACCGGAAAAATATTATGGTCGTATAACACTGGAGCAACGGTATATGGTGGTTTGTCTATAAGCAACGGTTGTGTGTATGTGGGAAATGGCTACAAATTAAATTATGGAGTTTTTTTTCCAAGTTACACTCATGGAACAACATTATTCGCCTTTTGCATTCCCCTGTAATTGAATAATACACATATATCCGAATAAAGTAGGGGTGTTCATCGGTTCGGTTTTCGGTTTGTTCGGTTTATTCGGTTCGGTGTATTCGGTTTTGAAATTTTTTTGGGCAAAACCGAAAACCGAACCGAAAACCGAATTCAAAGTTAAAACCGAACCGAACCGAAAACCGAATTCAAATTAGGATTCGGTTCGGTTTTCGGTTAAAACCGAAAATTATGAAAAAACTGAGAACGATGGTAGTTTAATTGTAGCGTTACTAATGTCTTAGTTATTTATATCCTAAAACATTGACGTACTATTAAATTATAAAGAATTCGATGATTTATTAATATTTACAGCTTAATTATGACGTTTACCGCTTCTGTAATTAAGAAGAAGAACATAATAATTTGAGTAACATAATTATATTGTGAGTTACCAAATCGTCATATGGATGAGAATATATTTTATTGATTGGATCCCAAATTATAATGACATTAAAACATAAATATACAAATTAAATATATAAAAACATTGAATTCGGTTTTGAATTCGGTTTTCGGTTAAACCGAATTTAGAATTTTCAAAACCGAAAACCGAAAACCGAACCGAAAACCGAATTCAAATTCGGTTTCGGTTTGACTCGATCCGAAAACCGTTTTTCAAATTCAGTTTGGTTTTTTTTCCGGTTTGGTTTCGGTTTGGTTTTCGGGTTCCACGGTTTCAAACCAAATACTGACCACCCATAGAATAAAGAACTTTTGTACTGAATTCTTATATGTAGTCAATCCAGTCATAAAAGCATGTAGCACAAATCGCTACTCAAGGAGTACGTACTCGGTCGAGACTTTTAGGGAGTACTTGGCAACTTGGGAAGTACTCGGATGTTTACCAAGTTTGACTACTGGTTGTGTTTATGTGGAAAATGGTTACAAAGTATGTACAGGATTCTACAATCCTACTTACACTACTGGTACTAGAACAACACTTTTTGCCTTGTGCATTTTCCGTAGCAAAAACAGGTTGTATAAAAATAAACAGATAAAAGCGTTACAATAATAAAGTTAAAATAAAAGAATCATACACACATTGATCAGATTGTTACAAATTAACTAGCGTAAAGAGCCCTAATACCATGAATGTCGTCTGGACTCAAGCCTTTTGTTACACCTGAATTGAAACTAGGCCACATTATTGCATTTTGAACTTGGCTATGACCAAGTCCAAGTAAGTGTCCTATTTCGTGTAATGCCAAACTCTCGACATCATAAGCATTTGGTACGGCTCCAACCGCCCATCTGTCATCTGCATCATAGTGCAGTCTTCCGTTTGTAGGTGCGAAAGCATGAGCCAACACACCACCAGGTCCATCAAATGGGGACCCATCTCCGTGGTCCCCACGTTGAAAGCTAATCTTTAAGTCAGCACCTTCGTAAGTTCTAGCTCTTGAAAATGTGAAACGTTGAGACGCGATAGTCCATTTGATAAACGCTCGTGCAATAGGAGGCATGAATCGAGTAGGGAAACCTGATCCGAAAGCATAAGTTAGATGCTTTTTTCCCATGGGCCATTTTGTGTTGCTGGCGGAAAAACGATAATGAGAGATTGTATGTAAATATTGATCATGACTGTGTTGAAGAGTTTCCATATCGGGAAACCCACAACGAGGCATGACCATTCTGGTGACGGTTGGCTCGTCAAGCGCCCCAGTTGCGTTGAGATAGTAATAAACTTGGTACGACTTGAGGGCCGCTTCGAGCTCATCTTCAAAAGTATCTCCTATAGGATCTGAGACATTAAGGTGGTTTTGGTAGTTTAAGTATCCAAAACGAGTAAGATAGAGTTTAAGGTTACGAATCCCTTTTACCTTATCACCCTTGCGACATCCTTGTATGTTTTTTAGAAACGCAAAAGGTGACAAGTTTGTGTTATTAATCGATAACACATTTGTTTGGATTTCAGGGTAATGAAAATGAGAGAGTACAGGAATAGCAAAGAAAAAAAGTAAGAAAGTACAAGAAAAAGAGAGTTTAGACATCATTACAAAATGATGCACAACATGTAAGCAATTTCTATATCTCCAAGAAAATGGATGAAAATAGTTATGAAAAACTGTTATTATAACTAAACCCTATGAGCAATTGATGAAAAGGTCAATAAGTTGACTTCAATTAGAAAGGTCAGGAGACATGCCTGCATGACTTGATGTTTCTATGGCAAAGCTTTTGATTGTATATTACCTATTGCCAACATTATTTATTGATGACTTAACTACAAAAATGTTCACTATGGTTTGTTAAATTTTACAACTTTAGTCACTAAAGTTTTTTTCTTGCAAGTTTAGTCATTGTGGTTTGATAATCTTGCATTTTTAGTCACTCCAGCAAACAAACGTTAATATTATCCACTAAGTATCAGTCACGTGCTTGTCATGTGAGGGTATTTTGGTCCTCTTATATACATATATTAAATTAAAAAAAAAAAAAAAACTTTATTCTTATCTTCCACCTAATATGAACCGCATCTCATTTCAGATCTAGATCTCAAATCCTCCCATTTTAAAACAAACCTCTCAAACACAAAGTTGCAGGTCTAAACAATCCATACATGAATTAATAGCGTCGTTGCCATCTTCACATTTCATTTCATCAATCCCTAATTCATTCTACAACAAACAACATAGTGTATTGTGAACCTGGAATGGAAATTCAGAAACAATAGAAATTCCGGTGACGGAACGATTACGAATCGTAGATTAATGAGATCTGGGCACCAACCTTTTTTGATGTATTGTATATAACTGGATTTCATATTTGAGTCTTCGTATGTTTTGTATGATTTGAATTTCAAAATGAATACACCTGACGCCACCAACCATTTTTTGATGTCTTTATAAAATATTGATGATATCAGAGGGTAATTGTCAAGTTCGGATTTGGATTTGGATTTGGGTGAAGAATGGATATTTTGAATTTGGATCTGTTCATTTGGGTTTTGATTACAAAAAAGTAAGCTTTACATATATACTCCGTCATATATTAATTTTAATTATTAGATCTATGTGTTGCTATGACGAGGATCGATATTATTTTTGTTGTTGAACTTTAGATTTTGTGTTAGTTTAGGGTTTTTTATTTTGGTTGAAGAAGATGAAGCTAAAAAAAGGGAAAACGTAAAAGGCTGGAAATATGGTTTGAATTGACGAAAATACCCCTCACGTGAACAGCACATGATGTGTTTTAACGGAGCAAATAAACGTCAATGAGGTTCAGTGACTAAAATTGTATTTTTTGTAACCACAGTGACTAAACTTGCAAGAAAAAAACCATAGTGACTAAAATTGCAATATTTAACAAACCACAGTGATCATTCATGTAATTAAGTCTTGATTGATACTTGGTTAAGACAGAGATATACGTGGACATGTTGTATACATTGATATGTTAAACACTAAGAACAAGAAGTAATAATTTCTATACAATGAAAATCTCATATCATAGAAAGATTAGATCGGTTATTTAGCCCAACGGCGAACAGAAATTAGCAGATTTAATAATACTCCAATAAACTTACATCACATTTGTTCTGCATAATTGCAACTTTGTTTCAGCCCTCACAGAGGGCTACTTGAAGTTATAGAGCGCTAACCAATTGGATCAACTTTGTTCGTGGATTTTGTAGACTAAATGAACCGTTAGCTTTTTGTTCGTAATTTGAATTTGATCAACTTCCTTATATGACTTACTATTAGGGTAAAAAAAAAATGATTGTTTACATTTCACCTCCTATACCCCATAACTCACGTTCGTGAGATTGGGCATTGTTGTTATTGGAGAGTCGGCATATAAGGAAGTTGATCAAATTCAAATTACACAAAATACAAGAAGCGACATTGAAATAGAAAAATACCAAAGGTCACATCACTAACTACGGTAAGATATGGGCAACTCTTACTACAGAAGCAGGGCAACGAGAGATGCCATATCGTTTTTCATGTGTATGCTTATTTTGTAAAACAAACAGATCTTACGTGACACGTTACATAATAACAGCATAGTTTAATCCAGCATCTAGCATACATATTTTAAAAAAAAGGATTTCTCTATAGAACTGGAGATAGAACAAACAACCCGTTAAGAAATCGATCCTGGAGACCACATGCATCAGAAGATGTAGTCTGGCAACTGGAGAGGAAATTGAGCAACTTCAACCTCAAAGGGGCTTCCTTTTGGATCTGCCAACCTACAAACAGAATATAAAAGTTCACTTTGTTTTTCCACATAAAAGTAATATGTGTTTAGCAGAATTCTAAAAAAAAACGAAAACTTGGTGCACAAACCTGCCAGGGACAAATGTAAAATAGCCCTCGATAGATCCTGGTGAAGCACTGGCACTTGTGCAGCTCTCGTAAACAAATTCTTTCTCCCCTGGACGTAACAGGGGAAACTGTAGATGAACACAAGACAAATATAAATGGCTTTTTAGTTGAGAGCCTATAATTATCATGTAACCATCAGTTTGACAGAATTCAAAATGGGCGAGATGAAGCAGACAGGTTTTTGAAATCCAACAAAACTTGAATAGAACATTTTTATGGTTAAAACATGAAATAAAACAACTGCAGCAAGTGTTATGGGTAAATATTGGCAAGCAGGTTACTAGGTTGTCATTATCAACGTATTACTTCAAAATGGTTCATAAACCATCAGCGTCCATTTGTTAATAGTGAACCTGAAAATTTTATTGCCAGTCATTAATAATGACAGATTGTCCCATTTGGCGCAACTATCAACGTAAAACCTTAGGCTATAGAAAATTACCAAATGGGTTGAAACAGATAGAAGGCTGATACAATGATAAAACCTCTGGGTTGGAACTTGGATCACATTGGCCCATGATTTGAATAATCCAATTGGCTAAGTGGTGATTGTTTTCTACTTATGTGTAGCTAAGTACACCAACCTCATACAGTCATACTATATTGTATGATTATTAGTTATTGGTTATTACTTAATATCTAATTATCACGCAAAAAGATAAGAAAGGATACCAGGCCTATCACAGCTTCTCCATTAATATCTCCCACAACACGATCATTTTCTTTTATAATCCAGTGTCTCCAATAAAGTTGGCAGGAATCAACAGACATTCCATGGACAAAACATCCCTCGGGTTTAAGTGACATACGAATTGAGTAAGCAAACATATATTTCTCGGCTTCTTCCACAAGGTCACTAAACTCAGGTATAAATACAGCAGAAGCACGAACCTGTAATAAGAAAATATACAAAAAAATTATATATCACATAATATGAAGCAGTACAATTAGACCAACAAATAAACTAGCATTTAATTTAACTACCTGGACGCCACATGTTGTAGCCGATGAGCACAATGGAGGTAGCTCAGGGAACAAACTAATGCTTCGAACACCATCTTCCTCACGTACTTTAATAATCCCGTTTTCAAGGCGACGGGCATGTTCTTCTAACCATAACAACATAGCATCTTGTTGGGTACTTATTAATCCATTTGGCACACATGGCATCATTTGTCTATCGGATAAAAGCTTCTTTGTGCCAACATACAGTTGACCATCTTCACAATCAAGAAAAAAGATCTTTTCAGCAGAAGTAGAAGCCGCAGCCACAGCAATATACTTTGGTGTCTTGAATCCAAGGTGATGTACAAAATCCATTGTCTCTCTAATCACAACATTTATTGGGAACAAGAAAACGTTCGCGAGATAGTTATAAAAAGAGTAACCACCAATTAGTCCACATAGACTTTTAAGCCCGCTTGATTTATCACTTACTAGTTCTTGTCCATCACAAAACCGGTACATGACACGAGTTGGAGTAGGTAATTTGACTTCTAATGACTTTTCTAACTCGTTTAAGTCATCCTCGGACACACCTTTACGAAGAGTAGGAAGAACCTCGGGGAAATTATTAGTTAACCATGTTTTAATTTTATCCCAAACATTTTTCACTCGTCTAACCAGTGACCATGGATACATACCATAAGCTTCCCTCCATGCTCCATAAGCCTCCTAATAAATATAAAAAACATCTTGTAACTTTTAATATGAAATAAACGGTCGTCATGATAAAAGAAGTCAGAAAAGGGTAACATATTGCTAGGGGCGTCTTACGACATGTGCAAATTACAGGGCCCAAAAACTTCAAGGGGCCCAAAATTTTGTAATTCCTTTATAATTATATACATTTGATCCAAAAAATAGTGTTGGACCGATTTAGTGTTGGTTCACAAAACGGATCGGATAAGTTTAACCTAAAAAGTAATTAACATGTAAGGGCCCTTAATTATGTCTAGAGCCATCAGAATCAATGAGACGGCCCTGCATATTGCCGTCATGATAAATAGCAATACACTTCAACCCTCTAAGATTTTTATATTTACAAAGTTGGCCTTTCGATTTTCTCTTGTTGCACATAACAACGGTACAGTTAACCGAACAAAACATTTTCCAACATAAAAACAATAACAAAAATATCATGAAAACTTTTGTGTTTTCAACTGCATACATTATATTCCCATGATTATATTACTGTAACTTTATGGGTCTTTTGAGGGTGCACCCAAGCACACTGCATAGATGCCACTAAAAGTTAGCTAGCTACTAGCAGCACCCATAATCCACATTTCACATCCTTTAAACTTTGATATATATACACAAGAAATTGCTCATTTAGTTTTGTAAGTACCTAAACTTGCATACCACTAAAACATGCCGAGTTCGACTTAGACTAGGCTCAAGCACAGCACATAATGTAAATATTAAAATCCAACAACAATATCAGTTGCAAAAGTTAAATATATATGTATGTTTCCATACATATGACTGTTATGAGCTTTTCTAGATGGCTCATGTGCCGAGCAAATGACCCCTCCTAACCAACTTAACGACCACCCTTATATAGCAAGTTGTTAGAAGTAGTTCATTTAGCTTTGGATTTGCGTTTGTGTATGTGTGTGTAGACACCATATCCTACCTCTTATTCTCTAGCATTGTAACTAAATCGTTTGGTTATCAATAAAACTATCCTTAATTCATTCTTCGAGTCTGATTCTTTATTTGACGACTTCAAGTTTAATTCTAGAACTACTTCGCTTCTTAAGAATCTACTAAGCTCATATCATTTGGTATCAAAGCACTTTCATGTGCAAATTATTGAGAAAAATCAAAAAATATTTAGTGTTTTTAGGTTTCAGAGGTTGTTGACTGTGATTTACCGAATCACAGTTTGTTTTGGTGTGCAGGAGGTTAAAGAAATGATTTGGAACAGATTCTACAATTGATTTGGATAAATTCATAGATAAATCGAACAATTTTGACAAGATCGGAAAGAACTTCCAAGTTTGCGTTTGAAATTTTTGCAAAAAAAGGTTTGTGGAAGATTTTTTGTGGATAAAGGTTGGCGGATAACCAAGAAAACTTTGTGGATTTGTTTTATTATGACGATCATTTAAACTAAATATATGCTCCGTAACAAATTGTTTGAAGAAGAAAAAGATAAGAAATTTGTTGTGATTCTTGTTCCTTGCTTATCTACGAGAAGGTGAGGTCGTCTTTATTTCGCCATACGGTTCGCCTTAAAGAAGAGGGATGAGCAGTTATCTATGTAATTACGGTCTTCGTTGGCCGGGGCGAGCACTCTCTTCTCTTTGTAAAATTCCGTCTTACCAAACAAGACGGTGCCACTCGTACTCAACTGGCCAACAACAACGGGCAGCGAGCGGCCCCATTTCGGTGCACTATTAGAGATCTCCGTTTAACCGGTGGATTCCTTCCAACTTACTTCTTTTATGATCTCATTGAAATCTAGAAATAAGTCTCATTTCACCATTAGGAATTTGGTTGTAATTCTCGCTCCTTGCTTCTATAATCTGGTGTCTTTTATTAATCAACGGTTGGATTCTTAATTAATTTTTAATGGTTGGACCCTAATTTTAGGAGTGATGATGATAATGGTGCGTTGGTGAAGATGAAGGAATCAAGTGTAACTGAATTATGTTTGTGAATTCGAACCTTTGTTTTCCTAAGATTTAAAAATCTCACATGTTGGGGTTGATTAGGTTGGAGTGTATTAAGGTAGAAAGATGAAGATGATTCGCTGAAGATGTAAAAAGTAGATCAATTTGATAAGTGAAACACATTAAGGTTTTGTTGGTGGCTATATACTAATAGGCAGGCGGAATTCTGTCGTTTTAGTCACCCTTCCTCACACCCATTGATCAAAACAACATCTACCAAAAATATATAAGCTGAAAATAACCCAAACCCCCTCTTCCAGATTCATCGCGACACCACCATCACCCAAGTGTAAACAATGTCGGCCATTACAATTAGTTTAAGTGAACCTATACTCATATTGAGTGGGTTTAATTTCGTTGGGCTCAAAGTGATGTATTGGGTCCAAGGCTGGACGAAATTAAGCTCATTCGGTATGAAAGTCCAGATTCACTTAAAACTAATTATGATGACCCACATGTTCACACTAGCCACCAACAAAATCTTAATTTGTTTCACTCATCAAACTGATCCACTATTTTCATCTTCAATGAATTATCCTCATCCTTAGACCATAATACGCTTCAGCCTAATCAACCCCAATACGTGACAACTTTTAAATGATAGCTGAAGGCCAAGCGTCCTAATTCACAAACGTACAACACGGTATGAACTTGACTCCTCCATCTTCACCAACGCACCATCACATCACTACCAAACTTAGGTTTCCAACAATTGAAAATTTTCTAAGAATCCGGCTGTTGATTAATGAACGCGAGTATGCGACCGAGACTCGAAAGCAAAAAAGAGAATGACAACAGTCTTTAAATTAAATTGACATTACTCACAGGTACGTTCTTAAATGTCTTATCTTCTTCTTCTTCAAACAATTTGGTATAATTTTGGTTTAAAAGATCTTCATAAAAAAATAAATCCGCAAAGTTTTCTTGAATTATCCACCAACCTTTGTTCGCAAACAATCCGCAAACATTTGTTCGCAAACATCCGCGAACCTTTGTCCGTAAAACATTTTTTCCACCAACCTTTATCCGCAAAAAATTCATACGCGAACTCGGAAGTTCTATTTGAATTTGTCAAATTTGTTCGATTTATCACCAAATTACTCCAAATCAACCGTAGAATCTGTTCCAAATCACTTCTTTAACCTTCCGCACACCGAATCTTATCCAAATTACACCAAAACAATCTGTGATCGGATCGATCACAGTTAACAACCTCCGGAACCTAGAAACCCCATATATTTTTTGATTTTTCTCGATAATTTGCACAGGTAGTAAGGGCTCGGAAGTGCTTTGGTACCAAATGATATGAACTTCTTGGATTCATAAGAATCGAAGTAGTTCTAGAATCAAACTTGAAGTCGCATATTAAGAATCAGACTCAAAGAATGAATCGAGGATAATTTTATTGATAACCAAACAATTTAGTTACAATGCTAGAGGATAAGAGGAAGGATATGGTGTTTACACACACACAAACGTAAATCCAAAGCTAAATGAACTATCCCTAACAACTTGCTATTTATAGGTGGTCGTTAAGTTGGTTAGAATGGATCACGTGCACGCCACATGAGCTATAGGGAAAGAGAAATGAGTGAAATGCAAATTAGTGTCGAGAATGTTAAACGAGACAAAAAGGTGGTGGTGCAAAAGCAGGATAACACTAACGAAGTCATGCCGCACCTTCTTGTGAATGCTTTACGTGGAACCAGTGCATACCAAACAATGAGAGATGATAAGGATGCTACGCAAGAACCGACTGAGACATTGGCAATGATGCTTTAATCTCTCCGAAGAAGATTGTTTTTGATACAAATGATGAGACGGTTATGGGTGACATGAACCCGTTGATACTGTTGTTTCCACGTGATGCTATACATGTCAAAATCGTGCAGTGACGAAACAATAAAGAAGATGGAAACATGAAGCTTAACACATGCAAATTACAACATTTCAAAATGCGTATGAATTCTAATAAACTACTATTTTCATAAGCTCACTTTTAGATTTAAAAGATGAACAAAGTGAGTTTCACCCAACAATAAGAAAGTATGAAAAAGAAATGGCAATCGAGGTTAAAAAAAATTGTGATATGAACGTGCATCAAGATGTTGGAATAAGCAACACAAATTAGAGTTGTGCATTCTTTTTAATGAAGGGCCATAATCTAAGAGTTTCTGCGAGATTAGACAACAAACTCATTTCAATTTCCATACAAAGTTAATTGCATTCATTGAATTGAATTTGGTCAGGTTAAGTATTGTAAAGCCCGAGTCAAGGTGAAGGTTGAGATGCATTTATGGCCTAAATGGAAGACTAAACGTGGACATACTTGGAAAAATATTGTTCACAACCGCAATATTGTTTTTGACTGGGAAAAACATGCGACTATTGTTAATAGCGCGTTTGTTTTTTACCGTGGTAGGTTTTTACGCATTTTTTACTCAATTTCGGACTACAACTAGTTATTTGCATACAAGGATCGTCGTTGAAGTCCATTACAAAGGAAGATTCTTGGGGACAAGAATCATTTTAAGTAGGGGGATTGTTATGAGCTTTCCCTATAACTCATATGCCGAGCAAGTGACCCCTCCTAACCAACTTGACGACCACCTATAAATAGCAGGTTGTATATATGTATGTAAACACCATATCCTTCCTCTTATTCTCTAGCATTGTAACTAAATCGTTTGTTTATCAAAAAACTATAATCAATTCATTTTTTTAGTCCGATTCTTAATTTGACGACTTCAAGTTTGATTCTTGAACAACTTTGATTCTTACAAATCCAAGAAGTCCATATCAATGACGCTCAAAAAATTACACATAGCTGGACTCTTCAAGTGTCTTGCAGCCTTAAAAGTAGGCATCATTTTCCCACAGATATCACTATTTTTCACTAATTGACCAATAATATACAAAAAATAATAATAACTTAAGCCTTAGAAATTCAGATACCGTAGAAACCCTAGCTAGGGCACAAAAAGTGAAAATAAAAGAATTACAGTAATAAGGGTAAAATTGAATTGGTGACCTTAAAAGAAGGACATGGATTGCCGTTAGGATCAATAGGGGAAGTGATATTGAGGTCTTGATTACAGAAACTGGACCAAAGTGATTCATCAGAAGCCCAATCTTTAAAGCGTTTATTGACACATGCGATAGTTGCTGCTTCAGACGGACCGAGTTTAGCTACGATGATGTGAATAGCTAATCCTCCCACGCTTTCTAACCCTAAATTCGGTGGTTTCGTCGCCATACTAATCTGTAAAAAAGTAATATCAGTTTGTTGTCATGAGTTTTAAGTTTATTTAAAGAATGAAATGAAAAATAGACCAAGGGCAAGGAGCAATGTTCGTCGGTGGTGACAACGGGGCTTATTTATTTTATTTTTTATTTTTATTTTTTTGTTTAAAAATCGATTACGTTAAATGAATTTGGAGATCATAGTCATCATACAGTACGACCGTTATAAAACGGCTCGTGAACAAACCTGTTTAATGTAGTAAACTAGCAAAACCAATGCAGTTAGTATGTCTAATGCAGTAAACAAAGCAAAACCAAGGCAATAACTAACTGTAACTTAAAAACGGCTACACTAATAAAGAAACAGTAAACAAAACAACGGGGCACCCGTCGGAAAATCACTAGAATAACAGCCGGAAAATAAATCCAACCGCCAACATAACAACCAGTAACAATCCGGACAGAAAGTACCGATCGAAAAAAACCATCAAACTCACCCAGCGGGAGATAGAACCAAAGCCACCATGACATTATTGCCTACAGAACCGGAGCCACACCAAAAAACCAACAAACCAACGCCATCAATATAGATACTCGCCGCCTGATTTCCAAGGAGAAAGTATGTCGTAAGAAGCTCCGTTAGCGATGAAAAATAGATTCAGTACAAAGCTAAACACGACGGAATAACCATAACCCATATCTGTTCGAAGGTGAAGCCTCCTGAAACTAACAACTGAATAAAGTCGGCTAAGAAACCGGTAAACAAGAACCTCACCTCCAACCACCACCGACAATGAGACTACGTTGTGGCAAAGCCAAGACATGGCGGCTAACAAACTGAGCACCGGCGAGATGCCGATAGTTGGAGAACAACGGGCACCACCAGTTACAAAATAACCCTGATATCGATGGGGAATGGAGGAAGGGGACGGCTACAAGAAAAGGCATGGCGGAAAAATAGGGCAACGATTGAAGTGAGAAATTGAAAAGTAGGAAAAGAAAGGTAGATGTGAGTGTCACGAGGGAGGTGGACGGTTGTTTAAAGTGGTGGAGTGTGGCAGAGGAGATAAGTGTTATGGTGGTAGAGGAGCGTGAGAAGTGGGATTCAAAAAATCCTAATTCCTAAGTCATAGGAAAATGAGTGGTATTGAAAGACTTCTTTTGACAACGGGGCTTAATAAGTTTAAGAATTTATGATTGACATAGGTCAACGTGCTCTGCTGGCGAAAGTTCTTTTTTACATAAGTATATATTTTCGATTGAACTACTTTTAACGATATCAATAAGATTGTAATCCACTTTAATAGATTAACACATAATTTAATTGTAAGCAATTAATGTAATTAAACTGATGTAATTTGAATAACTTTAATCAAATAATAGTAAAATCTTGTTAAAAATTTGAAAAATTCTGAAAATAGAGAGAAAAAAAATTATTAAAGAAAGATTAAAAAATGTTGAGAAAAGAATTAAAATAATAAAAAGTGTGATGAGTTAAAATGATAAATCAAATTTGATAAGGTCATTTTCAACCATGACATACTTCCTCTCAGGATTAATTGTCTGTGACGATCGCACCAAATCCATATGGACGAATACGTCATTCATCGATTTCATTGCGAGGTATTTGACCTCTATATGATACGTTTTATAAACATTGCATTCTTTTGAAAAGGTATACCATAAATAAATATTTTAATCCAAGGTTTTCGACATCTGATGATTTTTATATATAGACAATCATCGTAAATAATAGTTTACAATAATACATCCGTTGACAATGCAGTCAAAATAGATACATGATGATGGTTTTGTGAATGCAACGTTTTCTTGAATAAAACATGTATGACTCCATGCACAAAGCTTGTCTAACATATAAACAAACAGCGGAAGACTTCTAGGAACCTGAGAATAAACATGCTTGAAAGTGTCAACACAAAGGTTGGTGAGTTCATAGTTTTAATGTTTCGCATAATCTGTATATAAAGGTGGACCACAAGATTTCAGTAGTTTCATCCAAAATGTTTATCAAAATATTCTACGAAATTGAGCACCCTGGTAACTAACCTTAACGTATATATAATAAGTACCCCTGTTTTAACATACATGCAACCAACATGTACAATACACGCAAACCAACGTGTACTAAACTCAAATAGCATACATCTGTTTTATAGTTCAGGCTAGGGTTTCTATACCTGGAACAGACGGGGATGTCAGGCCCTATGGATCCATATATAACTACCCGCGCCCACCAGTTCTTATAACCGGCAGTTACTAGTTACCAAAGCTAAGGGATTTTCGGTTCAAACTCAGTGTAGAATTAAGTATGTACTTGTATCCATTGTGTTTAAAATAAAGTGCATGTATTCTCAGCCCAAAAATATATATAAAAAGGGAGTAATGAAACTCACCTTAGCAGCACATAAATTCATTCATCGAAATGTGACCAAAACTCGGAATGCAAAGTAACCATAGATCTCAACCTAGAGAATATATGTTGGTCAATAGATGTTTAACAAGCTAGGTTGGGTCATAGTGTATCACAATCCTAATGCTCGAGACCGACATGCAGAAGTTAACAAAAGTCATCTCAAAAGTCAACCTGACCCAATTGTAACATCCCGCGTTTTTCCGTTAAATTTATTTTTAACACCGTCTTTTTTTTTAAATAATATCTTTCGCTATTTAAATTCCCAATTTCCGTTGACTAACGTTTATAATATTCCCGTTATTTAATTATAACATCACTCGTCTACTCGAGCGTTTTTAAAATATTCGTTTGGTTAAATCCCGCACCCGCTTCTAAACTCGAGGGACTAAAATTGACACGGGGCAAACTAGTTGACTAGGTCAACTAGTCCACCCCAATCACCACCATTCAATCCCTCCATCTCTCTCTTTCTTTCTTTTTCTCTCAAGAACACAAACATAATTCATCATCTAAATTCGGATCGGGAAGCAAACTTCAAAACAAATTACATATTCGTGATCCTCTCATCATCCTCTTCGATTTGGTACCAATTTCATCCATTTTGGGTAACATTTCTAAAACACTAAATTTCTTTAAATTCGTGTTTTTGACTTGAAATGTTGTTAGTTAGTGTCTATGGCTCGTGTCTAGCATGATTATATGATTTGTATGCTCGATCTTGATGTTTTGGTGTAACTAGCTTGAAAATGAAAAGTGTATGCTTAATCTTTGATTTTGGATGATGAAATGTGTTTAGATGTTAATGTTTGTGTGTTCAAAGTGTTAGTTACTTCAATAGCTTCGTTTTGGTGTGTTGATTGACATGAAAACCTTACATTAACATGATTAGTGATTTTGAGGTTTGGTTAGGGTTTGACAACTCTTAAAACGAACTTTTGATGCGTTGAATGCTTATTAATGTTATTGATAAGTGTTTAGTTGTATTACATGTTTCATTACCTTCAAAACGGCATATCATATGTATAAATCGGATTCCCGAAACTTGAATTGCAATTGATGAACTTGAAACCTTGTTTTGGAACGTTTAACGAACTTTCGACGAGATTTTTGTTGTCTAAAATGATAAATTTGATTTAGGAAATGTATCTAGTTGTGTTCCTTGTCGAAAGAGCTTTCCGGTGATATAAAATACATGTCTTGATTGTTTGCGGATCATAAACTAAGATTGATTGAAGTTTGGCTCGTGCCTTGTGTTTTCTGCAAACAGGACCTGTAAGCCTCTTGGGACGCCGTCCCAACCTCCTAGACGCCGTCCCACCTTTTGAACCTAGACGCCGTCTAGGTTATCAGGACGCCGTCCCACCCTTCAATGTGGGACGCCGTCTAGCCATTTGGGACGCCGTCCCATTGTACTAAAACTGGCTGTTTTGCTTGGTCATTTGACGTAAAATGTTTGATATGCTACGGACCTCCGATTAACATGAAACTTGGCCAACATGCTCATATATGATTATATAACTTAGAAAAATTGTCGGATACCCGACCCGACATCGTTGACTTTGACTTTGACCAAGTTTGACTTTTAGTCAAACTTAACCAAACTTTTATACAACCATTCTAACATGCTTTTACACTTGTTTCTTGTATGAAACTTGACAACGTGATTCACATGCTATACTTAATCGAGTCGTAACGAGCCATAGGACTAATTGAACACATTTCACCCGACCTTGTGTCGTAACCGGTTAATTGATACAACTTACTTGTTTAGGTCAAGGCTAAGCAACGTTCATGCATACGTTACTTTGTGAAGTACTTTTATACTCGTGCACTCGAGGTGAGATCATAGTCCCACCCTTTTCAACAACTTTTATTCTTTTAAATCGTGGGCTGAGAAACATATACATTACATACTTATATACATTTCACATGTATATATACTTTTCATACTTTTATACTTTGAACACAAATACGAATACAAAGATACAGGCGAGTTAGAACAAAAGTCCTCAATCCAATTATCATTAGTTCCACTTGCAGGGTGTAAGTGTAAGCGAGTGATTATGTTGTGTGGCCATACGGGTTTAACGAACCCTCATTCAGACGGTTCGCTACCGTTAGTGGATGAAATATAATTTCAACGTGCATAGTGTATGTTCTAACACTATATTCAAAATTCAGAGGGAAGATTCAGTTAAGCTTTGGTAATTGGGTGCTCGCAATACAAACTACATTCTTCGGAATAAATACGATTTGGATAATCATCTATACAAACTATTGTGGTTCAAAATATACTTTTACAAATACATTTATGATCTCACCAACGTTTTTCGTTGACAGTTTTCTACATGTTTTCTCAGGTTCATACTTGGCTATTTGATACATGCTTCCGCGTACACTCATACTTGCTTGGAGTCGAGCATACATGCATACACTCTGATTTCTTGCTTGGGGTCAAGCATACATACTTACGCTATTTATAGCAGCTGTGTTTTTCAACTTATATTATGTCGCAAGTTATTTCATTTATACTTTATGACTTTTGTAAACTTAGACTTGTTGTCGAACGGTTTTGTAAACTAAACTTGCAAGTCTTGTACCTTTCAAATGAATGCGACATAATTTTGGTCAAACGAGTCTCATATAGGGACTACGACCACGCAACGGGACCTAAGTTAACGGCGCCGTCAATAACGGTTTTGGTCGGGTCGTTACATATGGTATCAGAGCGTTGGTTGTAGAGAACTAGGATGCATTAGTGTGTCTAACAGAGTCGTTAGGACGCATTAGTGAGTCTAGACTACAACCGGATAGTTAGCCATTGCATTCTGACATACATTTGCTATAGATAGCACTTACTTGACTACTTGTGCATTATACTTGAATCATTCTTAGGCAAACTTTTTAATGGTACCCAACCTTCATTATACGAACTCGTATCCTGCCACTTTAGTTCGGGAACTCTGACTCCTTGGTTGTTATTTCCCCCGTCTCATCTTACTATCCATGAATATTGTAAAGTCACTGTCACTACTCTAGATGAGTATCGTCATCACCATTTATCGCTACGGTTGCGTAGTACTTGTTATCATGACTTGTTACTCTTTTCATACCTAAATACATTATTGTTTGAATCGTTTATACCCTTCCCGCGGGGAAACGCTTCTTTAGAGTTGTAGAAACTATTTCGATTTAATACAAGTCACGTTTGAGACGTCGTTACATTTTGTTCATTTTAGATTTTCGCGATGACACGAACTTGAATCTATAGAGTGATGTGGGAATGGAGGTATGAGTTAGCGTAATATAACGACACTCGATCAACGTGGTTATATTACGGTAAGACATACCAAAGTTCTAGTGACACGTGATGGTGGTTAGACTCGATCAACCTAAACACCACCATGTGCCATGTACATGACTTCATCTTTTCATGGTTGGACATCCGAAAACTCCGAGAATATTTATAACAACCATACCTGGGACACACCTTCAATTATTGTCAAATTATATTTATGCTTCCGAATGAATTACCGATTCCATTCGACTTCAACCGTATGTCACACGGGTATACTAGCTCGTTCTCGCGCAGTCTTATTGACTAACTACAATTTACTCGTTATGCTCACATCGGGGCGGGAACTTCTCTTGCATCACCCTCGTACTTCCGGTTCAGGAGGTCCTTATTCTAAATTCTCAATGGAGAGCGACTCTTCACGTCATACAAGTATTCGCCGCGAGGGTGGATAGTCCTAACAATCGTTTTCAAAACCCGATAAGAACTTGCCCCGACGAACGTTTTTGGAAACCGATAAATCTTCTGCGACGCGAATTTTCTTGAGAAACTTGTCCTAGCTAACGTTTTCAATTCCTAGCAAACTTGTTCAATATGCCTTAGGGAAATGTACCCCGTTTCGGATCGAGATCCTCGTTTCACTTCTAGATTTTGGAGTACCTTACAAAAAGCCTCGGGACCGCGTTTAGACATGAGTACCGCGTACCATCCACAACCCGACGGACCGAACAAACATGCGATTTAAACCTTGGAAACCATAATACGAGTTGTATTACTAACTTCAAATTTACTTGAGAAAAGTATTTTCCTTTAACCGAATCCTCGTACTACAATGATTTTCATTCGAGTTTTAGCGTCACTCCTTTTGAAACCACATGTGACCGGAAACGTCATTCTCTTTTGTCGAACCAAGTAAACGATGACCAATTCACCGGGACCGGGATTATGCATGAGCGACCGAGAAAACTTATCCATATCCAAGAAAGACCCAACACGACTCGTTGTCGCCAAATGAGCTACGCCGATTTAGACGTAAACATTTCAAATTCCACGTGGGAAACCGCGTCACGTTAAGAGTCGCACCTTGGAAAGGTTTAATCCGTTTCGGGAAACGTAGGAAGCTAAATCCGCGATATTTTGATCCTTTAAATTCTTGGGGTGTTTTGGACCCGTTGCTAACCGTTTAGATTTTCCGACCCATTTTGAGTCTTCGTTTATCCTACATTCGATGTATCAACTCAAAGACGTGTTTTGCGAAACGAGAACTTGTTATCTCCTTTGATGAACTCACTATCGACGATAAACCTCACTTCCTAGGAGGACCGATTGAAACCATGAATCATGGAAGCCAAACCTTAAAACAACATATGATCCCGACCGTCAAAATTCGTGGAAATACTCAAGGACGTACCTTCACTTATTCGTAGAATTTACAACGCAAGATCTCGAGTAAGATTCAACAACTACTACTTCCAACTAAATTTCGGGACGAAATTTCTTTTGAGGTGTGGATAATGTAACATCCCGCGTTTTTCCGTTAAATTTATTTTTAACACCGTCTTTTTTTTAAATAATATCTTTCGCTATTTAAATTCCCAATTTCCGTTGACTAACGTTTATAATATTCCCGTTATTTAATTATAACATCACTCGTCTACTCGAGCGTTTTTAAAATATTCGTTTGGTTAAATCCCGCACCCGCTTCTAAACTCGAGGGACTAAAATTGACACGGGGCAAACTAGTTGACTAGGTCAACTAGTCCACCCCAATCACCACCATTCAATCCCTCCATCTCTCTCTTTCTTTCTTTTTCTCTCAAGAACACAAACATAATTCATCATCTAAATTCGGATCGGGAAGCAAACTTCAAAACAAATTACATATTCGTGATCCTCTCATCATCCTCTTCGATTTGGTACCAATTTCATCCATTTTGGGTAACATTTCTAAAACACTAAATTTCTTTAAATTCGTGTTTTTGACTTGAAATGTTGTTAGTTAGTGTCTATGGCTCGTGTCTAGCATGATTATATGATTTGTATGCTCGATCTTGATGTTTTGGTGTAACTAGCTTGAAAATGAAAAGTGTATGCTTAATCTTTGATTTTGGATGATGAAATGTGTTTAGATGTTAATGTTTGTGTGTTCAAAGTGTTAGTTACTTCAATAGCTTCGTTTTGGTGTGTTGATTGACATGAAAACCTTACATTAACATGATTAGTGATTTTGAGGTTTGGTTAGGGTTTGACAACTCTTAAAACGAACTTTTGATGCGTTGAATGCTTATTAATGTTATTGATAAGTGTTTAGTTGTATTACATGTTTCATTACCTTCAAAACGGCATATCATATGTATAAATCGGATTCCCGAAACTTGAATTGCAATTGATGAACTTGAAACCTTGTTTTGGAACGTTTAACGAACTTTCGACGAGATTTTTGTTGTCTAAAATGATAAATTTGATTTAGGAAATGTATCTAGTTGTGTTCCTTGTCGAAAGAGCTTTCCGGTGATATAAAATACATGTCTTGATTGTTTGCGGATCATAAACTAAGATTGATTGAAGTTTGGCTCGTGCCTTGTGTTTTCTGCAAACAGGACCTGTAAGCCTCTTGGGACGCCGTCCCAACCTCCTAGACGCCGTCCCACCTTTTGAACCTAGACGCCGTCTAGGTTATCAGGACGCCGTCCCACCCTTCAATGTGGGACGCCGTCTAGCCATTTGGGACGCCGTCCCATTGTACTAAAACTGGCTGTTTTGCTTGGTCATTTGACGTAAAATGTTTGATATGCTACGGACCTCCGATTAACATGAAACTTGGCCAACATGCTCATATATGATTATATAACTTAGAAAAATTGTCGGATACCCGACCCGACATCGTTGACTTTGACTTTGACCAATTTTGACTTTTAGTCAAACTTAACCAAACTTTTATACAACCATTCTAACATGCTTTTACACTTGTTTCTTGTATGAAACTTGACAACGTGATTCACATGCTATACTTAATCGAGTCGTAACGAGCCATAGGACTAATTGAACACATTTCACCCGACCTTGTGTCGTAACCGGTTAATTGATACAACTTACTTGTTTAGGTCAAGGCTAAGCAACGTTCATGCATACGTTACTTTGTGAAGTACTTTTATACTCGTGCACTCGAGGTGAGATCATAGTCCCACCCTTTTCAACAACTTTTATTCTTTTAAATCGTGGGCTGAGAAACATATACATTACATACTTATATACATTTCACATGTATATATACTTTTCATACTTTTATACTTTGAACACAAATACGAATACAAAGATACAGGCGAGTTAGAACAAAAGTCCTCAATCCAATTATCATTAGTTCCACTTGCAGGGTGTAAGTGTAAGCGAGTGATTATGTTGTGTGGCCATACGGGTTTAACGAACCCTCATTCAGACGGTTCGCTACCGTTAGTGGATGAAATATAATTTCAACGTGCATAGTGTATGTTCTAACACTATATTCAAAATTCAGAGGGAAGATTCAGTTAAGCTTTGGTAATTGGGTGCTCGCAATACAAACTACATTCTTCGGAATAAATACGATTTGGATAATCATCTATACAAACTATTGTGGTTCAAAATATACTTTTACAAATACATTTATGATCTCACCAACGTTTTTCGTTGACAGTTTTCTACATGTTTTCTCAGGTTCATACTTGGCTATTTGATACATGCTTCCGCGTACACTCATACTTGCTTGGAGTCGAGCATACATGCATACACTCTGATTTCTTGCTTGGGGTCAAGCATACATACTTACGCTATTTATAGCAGCTGTGTTTTTCAACTTATATTATGTCGCAAGTTATTTCATTTATACTTTATGACTTTTGTAAACTTAGACTTGTTGTCGAACGGTTTTGTAAACTAAACTTGCAAGTCTTGTACCTTTCAAATGAATGCGACATAATTTTGGTCAAACGAGTCTCATATAGGGACTACGACCACGCAACGGGACCTAAGTTAACGGCGCCGTCAATAACGGTTTTGGTCGGGTCGTTACACCAATATGGTCTTTAAATCTATACATGTTTATTAACATATTATAAGTCTTGATAATTGAACGAATTTATAGTTTATCAAACTCAAAATATTATTTATTTCAGGAGCTATATTATACTTGAATTATCATGACAATCGAACATAATTTACTATTTCACATAGCTTTCCAATACTTGTAAAATCAGATTATAGTGTTTATAAAGCTTTAAAACATGATAAGACAGTCAACTTTGACAATTGCTCAATAAGACGAGACGTGTCTTATATAGAAATTCATTTACTCGATTAGTAGTATTTGAAAATCCAATTTATCAATTTCACAGACAAGTTGTTTAAATATTAATTTACAGTTTCAAACACAATTTCAATTAACGTCAACCATAATTCAGTTGATCATATCTTTTAATCCGTTCATCGAAATCACGCGATTTCTAAATGAAAAGTTATAAATTTTTCTACAGCTTTCCAACGACATGCATATCATATACCTTATATCATTAATATACGTATTAAATTCGTGATTCAACATATACTATATAATGACGAAATTAAATATACAAGCATGGATAATCAAATATACTCGAGCACTAGTCAGGGATACACTATTAATATATAAAAGATAAAATATGAGTGCTCACGTATCAATATTGAGATTCAATATTGCAGAAAAGTACGTAGACGCAATGGAGATGATAAACACTAGTTTGACTCACGAGCTATACTCCCGAACTATACCCATAACCTCCATAGCTGATAGGTTAGATCATGTTGAGATTGAGAGAAATGATAAGATAGAGTGAGATTCGGTATGTAGGAAGAAGACTCGATATGAGAGAGAATCGGTACAAATTACATTCCACAGCTTCTAGAACTCAGTTACAATACAATGGCTATCTAATTAGGACTACTTAGGTTCTTTATATAGCCCTCTTCTAAGGAACCTTCATTTAAGCTTAATTCACATTAACACTATACAACTTTGGGGTCCTAACAATCTCACCCTTAGTGTTAAATGTGAAATTTACAATATAATCCTATCGAAAACATCTAAAGGAACTTTGTTCCTCTGAAGTGAACTTTAGATTTGAATCCCTTGAGATTCTCATATATTCGTATATTCACTCTTGTTTTGAGACGACTTTTCAATCTTGTGAGAATGTACTTGAAAATCTCATTATCTTCAGTTGAATAGCAGTTATTGATCAGTCTCCATCTCATGTATTTGAAAGCATACATCAACGTTTCGTCTGAGAGTATCTTCTGAAATCTGAGACTCTGATGAAGATCTTTGTATAGTGAGAATTGACAAATGCAAACCCATATGGACAGTCGCTCACTTCAAGTAAGGACATGTATCTTAGCTCTTCAATCACTTGATTTGGCGGTTTGATTCCGAGCTTTTTGTGTCCAGATTCCAATCCCATTTGAAAATCATGAACAGACATCCATCTCATCGAATCAAGAATAAACCTGTAGACTGCCTTCATTGCAGTAGCATGATAAGTTGTTGCAGATTCATTCAAGTTAATCAAATAATTGTAAATGAAAATAATGTCGTCCATCTTCAGTTTATCAAAATCCGCTTCTGAAAACTGATAATCCTCATCATCCATTCTTGTAACTTGAAACAATGGCATCTTCACTTCATCCTTATTAATTATCAAAATCTTATTTATGCTTTTGATCTCTGAATTCCGCTGAATTTGAAGTTTCTCTTCATTCTTCAATTTGAATTTATTGCGAACACTCAGATAAGCTTTGAGATATTCTGGTTTCTTATGATATTTCCATGCACCCAGAACACTCATTGATGCAGAAAGGACGAGATCAGAATCACCATAAATTCTATACGCTTGTTGTTCAATGAATGGTGAATGAAGAATCTTTTTCTCTTCATCCTCACTTAGTTGGTAATCAGCATCACGCTCAAGAACAATCTCTGCAGTTTGAAATGGAACATTCAAATCAGGAGGAGTCGTAGTATCTTCTTTGCCATTAGAGAAAATCTCCTTTTCGAAGTGTATTCCAAATTCATCAGTTGGAGATGTCAAGTTAACAAATTGATGATCATTGAATTCATTGGCGACACTCAATGACCCCTTCAAAATATCTTCAATGTTGTCAAAATTTTGATTGTTCTCTTGAGATGACTTATTCTCTGATTGATCATCTGTATCCATAATCATTAACATCACTGCGTCACCCTCTCTCTGACTTTCTGATTCATCTAAAAAACTTTCACACTGGATTTCCTCAATTTCATCACTACCGGAATCAGATATATCAACAACATCTTTATCCTTCTGTTGACTAGATGTACCAGCTTCATAACCACTGGACCGATGACCACTTTGTCTATTCTCCCCCTCATGAAGATTGTCGGGATCGAAATTATCATGATCAGGCATGTGAATTGGTCCAGGTGACTTGCATGGAGAGAAAGGATACACTATCCTTGCTTGTTCAAGATAAATCATCATAGTCTCACGAACTTCATCAAGATCAATCCGTTTAGCAAACTCAGCAAGATAGAGCTCCTCCACCTCATTGTCAGAGAGATACTGTAATCCATATCTATTTGAAATACGAGAAGGTGACCCAGTTGGTGAAACAATGGTGTAACCATGAACAAAAGCAGCAGCATCTGTTGAAGGCGATGTCGATGGAAGTGTTTGAGTTGCCGTGAGGGCAGGTAAGGATGATTGTACGGTATTATTCTTATATGTAGGGCTGGACATACTACTAGTCAGATTCGTGATATCCCCTTCTGATGGAGGTTGGGTAACAACCAGAGTTGTCACCGGCGAAGTTTCTTTCGAAGCATCCGCCTCCATGACTTGAGTCTCATGGGACTCTGACAGAGTAGCAGAACTACCCGTCGGTTTAGCTCTCACAGAAATATTGCTATCTCTGACTCCCGAAATCATTGATATACCATGAGTGGCAAATCTCTTTTAGTTAAGGACTCTTCCTCCAGACCCTGAAATTCAGAATTCGGAAGAGAAGTGGTTTGATCCAATGGATCACTTTCATGAACCAAGGGATTAGTCTGCTGAAAGTTTGATAAATATCCCGAAGGATTGTCATGTTGACTCGTTTCCATGGGACGCGGCAGATCTCCCTCATCAAGATAAGCCGGACCTCGAGACCCTGTTGTACGTTGAGGCACAGGAGGATTTCCGGCCGATACGCAGGGTGCCTTTTCAAGATTTTTTTGGCTCCCCTTCGGCTGTTCTGGACTTCAATGATTGAGTTTCCTCAATTGATTGAGTCAACGTAGACTTTACTGCAGAGGAAGACTTTACTTCCTTAGATGCCGAAGCACCTTGCTTTGTAGGATTTATTCTTAAGTCCTGTTTAGATTGGATGGGCTTAGTGGTCTTTGTACCATCCGTGCGTTTTAAATCTCTTGCCTACCGAAGCTTGCGCTTCATTTAGCGTAGGGCTTACTGTTATTATTGGATGTGATACGGAGATGGGTGAGGGTGACCTAATTGGCTCTAGGTCTTGGTCCGTATCACCAATGGTTGTAGTAACTGTTTGGCGGACGATAGGTGTCGAAGTCCTAGATCTAATTACTCGTTGGGTTGGTGGAGTCTGAATCATCTCATCAGGTATATATCAAGTTCTCTTAGGAGAATGTTCGGGAGACGATTCAGATGCTGTTGCTGAAGTATCGGTGTCACTGCTCACTTCAGGTGTTGTGGAAAGGGTTGATTCAATCCTAGTTGGACTAGGTTCCCTGATCCTCACGGGTTGAGCTTGGTGTGCTGCCCTAGATCGTTTAAGGTTCACCCTAAGTGGAGGATTAGCTGGTCCAGGTGGTTGTACTACAGGTTCCTCTACAACCTCTGGGACTGGAATCGCTGCGGGTTCAACTTGTTCTTGTTGTACCGGGTTCGGAAGAGGTATTCCTACAGCCTCAAAATAAGAACGCATACAAGCGTCTTGGGGTTCAGCTAGCCTCACTAGCCAATTTGGAATCGGCGCAGTGAATTGATTATCAGATACCATCGGGGTATTCATCTTCAGCTCCCCAAATCGTTTCATCTGTAATCCATGTGTACCTGGTACAAATATATTTGCATTTCTGCAAGCATTTATAGCATCATGGATAAAGATACAGAAAAACCTTTCGCAAAGGATGTATGAACCACTTGGTTTATCAACTTGAGCTTGAACCAAATCCCATATTAGTTCTGCATAGTTAGGAGCTTCTACTCTTATGAAAGAGTAGAACAACTTCAGCATAGGCACAGTCAGGCTATCGGATCCACTCCTTATCATCAGCAAGCATCTGTTGATGATTGACAAGATCACATACCACCTTGAGTGCAGATATTTCTTCTGAAACTTAGCCGGAGGAACATTGCGGGCTTCAACATAACCAAGATCGAAGACAGATGACATCATCTGCTGAGTAGCAGGAAAAGCAGGAGCATTCTGCACAACAGGAAGTCTGAATATCCTCCTGAAATCAGCCTTAGTGATTCTCCTCCTCCCTTGAACTCCTCTCAGTTGAAATTCAAAACGAGCTTGTGTTCCATCTGGATTTTCAGCAGTAGGTTGTGTAGCTTCCACAAACCTAATTGTTCTGTTAAGTAGCTCCAGATCTGTTATAGGTACACTGACTGTAGAGTTTAGAGCAGGCCACAGAGTGTGTCTCTCTAGAATTGCAGTCCAGTAGTTGTAGGGAATGTTGGTTTCAGAGTTGATGAATTGATTGTTCGTCATTTAGCTGTATAAATAAGAAATAGAAGACCACAAGATATTTAACATAAAGCATATATCTCTATTCTTATTTGCCTTTGAAATCCTTTGTATATGTTTTATCTTTTATATTTTATGATTTTTATGGTTTTTCAAAGATATAAAAATCCTTTATTCTCAAATATGAACAAGTAATTGACAATCATGACATTCATATGATATTCATCACAATACAAATTCATCATGCAAAATCAATTATATAACACAAAGAATCAGAACAACACTTAGTCAATTTTTAAACACAATTCAAGCAGATTCGGTAGTCATGAAAACTTGAGATTCTGTAACCAAATAAGCTTGAGTTTTCAGATCAGAAAGATATAGAATAAACATGTTAAGTGTTTGAAGATAAAAATCAGAAAGTTTCAAGGTACCAAAAGTCAGACCCGGTATCAAGAGAAGAACAGATTCGGTATCTCCAAAATTAGCATAAAGTCACTCAAACATGCATATTCTATCATGTAAAATCACAACCATAATCAATTAACCACTCAATTAGAAGCAGATCAACATGTTAATCGTATGAACAGACTCGGTACAGTAGACAGAACATATTCGGTAGATACAGAATCCATCAAACAATCAATTAAACATGTAATCAAACTTGGTCAAATGATAGATCAATTAATATAACTCAGAGTAGACAAGAATTCATGTTAATTAACCAAATCAATTGAGTTTAATCAAAGATTAGTAGAATACGACTCAGACTCAGTATAATCAACAAAATTTCAAAATTGAGAGTCGCAATCCAGTTTTTTTGATCTTTTCTGGTTGAAAAAATATTTAATTATCTCAGATCTACACGAATGTATCTAAAGCAATGATTAAAATGAAATTATACCAAAGATTTGAAGAAACAGAAGAACGGATTTGGTAGATTAGGCAGATTCGGTATGTTCAATTAGACTCGGTAGGTAATTAAGCACAGTAAGAGAGTTAGTTTGACTTTGACCCTCCTTATATAGATACCGAAGATAAAATACCGAATGGGCTTTACCGAATGGGCCTATTTTACCGAATACAGTCCACTTTTCAAAACTTTATCAATTTAACTTCAAAATCTTGACAAATTAATTTTTCCTATTAAAATTCATTTCAATCTTTTCATGGTAAACAATTCTGAGACAATTTTTGAAAACTTTGAACTTACCGAATCTGTACTGTTGGATATCAGATTCGGTATAATGCTTAAAATAGCATTTATTCAGTAAAAAAACAAATATTTTTGGATTTTATCTTTTCCAATTTTTATGAATTTTTCAAAATAAGATTTGTACTTAAAAGAACTTTGAATTTGTGAACAAAGTACAAATCTTCAGTGATACAATTGTTAAAACGAGTTGCATACTGAGATGTATACAAGCCTTAGTGAATTATTTCAGATATAAAACAAAGAATTTATGAATTCACTTTTGAAAAACAATTTTTTTTTTAGTAAATTTTCTCCCATTTTCTCCCCCTCAAAATGTGATATACAAGAATGTAAATCAGCATTTTGATAAAATTTCCAAGAAAATGAATTAACTCCCCCTTGAAATATGATATCAATGAGTTACCTCCCCCTTACGTAACCATTGAACAATTATATCATAAGTCTAAAGGCTCCCCCTTAAAAGATGATATCCAAAGCATATAAAAGTAGTTGCTCCCCCTAGAAAGTATCTACTCCCCCTAAACACAAGATCCCAAGAATAAGTCCCAATAGATCTAAGGAATATCAAGCACTATACTCTACCATGCCAATCTCTTTGATCAAGAACTTTAACCTAAGTTCATCTAAGGGCTTAGTGAACATGTCAGCTAATTGCACTTTTGTAGGCACAAAGTATAACTCTACATCCCCTTTTTCTACATGGTCCTTAATGAAATGATAGCGAATATCTATGTGTTTGATCTTAGAATGCTGGACCGGGTTGCTTGTAATTGCAATAGCACTTTGTGAATCACAGTAAATCGGGGTCTTAGAAAACTTAAAGCCATAGTCTGAAAGTTGAATTTGCATCCACAAAACTTGTGAACAACAATGAGCTGCAGCAATGTACTCAGACTCAGCTGTTGATAAAGACACACAGTTCTGCTTTTTGGATGACCAACCAACTAGCCTATTCCCCAACATCTGAATTGATCCAGATGTGCTTTTTCTATCAACATGGCAACCACCATGATCCGCATCAGTGTAAGCAGTGAGATTGAAATCGGATCCATGAGGATACCAGATCCCAAGGTTAGGTGTACCTTTAAGGTACTGAAAAATCCTAACAACCGCTTTGGAATGAGATTTCTTAGGGTTTGAATGAAAGCGGGCACAGACAGTTACAGCAAGTGTAATGTCAGGTCGACTTGCAGTCAGATACATTAAAGAACCAACCATGCTTTGATAAAGTGTAATATCAAAGGGTTCCCCATTAGTATCAGCATCCAGTAAAGTCCTCATTGGGGTTGTCATTGGTTTTAAAGCAGTCATTTTAAAACGTTTTAGCATATCATTGATATACTTTGTTTGACTGAGAAAAATCCCGTTTGGTAATTGTTTTACTTGTAACCCCAAAAATAAATTTAACTGGTCAAGCATGCTCATTTCGAATTTGTTGCCATAAGGTCACCAAATTCTTTGCATAAGGCCGGGGACGTGGAACCAAAAATAATGTCATCAACATAAATTTGAACTAAGAGAATGTGACCGTGGTTTTTACGGATGAATAGCGTTGTATCAATCATTCCACGAGAAAAGCCATTATCCAGCAAATACTTTGTTAAGGTCTCGTACCATGCACGCGGTGCTTGCTTCAGACCATACAAAGCCTTTTCCAAGTAGTATACGTGATTTAGATGAATGGGATCGACAAAGCCTTCTGGTTAATCGACATAGACTTCCTCTTGAAGATGATCGTTCAGAAAAATAGTTTTGACGTCCATTTGAAATACCGTAAACTTCATAAAAGAAGCAAAGGTAAGGAAAAGACGAATAGCCTCAATCCTAGCAACCGGAGCAAACGTTTCATCATAATCAATACCCTCTTGTTGTCGATATCCCTTGGCCACAAGACGTGCCTTATTCCGAACCACAATTCCATCAGAATCCTTCTTGTTCTTAAAAATCCACTTAACCCCTATTGGTCGTTGACCCGTTGGTCTTGGAACTAATCGCCATACTTTCAATCGTTCAAATTGATTGATCTCTTCTTGCATTGCAACCACCCAGTTCGGATCTAGTAAATCTTGAGCAACTGTTGTTGGTTAAATCTTACTAAGAAAGGCAGTGTATAGACACATATTCCAAGTAGCCCTTCGAGTTGAGACTGGAGCAGATGCATCACCAATAATAAGATCTATTGGATGACTTTTAGTCCATCGGTTGTGTGGAAGAGGTTGTACATCAGTGGTATCCATTGAAACATCAACCGTTGTTGACGTTGAGCCTTGATCCGCTTGATCTGATGTAACATTATCTAATGGATTCAATTGAGTATCTGGAGAAACAACTGGAGTTGTATCAACTGATGAATCTTGAATTGGTTCAAGATTATCAGTAACAGGAGGTGATAGGGAGGATGAAGAAGTAACAGGTGAATCAGTTGGTGTTGTATCTTCATCAAAAAGACTTTGTTGAGTCTCTACAGTAGTTGATTGTGACGGTGTAACCGTTACGGCTTGAACATTTGAATTCCATTGAGGAGCATAAAGACTATCAAACAAGATATCCAGTTCATCTGATGTAACCATAGGAACATCCTTCGTCAAGAAAATTGAGTTTTGCGCGGAAGAAGAATTAGCCAGGTTAGGATCGGGTTTTGAACTGAGTTGTTCAACAGCCATTCCCGAAAATTCATCGAACTTGACATTTATGCTCTCTTTAATCGATTTTGTCCGTTTGTGATAAACCCGATAAGCAACTTTGTTCGAAGAATAAACGAGAAATATGGCTTGATCGCCATTTGGATCAAACTTTCCGAGGCTGTCAAAATCGTTAAGCACATAGCATATACAACCAAAGACACGGAAATATTTGACATTCGAGCGTCTACCATATAATAACTCATATGGAATTTTATCAAAATGTTTATTAACAATACAACGATTTTGGGTATAGCGTGCAGTTGAAATGGCCTCCCCCCACATTTTTGGAGGTAGTTTGGAGTAAGCAAGCATCGTTCGAGCTGCTTCGCACAACGTACGATTACGTCGTTCGACTACTCCATTCTGTTGGGGGGTCCGAGCAGCAGAGAACTGATGTTCAATGCCTTGGTATTTCAAATAACTATCAAGCAGGGCATTCTTAAATTCCGTCCCATTATCAGTTCTAATGCTCTTAACATGTTTGTTAAAAGAGCGTTCAGTCTTTTTAATGAACTCAATGATAATGGCGGGGGTTTCTGACTTAGTTCGCAAAACAAAAATCCATGTAAACCGGGTATAGTCATCGATAATAACAAGCACATATTTCTTGCCACCGAGGCTAGAAATACGCATGGGTCCACATAAGTCCATATGCAATAATTGCAAAGACGATGAAGTACTAGGGTTTTGCTTAAGCGGATGATTAGTCCGTTTCAGCTTACCCATCGCACATGATGGACACACATGATGCTTATCATAGTGAAAGGTTGGAATACCATCAACTAAGTCTTTAGAGACTAGTCGATTGATACCCTTGTAATTCAGGTGTGACATCCGATGATGCCATAACCATGAGTTTTTTTTTTTTGGTAGAACGAGTAGCCAAACACATGGTTGCATGAGAAGGTGCATCATTGAGGTCAATAGTGTATAGTGAAGCACAACGTTTACCAACAAGAAGATCATTTCCTTCGGTGGATTGCACCGAGCATTGTTGACGTTCAAACAGAACTTTAAGATCTCCATCGCAGAATTGACTCACACTAAATAAACTGCACCCCAAACCTTCAACATATGAAACCCGTTTGATTGTTATGCCATTTTGCACATAATCTTTGTAACCCGTTATCACTGCAATTTCATCATTTCCAAAAGTAAACGTTCCTAGGAATTTGTCAATGAAGTTGACAAGCAAGGATTTATCGCCCGTCATGTGTCGAGAACAACCAAAATTGATATACTAAACACAGACATTAAAACCCTGTAAATGTAAATTTCCTAGAGTTTAGGTACCCAAAGTTTCTTGGGTCCTCTACGGTTAGTACCAACAATAAACTTTGGATCAACGACAAGATAATCACGTAAAGCATCATGCAGTTTAGACAATAAAGCATCATTTAAAACCACATTACATGAAGCAACATACGCAATATCAAGTTGTACATCGTTATCAGAAGTCTTAACACACAACTTATTCCAAGTAGATGTTTTGTTCACAGATGAAAATTGAAAAACATGAGATGATTTCCTAGGCCGACTAGCAGATTGCGTTGGTTTGTTTGCTACTTTCTTAGTCGTGGACTTAGGAACCCATACAGATTTGTAATTCAAGTTTGGATTATGACCTGTGACACGAAAAACACCTTTGTTAGTTAGACGTCCAAACTTTTCAGTTGACACATGAGATGATTGATTTTGCAAAATTTCCAATTTGATTTTACGTTCTTTTGCATCATACTCACTTAAATCAGGTTTAGGACTTGTGTGTTGTGTGGACTTAACTGATGTCGTTAAAAGACTCGCTTTTGAAGTTTTTGTCATTGGAATCATAGGAATCTTTTCAGTTGACACAGAACCATCGGGAGAATGAACCTTTTTGACAACAAATTGAGTTATAGAAACAACTTTTGAACCACGATTGCCAAATTAAGAACGTAGAGGATTTTTAAGAATAGTAATGGGTTTTACATCCTTAGATGTTGTTGTTCCCTTCCCCTTCTTAGTAATCCCACCAATACATTCAAGCACATTGGTTTCAACATTAGACGATTGCTTAAGTGTGTTAGCCTGTTTCAGTTGAATTATCTTTTGTTTTAAGTTTTTAACCTCAAGACATAATTCTTCAGCAGAAACTATCACTTCACCCTCCTTAAAAGCATAAGTACATTCTTTCTTAGGTAGTGAAGGCAATTTATCAAACAAAGTAAGCATTTATTCTAATGATTGGCACTTAAGTTGCAAGTCAATATTCTCCTTTTCTAGTTGAGCTACTATAGGATTCAAATTACGTACAGCAGATAAATGCAAATAATAATCGTGCAAAGGATCAAGTTGACTTTTAAAATATATCAAAGGTTCAATGATCGGTTCATTATGAGGTTCTATTTTTTCATCTAAAGAATTTTGACCTAGAGATTCTGTCTCAAAGAAAACAATTAGTTCATGTGCTAGATCTTCACGGAAAACATTATCAGAACATGCAGGTAAAGCAGGTAGAATTGGTTTCACATCAAAAGTTGATTCATCAAACACCTCATCTATGTTAACAATGCTGGAACTAGGTTTGTTAAACACTTCATTCTCAAGCATTAAAATGTATTTCTCTAGCATGAGTGTAGGAATGTAAACCAATCTACGTGTCGACACATAATTAGCACATTGCACATTCTTTTCAGTTTCAACAAGTTCCTTCAAGAAATCAGGAATGATTTACCCATTTTTGCATTAATTTTCTCATACATTAAGCTAATTTGATGGTATTTTTTAGATTTACGATTAACAATAATATCATCAAAATCAGCATCAGAAGAATGCAAAAAATGCAGTGGTAAACCAGCTTGAAAGTAATCAGAATGATATAATCCTGGAATCTTTTTGGAAGCTCCATCTAAGATCTTAGGATCTTCAAAACCCAACCCCCACTTTTCACCATGAATCGTTTTTGGTCTGTTCATGAAAATTGTTTGTTTTGAAAGTTCTAAATCAATGATAGCTTTAGATTGCTCTGTACGATAGAGTTTTTCCTCATATCGAGCAAGTTGAGCTTTCATTATAACAGACTCTTTTGACAACGAAGAAATTTCAGTGTCTTTTTCAATTATGGCATTTTCCAAATGAATAATTTTCTTGTTTAGCTTTAAAAGTGTGGGTTCATGTTGGTTTTTTAAATCAGAAAGATCTTTTTCTAAGAATTGAACTTTTTCTGCAAGTCGTTTAGATTTTAAACGATAATCAGTTCGTTCGACTTTAATCGGATGAATTGTCTTCTTAAGATCTTCCAACTCAGTTTTCGTAGAGTTGAGTTGGAGAGTCAATCATTGCACATCCGTTTGCAATTTGGATGAGGAAGGTCTGGTCTCATTTAGTTTGATTTTATCTTTTAAAATCTTGTTTTCAGATTTTAAGCCTTTGACTTCTTTTGACATTGAGACCAGATTCTTCATCAAGTCATTTTACATTTTTATAAAATCAGGTGAGATTTCAGTTGATTGTACCTCATCATCATCAGATGTTGAGTCAGAATTCTCCAATGCTTCCTTAGCTTTGATGAGTTTAGTCACCTTGCAAACATTTGCATGTTCCACCTCTGAGTCTGAATCATTAGTTCAGTTAAACCAAGTATCATCAACCGGTTTCAGCTCTCCCCCATTTTCCACAATCTTAGCCATCAACATTTTCTTCTTGTAGTAAGCTGCGTCCTTCTTCTTAGGCATCTTGCACTCACGAGAGTAATGACCAGCTTTGCCACAATTGAAACAGATTGAATCTTCCTTCTTGGAATCATCAGCACGTTGTTGTTTGGATTGATCAGCTTTCTTGTAGTACGAGGAAGATGATAAGTGTTTGCGTTGATTGCTTGATTTGCCTTTAAACTTGTGTTTGACCGGCGTTTGTGAACATGGCTGCCATCTTGACTAATTCAAGGTGAGAATCATCAACATCAGAAAGATTCAACTCTTCAGAATCAGTTGATTCTTCAACAAGCACTTTCTTGGACAAGCTTTTGGAAAATGATTTGCTCTTCTTTTTGGCAATTAGAGCAAGAGGATGACCCGGAGAAGACTCTTTCCTTCCTTCTTGAAGTTTAGACACCTCTGGTTGGTAATGCATAAGAACACCAACAAGCTCATGAATAGTCAACTTGTCAATCTCTTTGGTAGATTGAACAATGGTTCCATAAGGAAGCCAATCAGCATTGAGCTTTTTGAGGAATTTCATGTTGACTTCAGTATGTACTTTTACAATCTTACACCTTTTCAACTCATTGAGAACACCATTAAAACGACGGTAGGTGTCCTTGAGTAGTTCTTCTGGTTCCTGCTTGAAATCTTCATACAATCCCAGAGCCTTATTCAATTTAGTAACATCTGACATGTCATAACCTTCTTGTTGTTGTTTGATCTCATCCCATATATATTTTGCAGTAGTGTTGCTATCAACATTTTCAAATAGCTCATATGGGATAGCTTGCATGACAATATTCTTAGCCTCTATGTCACCCTGAGCTCTTTCACGTTTATCACCAGAAAGTTCATAGACTGGAATTGGCATACCAGTATCTGGATGAAAATCAACAACTGGACCATCTCTCAGAGAAGCCCATATATGTTTAGCTTTCTCACCCTTATAGTCTATGTACTGAGTGATACGATGAAGCCACTGAGTGTACTTGCCATCAAACAACACTGGATGTCGGGAATATGATCCAATGATAAGAGTGTCCTGAGTAGACATCTTAAATTGAGGTAGATTCGGTATAGATTCGGTAATAAACACAATCTATGATCAGGGTTCAGTATAAAATCTAACAAGAATGTCAGATTCGGTAAAGATTCTGTACAGTAGCAGATTCGGTAAGTGGTTCGGTACTGTAGCAGATTCGGTAACAATTCGGTAAACTAGATTCTGTATCAGAAACTGATAAGAATCACAAGTAACACACCCAAATTCGGTATGGATTCGGTAACCACACAACTTGAAGCCTCAGAATACTTAAAACTAAAGAATTAAATGAAACCGAGATTCTGATTCGGTAAATGACTCGGTAGTCAAATTCTGTAAAATATTATGTGTAAACTCAATTCAATTCCCTTGAATTAGATTCGGTAACCTTGCTGCACAAGAAAACAAGTTAGTAACAAACAAAATATCAATGATACCGAAGATTCAGGATACCGAATGTCAACTGTAGCAGTTGACAATACCGAGTCTAAGTCTAAAACTTAGAAATATAATAGAATCCTTTCTCAAACCACACCAATTAGCTGCATATAATCAAACTGAATGTGATAGAATCACAAACACACCACAATCTGCAACACTTAAGATGAATTTTCAGTAATGAAGCAGACTCGGTATGACGGTTATGATACCGAATGTTGATCAAATCTTCAAAACTTGAAGAATTGAAGAAATTGAACCAACAGAAATGTGATTTAACACCTCACGAACACAACTGAATCTTTAAATCTTCACAAAAATCCAGAATCAAGCTTGAATTAAGCAATACCGAGAGTTTTAGCCACAAACTCTAAAAATCAACTTGATTCTCCATAATTGAAGTTAATAAGCTATAATGATGATCGAAACTCTTTCTAATAGACCTAATACACCTTCGCTGAACTTATCACAAGAATCTGAACGTCAGATTATCAAATTCGATAATATCGAATCTGATTCATTTTACCGAGAGTATTCAGATTCTGTAATCTACAATCTCTGGATCGATATAGTGATGTAGAATCACTTCCTGGAAGCTCTGATACCAAATGATAGGTCAGATCATGTTGAGATTGAGAGAAATGATAAGATAGAGTGAGATTCGGTATGTAGGAAGAAGACTCGGTATGAGAGAGAATTAGTACAAATTACATTCCACAGCTTCTAGAACTCAGTTACAATACAATGGCTATCTAATTAGGACTACTTAGGTTCCGTATATAGCCCTCTTCTAAGGAACCTTCATTTAAGCTTAATTCACATTAACACTATACAACTTCGGGGTCTTAACAATTGCTATAACCCATTATTTCCTTAGCTCTATCCCGTTCGAAAAGCTTGTATTGAAATAATTCGCTCATGACTCCGTCGTAGTATTTTATGTATATTACTAATAATAATAATACCTACACTACTAGTTAAGATTAATAATAATATTAATCTTAATAATAATAATAATAATAATAATAATAATAATAATAATAATAATAATAATAATAATAATAATAATAATAATAATAATAATAATAATAATATAAAGAGAGATTGAGAGACAGAGGTAAATATGTGTGTGTATATGTGAACGAACTAGTTAGATTTATAGATGTGTCCTGAGATTCCAATCCATGAGATCGCATGGATGTTGTGTGTGGTCTTCATGCGATCGCATGGCCACAACTTACAGCTCATAAACTTTTGTTTGCTACCTCGTCGACATATTATTATATTTATATATAATATATATAATTTATTTTAATTAATTATATATTATATTATATTCTCGTGTATAGATGTCCTGCAATTTTAGTTCCGATAACTTGTACGTTGACGCTCGACTTATGTCCCTGTTCCGGTTTTTCGAACGTCCTTTCGTATGCTAAGAAAACTAGCGCATTACGTTATGCGACGTGTACCTTTATTAATAATTCGACCCAATCACTGATAGATTATATTACTCAAAGTATAATCTTTACATTTAAGTGTTGTGGTCATTTGCTTCTATAAATCAAGATCTCGATATTCCTTAAAGTGATAATATTAATTAAAATCCAAAACGTTTTTGTATCCAATTAAAATCATATATATATATATATATATATATATATATATATATATATATATATATATATATATATATATATATATATATATTAAAAATAAAAATTGTACATTTATATATAGTTGAAATATTTAAAATATTTAGTTTTTCAAAAACAATTATATTTCAAAATATAAATTAGATCATTTACGTAATAGAAAATATTATATCATATAACGTTTTCAATTTAATAGATATAGTTTATTTATGTACTAGCGTTTTAAATATCAATCGCATCACTAAGCGAGTGTTACTATCGTGTGTATAACAAATTTGAAAACATATATATTTAATGAACACGTTTTAAATACACGTTGCAAGTTCTTCATACAATTAATTCTTAACAACAAAATTCTAACTTATCGTATATATCCAAATAGATATTTAAACCAATACGTTTAATGCACAGTATCATATACTTAATACTTTGTTAACGTTTTTAAGTTATAGTGCATATATGTATCTATTTACATATAATTGTTCGCGAATCGTCTAGAACAAACGAAGGGTATTTGAACATATGAAAGTAGTTTAAAATATTGAGATTCAGTTTTACAGACTTTGTTTATCGTTTCGGAACATTAAATCATTTAAGGATTAAGTTTAAATTTGGTCGGAAATTTCCGGGTCATCACATTGTCACATCAACATTTTCTCATCGGGACTAACTCAACACTAAACACTCTCAACCATGACATACTTCGTCATTTTTTTATTTATCTTTAATAAATAATAACATAATTATATAAACTAAAAATACTCTCATTAATAAAAAACAAAATTGAATTGTTTGCGTGCGTGTCTCATAAGATCTTCCCATTCTGACTCCTCCGCAACTTCTCATAGTCTTTAAGTACATGTCACACATCCTCGTATATAATTTTTTTTTCCTTTGCAGTTTGAATTGTTTGCGTGCGTGTCTCATAAGATCTTCCCATTCCAACACCGCTTTTCCAATGTTGTTGTAGTTTCGAGTTGATTCGATAAATATTTTGACAACGCGTTGTAGTTTGCTCCATTTCCCGCTAATAAGGTCAGATCGTCGTTGAACCGATACAAGTGAGTTGTTTTGCATACATACATCCCCCCAAATGAGTTTGAGGTTTGTGAGATTCTGATGAGTGGATTTTCAGAAACGCGCATGAAAAACACCCGGTTAATATTTTACTTTCTTCATCTGTCCATATTTGTTTAGGATATTTTACGTTTTTGCCTTTGTAATCGCTTGCGGGTTCGGGTTCGGGGTCAGGCTCGGGTCGATTTGAGTTTCCACAGTCGCGCTAACATTGTCATCATCTTCATCTTCGAGTATAGTTGGAATATAAGGAGTTTGATAGTTGGGATATAGGATAAACGAAAGTTGTTGTGTTTAGCTAAACATCGACATGTAGGGTGTGCTATTTTCAAAAGCCAACAAAACTAAAGTTTGGTGTGATCGGGTTGGAAGATGACCGGGTTGTTGAGGAATAATTGTGTGTTTCGATCAAATGGTTAAACATATTCGCAGCTTGAAAAGTTTGGGTTTGTGGGATAGTTTTGAATGTTGGTTTATTTGTTTTTTGGGTGCCATTATTTGTGTCTTGATTTTGAAAAGTGAAAGTACAAATGAAAGTTGTTGTGTGTTAAATTTGTATGAAATGTTGTGTATATGTAGGAAAACTCGAACAATTAAAATTAAAAAAAAAATAGTTGTTTGGCTTTTGTCTTTATATTTGGATAACATTTCTCATAACATGCTTGAAGATGCTTTTAGCAAAATTGGTACTATAAGGAAAATCAAATGCTGGAATTTTCGGCGATTTGCGTTTATTTCTCTTGTTCTTCCTTATATTGCTTCCCTAACTATAAGAACGATGAATGGTTCGAAGGTGTTTGAAAGTCCTATTTTTTGTGGGTTGGTCGATCCGGCGTGGTGGTGGTGGACGTGACTCTGGTCTTGGTCGTGGTCATACCGGTCATCATTCTTGCTTTTCACTATCTTCAAACAATACGGTGATGAATAATTTGGATTGTAGCATTTTTATACTTGATTCGTCGCCTTTGTTTGAAGAGATTGTTAAGGAATAACCTTTTCATTTGTAAATCCACCATCTCTAGTTTTAGCAGGGTTGAAACTTTTGGTTGTGTCGTTGTTTGTTTTGATTCGATTGCTTTTTCAAGCTTGATTTCGTTTGAAAATATCTTTGGTTTTGTGTTAATTACTCCTTTATGTTCATTGGCTAATTCTTTCTTTAGACATGTGTGGGTTGAGGTTTGAGGCATAATGGTTTTGTTTGGTTCAAGTGATAACATTGTTAAGGTACCTGGTTGTGTAGGTAAGGTTCTTTTGGTTGCAGAAGCTTCGGTTAATTTGGGTAATATTGGATCCTTTTTCGCTTTTGCGGAAACCAATTGGGTGAAACACGTGCACCATTTAGTTTCGTCAAATTTGATTTTAGATTCCTTAACTAAAGGGCATATATGGGTTAAAGCGACTACAGATTCGGTGATTGGTGAGAGGTTTCAAGCATTATCTTGTTCGGATTTTGTGGAGTCTTCAAACCGTTCAATTGCTTCTGCTACAACGGGTGGAGATGATCTGCCTGTCAACTCTGGTGAGGATAAAGGTTTACGTGATCGTGTAGGGTTGGATAGCATTCATGATCTCGCTGGTAAGAATGTCATTGTGGGTCAAGTACAGATGACGGTTGCGGTTTTGGTGAGTAACTCTCTTGCTACTATTGATTTTCCTGTGGTGGGTCGATTTTTGGGCCCATCTACTGGTGTTGGGCTAGGTAGTGTTTCAGGTGTGGGTTCAAAAGTTGGTGGGCCTGACACGCCTTCAGGTTGTGTGGTGACGCATTGGATGGGCCTGAAGCCCATTCTTGTATGGCTGGTAATATGTTTCAAGTTAACAGGAATTGTGATGTGGCTAATGTTGATGAAGTATTTTGTGTGGGCTCTGGCCCGTACACCATTCATTATACGGAGATGGATAGGGCATTGGATGTTCAACGTTGTAGTGACCCGTCCTAATCCATCTGGACGAATACATTACATTTGGTTACATCGCGAGGTACTTGACCTCTATATGATACATTTTACAAACATTGCATTCGTTTTTAAAAGACAAACTTTCATTTACATCGAAAGTTGACGGCATGCATACCATTCCATAATATATCTAAACTATAAATGACTTGATAATATTCTTGATGAACTCAATGACTCGAATGCAACGTCTTTTGAAATATGTCATGAATGACTCCAAATAATATATCTAAGATGAGCAAATGCACAGCGGAAGATTTCTTTCGTACCTGAGAATAAACATGCTTTCAAGTGTTAACCAAAAGGTTGGTGAGTTCATTAGTTTATCATAACAATCATTTCCATTATTTTAATAGACCACAAGATTTTCATTTCATTTTTCATAAACATCATCTCATATCAGGCATTTCGTAAACTGCATAGAGATAAAAATCATTCATATGGTGAACGCTTGATAACCGAACTAACAGGATGCATATAGAATATCCCCATCATTCCGGGACTCTCATCGGACATGATAATCGAAGTACTAAAGCATTCGTAACCTGAATGGGACGTGTCAAGGTCCGTAGATCTATCTTTAGGATTCGCGTCAATTAGGGGCTATTTCCCTAATTCTTAGGCTACCAAACTAAAAAGGGGCATATTCGATTCGATAATCTAACCATAGAATGTAGTTTCGATTACTTGTGTCTATTTCGTAAAACATTTATAAAAGCAGCGCATGTATTCTCAGTCCCAAAAATATATATTGCAAAAGCATTTAAAAAGGGAGCAAATGAAACTCACAATACAATATTTTGTAGTAAAAATATTCGTACGACGATACTGAACAATGCAGGGTTGGCTTCGGATTCACGAACCTATATCATTTATGTATATATTAACACACATAATCGTATTCAAGTAAATTCATATAATATATCTTAAATTATATATCTTATATATTTAATTTGTACATATTTAAAATATTTAATATTTATATAGTTTATTATTATATTTAAAATCAATAATTTATTATATGTAAATATTTATATAAATAATTTTTATATATATAATTTTATGTAATATTATGGTAGTTGGAATATATATACACTTATATAGAAAATATGTATTTGTTATAATAATATTGTTAATGTAAAACTAGTAATCATAATAATAATAGTAGTAGTAATAATAATAATAATAATAATAATAATAATAATAATAATAATAATAATAATAATAATAATAATAATAATAATAATAATAATAATAATAATAATAATAATAATAATAATAATAATAAAAATAATAATAGAGTTATACCTCACTAATATAGGCTTTTAAAAAAAAAGATGCCCCAAGTCGGGCTCGAACCCATGACCTCTCGATAACATGAAACACTACTAAACCATTTTGTTGTCCATGCATATCTGATTAAGTCAGATTCGAATTAAACATAAATCGCATTCTTTTGTTATCTAATATCTTCTTCAAAGATAACCCAGAACCATTTACTGTTATACATCAATGACTATCATCATCTTTCTTTCATCTCGACATCAACCATCATCATTTCGTATCATCATCAATCGTTTTCACCGAATCATTATCATAATCAACGTATATCTTCATCATCATCATCATCATAAATTCATAATCATCTCGAATCACTACCATCAATAAATGATTATGATTGTCATCAACATCATAATCACGTATGATCATCATATCATATCTATCATGATCATAACTATATCATCCTTGCTGTACTTCCTCCCCTTTCTTCGTTATCATTCTAGCTCGATCATCAAAACAGTTTCATGGCCCAAACAGCAAAAACTGGAGCATACGGCACAACTTTCCTAAGCCCAACAAGAGGTGACATTCACGGCCCATTACAGATTGGGTTTTCTTTTTAAAATTCCGGTAGTTATCATTCAACATAATAAAAACCTATATGCATTTTTTTTAATAAAGAGCTAGTGGAATGTGTCGGCCCTACTGCAACTTCTAATAACAACCTCATTCAATTATAATTAGGATAAAAAAAAAACATCTTTATTCTATTCTCCCTCCACTCTCCTTTTTCTCCATAAAGTAAGCAACTAATCATACTCACCTTACTATAATCATATGAGGATTTGCAGCATCGATAAAGGTTTAACAAGTGATCGAATTGCAGTGGTTGGGCGACGGTTAATAACAGAAGAGAAGAGAGAAAAAAATAGCAGCGGTTGTAGTAGTTTTAAAGGTGATGGTTTAGATGGGTTCCGTATTGCAGCAGCTCGCGACCGAAAAGAAGATCGGGACTGAAGACAACAACAGAGCGTGACAATAGCTTGATCATCAGGAAAGAAGAAAACTTAGCAGTAACAGTTATGGTTTGGTTTTTGAACGAGTATAGAGAGAGAGAGAGGTGGTTATTGATTTATGGTGTACATGGTGATCGTGAAGTGGTGTTTTGGGTCTTAATCGAGTAGCAGACGCAACAGCAACAAATGGGTTTTGAGGGTGATGAACGAGATGGTGGTTTAATGGTTGAATTGTTTGATAGTTCAAACAAGATAGATGTCGAGTTAGCTAGCAAGGATTTGCAGGTGTATGGTTATCGAATATAGAAGCGGTTAGGTGGATGTTCGTTGTCACGAGAAAGAAGGTGGTTTGTATGTTTTGTGCAAGTTTGAAAGTGGTGATTTAAGAGTTTCTTAAAACAAGGATGATGATTATAGGATGGTGGCAGTTGTTGTTTTGAGGGTGTTCTCTGTAGATGATCATGGGTTTCATGTATGTGGTGGTCTGATGATGTTGGTGGTTCGAAAAAAAAAATATAGTTAATACAAGAAGTATCTGTGATCGAATTTGTTTTTAAGTTCTCGTTACATGAATTGCAGAAGTATATATATAATGTGATCTGGAATGGTTACAACAGAGCCAAGATGTGATTGTCATTGTTTTGTAGCTAAGAGTCGTTGACATGGTTCAATCAGGAGAAGAAAAAGAAATAAAATACCAAAAATGTTGATCTGTAATTGATTCTAATTGTACTATGATTTGATATTGATTGATACAGCTTACAGATATAAACAAAGATCAATTACAGTGTTAAAGTGATAGTAAACTAAATACGTAAATTATCTGTATTTATATACGTATATTCAGTATTTATATATTTATATATCCGTATACATGTATTTATCTATATATAACTGAAATTCGTATTTGTATATGTATTTATGTATATCTGAATATATGTCAATATTTATATATCAATATTTATATCTTTATTTGTATTTCTCTTATATTTATATATTTATATTTATAGATTATTATTAATCTTCTAATAAGTATAATAATAAAATCCTTAATATTTTAACTAATATTAATAATAATATTATTACTAATGATAATGATAATAATTATTACGAAATATATAACTATAATGTTATTAATAACAATAATACTAATTATACTAATATCATTAATGACAATAATAGTACTAATAATAATAATAATTTATCAATTATATATATCAACTTTCATATTCATATATTATCTATTGGAGGTAATAATATATCTAACACCGATTTTAATAATATTATTAATAAAAATATTAATATTTTTAAGGGTACTATTAATATTAACACAAACTTTATTAATGATAATATTAACAATAATAATAATATAACAACTTATACTTATCGAATTTCATATATATATATATATATATATATATATATATATATATATATATATATATATATATATATATATATATATATATATATATATATATATATATAATATTACTTATGTATAGAATTCACGTATGCTTACTTTTTTATAATAACTTAATTAATCTGTATAGTTTTAGATTTTTATTTCTATTGAGTAAATTGTATCTTATTATTTCAAATTATTATTATATATATACTTACACACATATCTACTTACAATTAATTGTTCGTGAATCGTCGATAGCAGTCGAAGGTCAATTGAATATATGAACATCGTTTCAAAATTTTCTAGACTTCAACATTACATACTTTGCTTATCGTATCGAAATCATATAAAGATTAAGTTTAAATTTGATCGGAAATTTCCGAGTCGTCACAGTACCTACCCGTTAAAGAAATTTTGTCCCGAAATTTGATTGAGGTGGTCATGGTTAACAATAAAAATGTTTTCATGACGATTTTGAGTTGATAATTAGAGTTTTATTACTGTTAAGTAATATGGATAAGATAATTCGATTACTCGAAGCGTATGAGTGAAGCTATCACAAAAGAGTGAAATGAGTAAATGCATGTTTGACTTAACCGGTGATGTAGTCACAGTTGATTTTCGGTATTTAAGAGATTTAAAGAGAATCTTTGAAATCCATAAGATCTGATTCTTTGGTGAATAGGGGAATTAAGATCTCTTTTAATAAATACGGTGATCTGCCTCGATTGCTGTAAAGACCCGTCCTAATCCATCCGGACGAAGTCCATATCGATTATAAACGATTCACAATAGTTGATTACATCGCGAGGTATTTGACCTCCATATGATACATTTTACAAACATTGCATTCGTTTTTAAAATACAAACTTTCTTTTCATCGAAAGTTGACATTATGCATACCATTTCATAATACATCCAACTATATTTGACTTAAACTAATCTTGATGAACTCAACGACTCGAATGCAATGTCTTTCGAAATATGCCATGAATGACTCCAAATAATATCCTTAAAATGAGCTAATGCACAGCGGAAGTTTTTTTTCGTACCTGAGAATAAACATGCTTTAAAGTGTCAAGCAAAAGTTTGGTGAGTTCATTAGTTTAACATAAATAATCATTTCCATCATTTTAATAGACCACAAGATTTTCATTTTCAGTTCTCATAAATATACGTCCCATGCATAGAGATAAAAATCATTCATATGGTGAACACCTGGTAACCGACATTAACAAGATGCATATAAGAATATCCCCTATCATTCCGGGAAATCCTTCGGACATGATAAAAATGAATTCGAAGTACTAAAGCATCCGGTACTTTGGATGGGGTTCGTTAGGCCTAATAGATCTATCTTTAAGATTCGCGTCAATTAGTAGATCGGTTTACTAATTCTTAGGCTATCAAGAAAAAAGGGGCATATTCGGATTCGATCATTCAACCATATAATGTAGTTTCGATTACTTGTGTCTATTTCATAAAACATTTATAAAAATTGCGCATGTATTCTCAGCCCAAAAATATAAAGGGTAAAAAGGCAAATGAAACTCACCTAATGTATTTTGTAGTAAAAATACATATGACGACATTAGACAAACTGAACAATGCAGGGTTGGCCTCAGATTCACGAACCTATATCATTTATATATTTATTAATATACATATAATCGTAATCGAACAATTTCATATATCATATCTCTATATATTATTTAATTTAATTTGTATATATATTTGAAAATGATTATTACTTATATAGTTATATATACAAATATATATATATATATATTGAAATACCTAATTTGTTTTATATAGATATTATTATATATATAAAAAATTAATATACTATATTCATACTTTTATGTAATATTATTTATGAGTATATTCTTATATACTTGACAATATAATAATTAAAAGTTGTATTTGATTATCATAATAATATTAATAACAACATTACTCATAATAATGATTATTGTAAGAATCATAATAATACTAATAGTGATATTATTAATAATATTTGTAACAATATAAATTTTACTGTTAACAATAGTCACGACGATGATTTTAATACCTACATAATAATAATACTCGTGATAATAATGTTACTTAAGTCAATATTAACACTTCTATTATTTGTAAAAAGGTATTATTACTAATATTTACGAAAATGATACTAATTTGTATTACTATAATAATAATATTAATAATGATAAACATATTCATCATAATGGTAACAATATTAAATTTATTATAACAATATCATAAGTAATATTTATACTAATAATAATAATAATAATAATAATAATAATAATAATAATAATAATAATAATAATAATAATAATAATAATAATAATAATAATAATAGTTATCATATTTATATTTATGGTAATAATGGCAATCATGATACTTATAATTATAATTATAATGCTAATAATAGTTATGATACTAATAATAATTATATTAATATTGATAATACTAATAATCATTGGTAGTCATAATACTTGATAATATAAATAACACTATTATTTAATAATAATGTTATTAATAACAATAATAACCATAACAATAATAAGTTATAACAATAAAAATAACAATAATAATAATAGTAATGATTTTTAAAAAAAATATAGAGCTACCTTGAAAGTCTTTAAAAAAAAAAAGTTGCCCAAAGCAGGGATTGAACCCGCGACCTCTCGAATCCCGACACCCAAACAAACCATTGAGTTGTGTTTGCCTTTCTGTTTTAATACACGGACCACAGATATATGTATCTGGTATCTGTTGTAATTTTATTCACCATCTTCTTCCTCATTCAGTTAACTAGTCGACCAGGGACTAATAATTATTATTACATCGAATTTATTTTGGTTTTGAATTCTAATTTGAATCAGAAAACAAAAAGTGATTGATGGAATTATTTAAAAATAGATAAACGAATTTAAAAGAGCTGTAACAGATTTAAAACCATTCGTAAAAACTGAAAATCAAACTTGAATTTTTAGGGTGTTTTAGCCTACGATCATAACATGAAATATGTTCCAATTACCCCTTTGAAACTATCTGAACCCTCAATTTAACTCAAATCATTGAACTAATTTCGAATTTAACCAAGAACAGATAGTTTGACTTTTAGAATATATATTTGACTTCCATAATTCGATTTCGATATGGAAATTTAATAAATGAAACTTTCCAGATTGATTGAACGAAGTGTTTATAACATTACTGTATTAATAGATTTTTAAATAAAACAACAATTCGAAGTTTTTGAAAAATGAAACTTGAACAGGGTAGTCGACTAGTTTCTGCAAAATTGGATTTGGATCTCTCTGATTTTGATCGAATTATACTAGAGGTGTACTATATGAAGTTTAACAGGTACCATTGCAGTTGAATTTACTCAATTATCATTTGTATTCTAGCTTGATTCACTCGACATAGATTTATTCTGTCAGAGGCAAGAAAAAAATAAAAATAAAGAGGATATCGACCCCTAACGAATTTTGTTGTTACTGAATTTGATTGGGAATCAATTTGTACGAATTTTGGATTTTAATTACAGTTGATAGCAACTTGAAACAGATTATGATTCCTTCTTTATATAATTACATATATAATTAGTATAAATTAATAAATATAATATCAATAATGTTAATATAAATACAAATAATAATAATAATAGAATTTAATAATAATAATAATAATAATTCACAATAATAATAATATTAGTGAAAATGATAATATTATAAATGATAATAATATTAATTTAATAATACTAATTATATTAGTGTTAATAATATTAGTAATAATAATAATCTTTATATATAATAATTTCATATTTATATAATATTACTAACACTAGTATTGATATTAATATTAAAGGTAATATTAATATCTAATAATTATACAATTAATAATTTGGATATAACAAGTTATATGTATTAAATTTTATATTATAAATCATAATAACTAATATTTAAAAGTTTTACTACTAGTTATAATAATTATGTTATTAAGAATGATATTGATATTAATAGTAATGTAACAATATAATGTTATTAATAATATTGTTATTAATATTAATAATAATGTTATAATGTTAATGAAAGCATTAATTTTATTACAACAACTATATTTTAACTTGTATTACATATTATTTAACGTTTAATAATCATATGTAGTATAATAACCTTTATTAAATGTTTATAAATTTTATACATATTACTATATACATATAGTAATAATTATTCATAAAAAAAAATCATATATGTTTATATACATAGATTCATTCTAAATTTACACTTAATTATTTTGTATCCTTTTTTACATATATAATTTTAAATGTTTATTTTATAAATATATATACTTTTATTTTGTAACACCCCAGGTAAAACGTTCCCCGTAGCATGATATTGTCCGCTTTGCAGAGATAGGGACGTACCCTTGTCTCCCCCGTAGGTTGCTCACGGATTTTTCTTGGCGACCACACACGACGAACACTTTCCCAGGAGGTCACCCATCCTGGTAGTGCTCTCGCCTGAGCACGCTTAACTGCAGAGTTCTCATGGGATCTGCTGCGCTTGTGGTCCCAAAACGCGTCATGCTAGGAAAGGTCTCCACACCCTTATAAGGCATGCTTCGTTCCCCTCTCCAACTGATATGTGACGGATGTAACACGGATGTTACAATCCTCCCCCCTAATGGGACACAGCGTCCTGAAAACCAACGAGTTAAATGTTATTTTGACTATTATCAGGACAGAAGTCCTTGGGCCAAAACTCTTCCCGAGCGAAGCTGTTGCTAACAAGCGAGTTATGAATGATAAAAGCATGGGATAAAATGAGTTTCCCGTATCTCAACAATTAAGAAAATGAGTATCTTCCCTACCCATGTAATACATCGGAATTTCTGAATGAGTAGTGTAAAAATTTTCTTTGGCTCGCTTTCTATTCCTCATGTCACAATATTGGGACTTCTTTATAAATTAACATAATATAATCACGTTGGCCTGACGCCATTATATTTCACTAATTCATAGTTCCATTCCAATAGCACTACATGAGGTCAGGACACGCGATCAACCTCGAATTTCCACACAATTTCTCTAAAACGATTTCTTAAACAATGTGCTAAGGATAGCACAAGAGACAAAACATCCAAGGTAATGAATAGCAGTAACGATGACATAGAAATGTCTTCGAAGTACCAAGAATCTCTAAAAGTCAAGAATGACTTTTTCCGGTTCAAAGACCAAAGCACATAGGCACAACGGCACAAAGGCATGTAATATAACAAGAATGTTATATACCTAAACATAATAGCTGACATTGAAATGTCGAGCCTTTAGAAGTCAAGAATGACATCTCGGGTAATATAACTCAAACGTCATATACATAACCATAATAGATGACACAGAAATGTCGGAAGAAGTCCAGAATGACATCCCTCGGTTTCACTACCCGAGGTGTTCTTATAAGGATAAGTTCGGATGAGTCGAAGAATACGTTTAAATCAGAATGGGAGTTCCTCCCAGATTCAAAACATAATAGAGATGTATGAATGATAACAATATACATACCAATACGATACAAATAATCACATATAATAATATTTTATAGGTCGGGCTGTAGACTAGACTCACTAATGCACCCTATTGACTCGGGTAACGACGTCAATGCAGCCTAATTCCCTACAACCAGAGCTCTGATACCAACTTTAACGACCCGTCAAAGTACACTTGACGACCATCGTTATCTTGGTCCCACAACTTGATCATAACTCTATATGAATTTAATAAATAACCTTGCATTCTTTATTTAAAAAAAATGATTTCCTATAAAGGAAACCTATCAAAATATGTAAGTTTAGAAAAACCATACATTATTACTAATCCAAAAGTTGACCAAAACAAAGTCAACAACATCCACTATTAAATGTATCAAAAGAGAATGCAAGTTATTGTTTAACAAAAGCTGCCATCATAAATATGCAGACTCTCTAAGCACAGCGGAAGCAATCAATCATGAACCTGAGAATAAAACATGCGAGTAACTGTCAACAAATATGTTGAGTGAATTATAGGTTTAATATTGCAAACAATATTTAATTTAAACCGTAAAAATTTATGTTTGAAAACATAAAAACTCCTTTTTGGACCACAAAATTATATGCTAGAAAACATATAAAAACATTATTCCATTTTCCGTGAGCCACCTGGTAACCACTTAACCATTTATTTACCCTTGCCAAACACAATAAATAATATACACCGAACAAGTGTATCTTCAACTAAATACGAAGTACTAAACATTCCGATTATAAATTGCTAGCGCGACTAGCTCGAAATGGGGTTGTCAAACCCGATAGATCTATCCGTAGGATTCGCGTTCACCAGCAGAAACCAGTGATTACAGTTACCAGACTAGGGAATATTTTTGTTCAACTCACAATGAATAATTTAAACCAACCTCCACTTGTGTCCAAAACATAAAATAAATTGCATGTATTCTCATCCCAAAAGATTTTAATAGAAAAATGGGACTATAACTCACCTTAATAGCAACGAAGTAACCAACACAATTAAGCGAACAGCAAATGTAGTACAGTGATCAGGAATGATCACAACGCCGACCTATAAATAAAGCAGGTCGATATAAATAACTAACTTAGGTCAAGTCTTAGTATGATAGCTATTGTACATGTTGCAAGTAGTCATAGAACAATACTCAATATGCATCGGTTTGATCGGAACAGCTTACGGACACACACTTTCTATTTTTAGAAAGTTTCTATTTTTAGCAGGTTTCCATTTTTGGAAAGTTACTATTTTTGGAAAGTTTCTATTTTTGGAAAGTTTCTATTTTTGGAAAGTTTCTATTTTTGGAAAGTTTCCAAATTTAGAAAGTTGCTATTTTAGGAAAGTTTATAAGTTAGGAAAGTTTCCTTAATTAGAAAGTCAACAAAAGTCAACTGAAAGTCAAAGTCAACCGAAAGTCAACTCAAAAGTCAACCTTGGTCAAACATGGTCAATGTAAATTTTAAAAGTGTAAGTTATGATAATAATATAAGTTATAATGTTTATTAAAGTTAAATATGTCTAATTATGTCATAACATAAGTTTAATTAAATTAAAATGAATTATTAAAGTTAATATAAGTTTAAATGGTATAATTAATATAACACAAGTATTTAATTAATTAATTAATTAAATATTTGTCATAATGTAAGTGTTATTAATTAATAATAAATTTTAAATCATATCATAAGTATTATTAATTAATAATGAATTATTAATCATATCATAAGTTTCTAATTATAATTATTAAATCATAAGTATTTAATAATTAAATTATAATTAAATAATAACTAAGCCTTATAATAATTAAATAATTAATTAATCCTTATTATAAGTCTTATAATAGTAATCTCATAATATAAGTTTAATACTTATCATAAGTATTTTCCATTAATAATGAAGTATCATTTATCATATGTTTAATTAAAATGTTAATTAAATCATAAGTATTAATTAAATGATATAATAAATATATATCATAAGTTGTAAATAATAATAATTACTTTTTTTTATCATAAGTAATTAAATAATAATGAAATCCATTATTTATATCATAAGTTTAATAATTAGTCACAAGTTTTAAATCAAAAGTTCATCGGGTCGTATCCTGAGCCCTGGGTGTCGATTTTCGGCGAGCCTTACATATATCTCCGCCTAAGCAAACCACCCGACACTTTGGTACACTCAAGAATACCCCAAGAACATCCCACAAGTCGTGATGTACAGCCAATTCACTACTTGGAACTTCAATTCAACCAAAATCGTGTTTTAGACGCAACGGGTGATTCGTGGCTCGGATTGAGATGACCCGAACATGAAAGTTCGTCCCACCATCAGTTATAACACACTAACACACCCTAGAGTCACCAATTATGGTCACAAAGTCGGACCAAACCTGGTTCATACCAAAATCACATTTCAATCTTAACAAAATACCACTTTGATCATATCTAGGGCTCCGGGAATCGAAACGACATGAATCCGGAGTCTAAAATTAATGTCTTGATGAGAGGAACTCATCTAGATACTTTATTTTAACTTTTATATCAGTCACAATAGCAGAAACACACAAAAAAGCTGCTGTTCCAATTTTATCAAACCGAAAACATATGTTTACGAGTAATTCTATGCATACGATCATCAATACAATAACATGTAACTATCATACTATCAATATAACATCAAAATACAGAAAAATTAATTGAAAATGAAAAAGCTAGGGTTTATGTATATACCCTAATCAAGAATCGAGAAGAAGAGGATGAAAGAACGCGAAAATAGCAACCCGAATATGTCTCTAGCCTTGAAAAATGATGAAGAATTGATTGGTTGATGATGTTGGCCGAATATTATGATAGGAGTGTGCTAGGGTTCGGCCAAAATGAAAGGAGGGAGAGGAGAGAACACAAAATTAGGTTTTAGGTGAAAATTAGAAGTGTAAATTAGAAATAAAATGGAAAATGAGAAATGGTGGGGGTGTAAGCCTATGTTCGGATGAATTTGGCAAGGGGTGGGCCCCACATGGCCCACTTTGATCATGTGGATAATCTCTTGTGGTCCGAACGCCCAAACGAAGCCCGAAACGCGAAAACGCTACTACGCGATTGAAAATTCGGAGAGATAACAAATACGCGACGAAAAATATACATAAACACTATATATAAATATATGACATTAAAATATCATATTTAAAATAATTAGAATTTAAAAATCTCAAAAGCTCGACCGTTGGTTTGAAAATCGAAAATAATCGCCGGATAGAAATCCGCGACACGTAGAAACGTAAAAATTAAAGATATGAATACAAATATTCATATAACACATAATAATTAATATATTATTACAAAAATAATAATATAGGTCATAGAAATGACATGGTACGAATAACAGTTAACGGTCGTTAAATAATTAACGGTAAAAGATAACGGAAAAAGTAGGGTCGTTACATATTTATATGTATATATATATATATATATATATATATATATATATATATATATATATATATATATATATATATATATATATTTGTGTATTTATTTACACATCCTTGTTCGTGAATCGTTGGGAATAGTCAAAGGGTAAATGCATTCATGTAATCTGTTCCAAAATTTTCGAGACTCAACATAATAGACTTTACTTATCGTATCTGAAACATATAAAGATTAAGTTTAAATTTGGTCGGAAATTCCCAGGTCATCACAGTACCTACCCGTTAAAGAAATTTCGTCCCGAAATTTGAGTGAGGTGGTCATGGCTAACAATAAAAATATTTTCATGACAAATATGAGTCGATAAATAAGTTTTATCACCATTGAATAATTTGGATCAAACTATTCGGTTATTCGAAGCGTACGAGCGAAGCAATCACAAAAGATTGAAATAGGAAAAGTAAAGATTCATCTTAACTTTCGACAGAGTCAGGGTTGAATTAAGAAAATAAGGTTCGTCTTAACTTTCGACGCTGTCTCGATTGAATTCCGGAATTCAAGGGATTTAAAGAAAATCTTAGAAATTTAAAAGATTTGATTCTTCGGCGAATAAGGAAATTAAGATCTCTATAATTAAATACGGTGGTCTGCCTCGATTTCTCTATCTGATATTTCCATTATAAATTTAGCTCTTCCGTTTCATTATTCTCACCATTCCTATACTCTCTTTCTTAGTTCATACTTCCAAAAGATTGTGGAAATGCTTAATCCAATTCTAATCCTTGATATTTTCCTAATTATCATTTCTGTCATCATTCTTTTCAATCTTCCACCAGAAAAATCTGTTTACTTCTACTATTACCTTGGGTGATACTATTCTTAATTATACCGTATCTTTATATTGCTATTCGTATTAATATCCACCATTTGTAACCTCCGTGTTGTTATTGGGCTTTATATTTTCCTTTATTTTTCGGAGCTCCATGCTCTTGTTTTCTCTTCCCGACTCCAATTCAAGCAAATAATGATCCAGAATTCGTAGATATAGAGTTTCGAATAATTATAATGTTCTAAGCAGGGTGGATCGTGATAGCATGATTTGATTTTTAAATTTATCAAAATTATAGAAGATAGAACTATCAAGAATATATTCTTCTTGATATGTTCGGAGGTTATGTAGAATGAAAGAGTTATGTAACATGACACATGATGATGGTATAATTTACTGTGAACCATCATCACGTTTCATTAGAAACTCAGCATGACTTACTGTAATACAATCATGTTGATCAAGTGTCATTATATTATACTAACTCATGCATCAGTTCCCAACATTACTTCAATAACATTCATATTTTAAGCTCGAAAGTTTACAGAATATAGAAACTAACAGTTTCTATATGATGTAACACTGATAGCACGATGAGATTAATGATTTCAGATAAGAATAGTTATGAAAATATCTTCAGAAATATGGAGGATATTTATAATGAAAGTTACGATGATATCTTGGAATTTCTAATATCGAAGGATGGTGAAGAAAATTTGTCCGCAAGAGTTTGGAGTCAGAAGCAAGGTATTCGCTAAAGATTTCATCAGGATCAGAATCATCAGGATTCTTAATGTACAAGTTTAGTCCTTGTGATTTGTTTAAAGACTCATTCGTAGTTTGCTCAATCAGGTTTTCAGTTTCAAACTTTTTCTGAGCTTTGCCAACATACAATTCTTTATCATCAACTTTTGGCTGTTGAGGTTGTTTACAGTATTTGTTGCTTCATTCAACTTTTCAAAATTCAGAGTATTAATTCGCAAACTGGGTGCTTTTCAGAATTTCAGAATGGAAGATCATAGTTCTATGAAATAAATGTTATATGGATACATATAACTGTTGATGTGGAAACGTTGAGAGACTTACAATACAGATTTGCTGATTTCCGGTAATTGGTATATCAATTCTGGTTACAAGATGCAGATGAGTACATGATGAGACTTCAATAGATAAATATAGTGATTTGTCGAAGAGATTTAAACCAATGAGCGACGAGGTTGCTGGTACGTCTGTTGGTAATATGGTGGAATATAAGAGGTTCTCCGGTAACAATAAAAGAGCTCACATATAAATCAAGGTTATAATAAGGTTATTTCGAACGAAAATTCAAAGTTGACTTGCTGGAGCTGTGACAAAATTTGCTAATTTGGAAAGGGATTGCAAAGTTATTTTGGGTAATAATAACACTAAGAAATTAGCATAGCTACGTTTTAAACGTTTACTGAGTTGCCGAGTGTTTCTCAGGTGAATAGCTATATGCATCAATCTTTTCTTCCGTAGATGATTTGTGGTTGGTTCATCCTCTAGATTGAGGTGTTTTCAAGAATTTATGAAGGATTTGAACGCAGTTTGTAATCATCGAGATACAAATGAGATTTAAGATGAAATCAAGTGGCAAACTTGAAGAAATGTTTAGTTTCATATGTTATAAACAATATTTTAATTCATTTTAATTGTCCAAAGTTGGTAATCTGGAGTTGATAGTCCACAGTTAGCAGTTCACTAATTTAATATATAATATTCGAATTAATTAATATGTATCGTGACCCGTGTACATGTCTCAGACTCGATCACAACTCAAACTATATATATTATTGTAGAATAAACCTCTACCCTGTATAGCTAACTCCAGCATTACTTCATATAGAGTGTCTATGGTGATTCTAAATAATATATATAGATGTGTCGATATGATATGTCAAAACCTTGTATACGTGTCCCGATATTTAAAGTGCGTAAAAATAAATAACAGAAGTTAAATGACGATAAATAAAGTGCGTAAAGTAAATAACAGAAATTAAATGATGATAAATAAAATTGCGAGAATGTAAATTGCGATAATTAAATTGCAATAAATAAAATGTAATACGGAATTAACAGTTAGCTAGGATTCTTAACAAATTTTCTCATAGTTAATTTGTTTGTTTCTAACAAATTTTTATTTTGTCCAATGTTTTTCTTCATTATGCCACTTGTTGGATTCTGATGAATCAAAATCCAAATATGAAATTGAATGAAAATGGTTATTCTGTGGTGAACGGATTCGTATAGCTGTGGTTGTAAGTAGGATAGTAAATGACTGTCGAATCAGATTCGAAGAATGTACAGTGTAACTTATTAATATGAAATCTAAATATTCCTCGGGTATTACCTACCCGTTAAAATATTTTCATCATTAACAGTTTGTACGAAAGAATTTTTAATTACAATCTTTATGAAAACATATATACACATATATTTTCTTCAGATGTAATACCGATTTAATGAGTTAATATAATATTAATCTCATTTATTTTACCGTTAGAACTAGAATACATAATCTCTAAAACATTAGAGATTGCATAATCGTCATGTCGAACGAAGATAAATGATGTAGAACGTCATGTAGAATGGTGATTATGCTCGAGGTACAGATTGTGATGTTGATGGTACTGGTATTGATGTTGGTGGTACTGTTGGTGCCGTTGATGTTGCTGAAGCTGGTACGTTTTGCACCATATTTTTCAAGGCTACAACTCGGGTGCGTAGTTCGTTGACTTCTTATATTATTCTGGGATGATTGTCGGTCGGAACGAGCGGATGAATAAGGTTTTGAATTTGAGATAGTATATAATCATGGCGAGATATTCGGGTAATGAGGGCGAACATAGTGTTTCGGATTGGTTCGCCGGTGAATGCTTCAGGTTCTTCGTCAAGAGTGCAGAAGGGATCGCCTTCTTCTCGTCTCCATCGGTTAAGGCGACTACGAACCCATTAGATGAATTGGGGATAGATGATTGGTTGATTCATTCTGGTGACACTGCTTTCGGAGCTTAGGTGAAACTCCATATCGGAATAGCTGTCGGAATATGAGGAATTCGAACTCGTTGAGGGATTCATCTCGTATGATCAGATGAAGGATTTTCGATAAGAAATAGATTATAGGATGTAGATTAGTACCCTGCAATACATAATTTACATATGCATATATAATACTAAAATCCCATAAGTTACGGAGGAATCTACGGAAGCTGTCAGGTAAAGGTAACAATAACAGATATGCTAAGATATGAATTTATCTATACACTGTCTATGCAATAGAGGCAGTAAGACGTGTCTAGACTTTAAGGATGATGAGCAAATAATTTTCGACACTAGATGATAAGCAAAACTTTTGACATGCAGACACGGTCGAAGTCCAGACTCACTAATGCATCCTAACGACTATCAGTTAAACACACTAATGCAAGACCTGGTTCACTAAGACCACCGCTCTGATACCAACTGTAAAGACCCGTCCTAATCCACCCAGACGAAGTCCATATTATAAACGATTCACAATAATTGATTACACCGCGAGGTATTTGACCTCTATATGATACATTTTACAAACATTGCATTCGTTTTTAAAAGACAAACTTTCTTTTCATCGAAAGTTGACATTATGCATACCATTTCATAATACATACAACTATATTTGACTTAAACTAATCTTGATGAACTCAACGACTCGAATGCAACGTCTTTCGAAATATGCCATGAATGACTCCAAATAATATCCTTAAAATGAGCTAATGCACAGCGGAAGATTTCTTTCATACCTGAGAATAAACATGCTTTAAAGTGTCAACCAAAAGGTTGGTGAGTTCATTAGTTTAACATAAATAATCATTTCCATTATTTTAATAGACCACAAGATTTTCATTTTCAGTTCTCATAAATATACGTCCCATGCATAGAGATAAAAATCATTCATATGGTGAACACCTGGTAACCGACATTAACAAGATGCATATAAGAATATCCCCTATCATTCTGGGAAATCCTTCGGACATGATAAAAACGAATTCGAAGTACTAAAGCATCTGGTACTTTGGATGGGGTTCGTTAGGCCTAATAGATCTATCTTTAGGATTCGCGTCAATTAGTAGATCGGTTTACTAATTCTTAGTCTACCAAGAAAAAAGGGGCATATTTGGCTTCGATCATTCAACCATATAATGTAGTTTCGATTACTTGTGTCTATTTCGTAAAACATTTATAAAAATTTCGCATGTATTCTCAGCCCAAAAATATAAAGGGTAAAAAGGCAAATGAAACTCACCTAATGTATTTTGTAGTAAAAATACATATGACGACATTAGACAAACTGAACAATGCAGGGTGGGCCTCAGATTCACGAACCTATATCATTTATATATTTATTAATATACATATAATCGTAATCGAACAATTTCATATATTATATCTATATATATATTATTTAATTTAATTTGTATATATATTTGAAAATGATTATTACTTATATAGTTATATATACAAATATATATATATATATATATATATATATATATATATATTGAAATACCTAATTTGTTTTATATAGATATTATTATATAAAAAAAAATTAATATACTATATTCATACTTTTATGTAATATTATATATGAGTATATTCTTATATACTTGATAATATAATAATTAAAAGTTGTATTTGATTATCATAATAATATTAATAACAACATTACTCATAATAATGATTATTGTAAGAATCATAATAATACTAATAGTGATATTATTAATAATATTTGTAACAATATAAATTTTACTGTTAACAATAGTCACGACGATGATTTTAATACCTACATAATAATAATACTCGTGATAATAATGTTACTTATGTCAATATTAACACTTCTATTATTTGTAAAAAGGTATTAATACTAATATTTACGAAAATGATACTAATTTGTATTACTATAATAATAATATTAATAATGATAAACATATTCATCATAATGGTAACAATATTAAATTTATTATAACAATATCATAAGTAATATTTATACTAATAATAATAATAATAATAATAATAATAATAATAATAATAATAATAATAATAATAATAATAGTTATCATATTTATATTTATGGTAATAATGGCAATCATGATACTTATAATTATAATTATAATGCTAATAATAGTTATGATACTAATAATAGTTATATTAATATTGATAATACTAATAATCATTGGTAGTCATAATACTTGATAATATAAATAACACTATTATTTAATAATAATGTTATTAATAACAATAATAACCATAACAATAATAAGTTATAACAATAAAAATAACAATAATAATAATAATAGTAATGATTTAAAAAAAATATATAGAGCTACCTTGAAAGTCTTTAAAAAAAAAAATAGTTGCCCAAAGCAGGGATTGAACCCGCTACCTCTCGAATCCCGACACCCAAACAAACCATTGAGCTGTGTTTGCCTTTCTGTTTTAATACACGGACCACAGATATATGTATCTGGTATCTGTTGTAATTTTATTCACCATCTTCTTCCTCATTCAGTTAACTAGTCGACCAGGGACTAATAATTATTATTAAATTGAATTTATTTTGGTTTTGAATTCTAATTTGAATCAGAAAACAAAAAGTGATTGATGGAATTATTTAAAAACAGAAAAACGAATTTAAAAGAGCTGTAACAGATTTAAAACCATTCGTAAAAACTGAAAATCAAACTTGAATTTTTAGGGTGTTTTAGCCTACGATCACACATGAAATATGTTCCAATTACCCCCTTGAAACTATCTGAACCCTCAATTTGACTCAAATCATTGAACTGATTTCGAATTTAACCAAGAACAGATAGTTTGACTTTTAGAATATATATTTGACTTCCAAAATTCGATTTCGATATGGAAATTTAATAAATGAAACTTTTCAGATTGATTGAACGAAGTGTTTATAACATTACTGCATTAATAGATTTTTAAATAAAAACACAATTCGAAGTTTTTGAAAAATGAAACTTGAACAGGGCAGTCGACTAGTTTCTGCAAAATTGGATTTGAATCTCTCTGATTTTGATCGAATTATACTAGAGGTGTACTATATAAAGTTTAACAGGTACCATTGCAGTTGAATTTACTCAATTATCATTTGTATTCTAGCTTGATTCACTCGACATAGATTTATTCTGTCAGAGGTAAGAAAATAAAAAAAATAAAGAGGATATCGACCCCTAACAAATTTTGTTGTTACCGAATTTGATTGGGAATCAATTTGTACGAATTTGGATTTTAATTACAGTTGATAGCAACTTGAAACAGATTATGATTCCTTCTTTATATAATTACATATATAATTAGTATAAATTAATAAATATAATATCAATAATGTTAATATAAATACAAATAATAATAATAATAGAATTTAATAATAATAATAATAATTCATAATAATAATAATATTAGTGAAAATGATAATATTATAAATGATAATAATATTAATTTAATAATACTAATTATATTAGTGTTAATAATATTAGTAATAATAATAATCTTTATATATAATAATTTCATATTTATATAATATTACTAACACTAGTATTGATATTAATATTAAAGGTAATATTAATATCTAATAATCATACAATTAATAAATTGGATATAACAAGTTATATGTATTAAATTTTATATTATAAATCATAATAACTAATATTTAAAAGTTTTACTACTAGTTATAATAATTATATTATTAAGAATGATATTGATATTAATAGTAATGTAACAATATAATGTTATTAATAATATTGTTATTAATATCAATATTAATGTTATAATTTTAATGAAAGTATTAATTTTATTACAACAACTATATTTTAACTTGTATTACATATTATGTAACGTTTAATAATCATATGTAGCATAATAACCTTTATTGAATGTTTATAAATTTTATACATATTACTATATACATATAGTAATAATTATTCATAAAAAAAAATCATATATGTTTATATATATAGATTCATTCTAAATTTACACTTAATTATTTTGTATCCTATTTTACATATATAATTTTAAATGTTTATTTTATAAATATATATACTTTTATTTATATGTATGTATGTATGTATATATATATATATATATATATATATATATATATATATATATATATATATATATATATATATATATATATATATATATATATATATATATATATAGATATTTGTGTATTTATTTACATATCCTTGTTCGTGAATCGTCGGGAATAGTTAAAGGGTAAATGCATTCATGTAATCTTTTCCAAAATTTTTGAGACTCAACATAACAGACTTTGCTTATCGTATCTGAAACATATAAAGATTAAGTTTAAATTTGGTCGAAAATTCTCGGGTCATCACAATTGCTCTGTTTGATATTTCCATTATAAATTTACCTCTTCCATTTTATTATTCTCACCATCCCTATACTTTTTTCCTTAGTTCATACTTCCAAAAGATTTTGAAAATGCTTAATACAGTTCTAATCCTTGATATTTTCCTAATTATCATTTCTATCATCCTTCTTTTCAATCTTCCACCAGAAGAATCTGTTTACTTCTACTATTACCTTGGGGTGATACTATTCTTAATTCTACCGTGTCTTTATATTGCTATTCATATTAATATCCACGATTTGTAATTCCTGTGTTGTTGTTGGACTTTATATTTTCTCTTATATTTTAAAGTCCCTGCTTCTGTCTTCAATAATCATTGTCATCCACAGTTAATACTCTCTCCTATTTGCTGCGATTTATACCCCTCATTTCTATTTCGGAGATTCATTCTTTTGTTTTTCTTTTCCCGACTTTAAACCAAGCGAATATTGGTCCAGAATTCGTAGATATGAATTTCGGATTGAACATAGTGAATGTTCTAAGAAAGAAACGGTAATAGCACAACCTGACTTGTCAAATTACCAGAATTCAAGAGAAAGATATAACTATCAAGAAAATATGTTCTTGATATGTTTACAGATTAGACAGAATGTAAGAGTCGTGTAACATGGTACATGATGACGTTATGGTATGTGAATCATCACGTTTAATTAGAAACTCAGCATGACTTACGGTAATATAATCACGTTGATCAAGTGTCATTATATTATACTAACTCATGCATCAATTTTCAACACTACTTCAAAATCATTCATAATTCAAACTCGAATTTTAAAGAAATTTAGAAACTAAAGTAGTTTCCTTTATGATGTAATATAGATAGCATGAAGAGATAATTAATTTCGGACGAGAATATTTATGAAAATATCTTCAGAAATATCGAAGATATTTATGATGATATTTTGGGATTTCTAAGTTCGATGGTTGATGAAGAAAAAATTTTCCGCAAGATTTAACATGACTTCGGAGCAAGATATTCTCTAAAGATTTCAACGGATCCAGAATTACCTGGATTCTTTGAATATAGGGTATGGTCCTTGTATTTGTCCTTGGTCTCCTTCGTGGTTAGCTCAATCCGTTTTCCAGTTCCAACTTTTCTGAGCTTTTCCAACATACTATTCCTTATCATCAAACTTCCGATGATTAAGGTCGTTTACGGTTGTCTACAGTTTTCTGCTGCTTCATTCAGCTTTTTTAAAGTTCAATGTATTGATTCGTGGGCTGGGTGCTTTTCAAAATTTCAGAATTGAAGATCTTAATTCTAGGAGATAATTGTTATATGTATACATATAACTATTGATGTAGAAAGGCTACGAGATTCGAAATACTTATTGCTGATTCTCGGTAATTGGTATGACAATTATTGTTACAGGGTATAAATGAATACACAATGGGGTTTCAATGAATATAATGATTTTTCGGAAAGTCTAAATTCATTGAAGTTGCTGGTAAGTTTACTGATAATGTGGTGGAATATAAACGGTTCCCTGGTAACGATGACGACAGGCAAACTTATATATCGAGGTTATAATAAGGCTAATTCGAATGGAAGTCGAAGTTGATTTGCTGAAGCTATGACAAAATTAGCTAATTTGAACAAGAGTTGAAATGTTATTTTCGGTAATAACAATGCCAAAGGAGCTAGTACAGATACGTGTTAAATGTTTACTCAGGTTCTGAGTGTTTTCAGGTGCATAACTATATGTATCAATCTTATCTTCCGTAGATGAAGTGCGGTTGGTTCATTCTCTCGATTGTGGTGTTTTCAAGAATCATGAAAGGTTTGAACGCAGATTGTAATCGTCAAGATACAAATGAGGTTTAAGATGAAATCAAGTGGCAAACTTGAAGAATTGTTTAGTTTTATATGTTATAATCAATATTTTAATTCATTTTAATTGTCTAATGTTGGTAGTCCTCAATTGATAGTCCACAGTTAGCAATATATAATATTCGAATTAATTAATACGTGTCGTGACCCGTCTACATGTCTCAGACTCGATCACAACTCAAAGTATATATATTATTGTAGAATCAACCTCAACCTTGTATAGCTAACTCCAACATTACTGCATATAGAGTGTCTATGGTTATTCCAAATAATATATATAGATGCGTCGATATGATATGTCAAAACCTTGTATATGTGTCCCGATATTTAAAGTGCGTAAAATAAATAACAGAAATTAAATGATGATAAATAAAATTGCGATAATTAAATTGCGATAAATAAACTGCGAAAAATAAAATGTAATCAGTTAGCTAGGAGCAGTTAGCTGGAAACAGTTAGCGTGGATTCTTAACAAAATTTTTCTCATAGTTAATTCATTTGTTTCTAACAAATTTTATTTTGTCAAATGTTTTTCTTCATTATGCCACTTGTTGGATTCTGATAAGTCAAAATCCAAATATGAAATTGAATGAAAATGGTTATTCTGTGATGAGCGGATTCGTACTTCTGTGGTTGTAAGTAGGATAGTAAATGACTATTGAATCAGATTTGAAGAATGTACAGTGTAACTTATTAATGTGAAATCTAAATATTCCTCGGGTATTACCTACCCGTTAAAATATTTTCAACATTAACAGTTTGTACGAAAGAATTTTTAATTACAATCTTTATGAAAATATACTTACATGTATATTTTCTTCAGATTTAATCATCGATTTAATGAATTAATATGATATTAATCTCATTTGCTTTTCGGTTTGAGCTAGAATAGCTAATCTCTAAGACTTTAGAGATTACATAATCGCCATGTTCCGTGAAGATAAATGATATAGAACGATTCATAGAACAAAAATTAATCGATGTAGAACAAGGTGTAAAATGAAGATTATGCTAGAGGTACAGAATGAGATGTTGAGGCATGGATTGTTGATGGTACTGGTGCTGTTACTGATGGTACTGTTGGTACCGGTGATGTTGCTGAAGCTGGTAAATTTTGCACCATATTCTCCCAATTGTTTACTTGAGCGCGAAGTTCACTAACTTCTTCTATTATTCTGGGATGATTGTCGGTCGGAACGAGTGGATGAATAAGGTTTAGAATTGTGGATAGAATATAATCGTGTCGAACTACTCTGGAAATGAGGCTGAAAATGGTATTTCGAATAGATTCGCCGGTAAGTGCTTCAGGTTCTTCGCCAAGAGGGCAATTTGGTTGGTGGAAAGGATCGCCTTCTTCGCGTCTCCGTTAATTAAGTCGACTACGAACCCATCAGATGAATTGGGGATGGCTGATTGATTGATTCATTCTGATGACAATGCTTTCGGAGCTTAGGTGAATATCCATGTCGGAATAGCTATCGGAATAACTATCGGAATAGCTATCAAAATCTGAGGGACTCGAACTGGTTGAGGGATTCATCTCGTATGATCAGATGAAGGATTTTCGATAAGAAATAGATTATAGGATGTAGATTAGTACCCTGCAATACATAATTTACATATGCATATATAATACTAAAATCCCATAAGTTACGGAGGAATCTACGAAAGCTGTCAAGCAAAGGTAACAATAACAGATACGCCAAAATATGAATTTATCTATACACTGTCTATGCAATAGAGGCAGTAAGACATGTCTAGACTTTATGGATGGTAAGTAAGTAATTTTCGACACGAAGTGATAAGCAAAACTTTTAACATGCAGACACGGTCGAAGTCCAGACCCACTAATGCATCAAAACAACTATCAGTTAGACACACTAATGCAAGACCTGGTTCGCTAAGACCACCGCTCTGATACCACCTGTAGTGACCCATCCTAATCCATCTGGATGAATACATTACATTTGGTTACATCGCGAGGTACTTGACCTCTATATGATACATTTTACAAACATTGCATTCATTTTTAAAAGACAAACTTTCATTTACATCGAAAGTTGACGGCATGCATACCATTCCATAATATATCTAAACTATAAATGACTTGATAATATTCTTGATGAACTCAATGACTCGAATGCAACGTATTTTGAAATATGTCATGAATGATTCCAAATAATATCTCTAAGATGAGCAAATGCATAGCGAAAGATTTCTTTCATACCTAAGAATAAACATGCTTTCAAGTGTCAACCAAAATTCCCTACAACCTAATGCAACCTAATAGTGAATCCTACTCGGGTCGGTCCAGACTCACTAATGCAACCGAATTCTCTACAACCAATGCTCTGATACCAAATGTGACGCCCCGTACTAAATCAACATGTACGGACCATCAACAACAGGATCATTACAAGGTCAAATACTATATGCGTTTTCAAAACAAGTTTGCATTCATGATAAAAGGTGACGTCATAACTAACGTCGAATGTTTTACATCAAAAGTATGCTTCTATGAATAGAAGCAAGGATAATAGTGCGTGACCCTTAGGTCGTTACAGATCATTATTTCAAAAGTATTAAAGTTTGAATGCAAGATAAAGTATTTCATGCGGTGACATCTCTAGTAAAGCACAGCGGATGTCTACGAGGCATGACTAGTACAACAGCGGAAGCAAGCAACCTTAAGCACCTGAGAAAAACATGCTTAAAAATGTCAATACAAAGGTTGATGAGCTATAGTTTAAGTATAACAGTAATGTAAGGTAGGCCACGAGATTTCAGTGCTACAAAGAGCGTTTCAAAACAGTATGATAAAGTATATGTTTAACCGTGGGCACTTGGTAACTAACTTAACATTTATAACCCCCTGAAAGTACACTTGGCGAGTGCGTATATTTACGAAGTATTAAACACCCGTTAAATGCTAGCGCTACTAGCCCGAGTGGGGATGTCAAACCCTATGGATCCATATCTAAGATTCACGTTCACCGGTTCAAAAACCAATGACTAAACGTTACCGAGCTAAAGGGAATGTTTATGCCGTTGTATAACCCACACATATATAAAGTTTAAGTACTCGTGCCTAGTATGTAAAATGTAAAATGCGCATGTATTCTCAGTTCCCAAAATAGTTAAAGTAAAAAGGGATGCTATAACTCACAGTGGAAAAGTAGTAGTAAAGTTGAGTCAGGAAGTAAGCAAGTATGTAGGTCCGGAAAGTCCTCAACCTAAGTCAAAAGTACTAAGTCAGTAAATCGTCCCAATAGGTTTAAATGTATGTAAATTAGGTCTTAAAGGTCATCATCAATCATCATCAAATAAAAGTATAAAGTAAGTTTCGTTCTAGAAAAGAGTTTAAAACAAAAGCTGACTTCGATCAGTCACCATGGCCTCTATACCTACTGAAATAAGGTGAGACCAGTGGCCATGGCTCCGTATATAAGTCCTTTAGTTTCTGTAAAAATTCCAGAACCAAACTCGTCTTCCTTTGACCGTGGCGATGGTTTAAGTGCGAGTAGGTCAGAATTTTCAGCACAACGTTAAAAGGACATAGTGACGTTCGGAGGGCCATAGATCCTAAACCGTAACTTGGATTAAGAAGAGTATTAAATGAAAAATTATCTACTCGAATAGAGATAACTGAAAATCAACTTTACAGTAGCCCAGGTATTATGATCAGTTCCAGAAAACTGTAAACAGTAGGTTCTGGTGGGTTCTTGGTGCTTGATGTTCATCACGGTTCTCATCCTTGATGCATATATCTTCAAGTGTACAACTCGTTGATGTGTTTACATCATCTTTACCAAGTTTTTACCATCATAACACAAGTGTAAGTCTAAGATAAGTAGCACAACTCAATTAAGTGTTGCAAGTAGTTTGATGAACCAAAGTTACATCAAGATCTTAGATCCGACACATACATGAACTCTAAAGGTAATATTAACCAAGTTTTGACTATCATGACACTAGTGTAAGTCTAAGATATGTAGAACAACTCACTTAAGAGTTGTATGATGTTTGATGAACCAAAGTTAGATCAAGACCTTAGATCCAACACATACAAGAGTTATAAAAGTAATATTAAACTACAAACTTGAAAATAAACTTAAGCAAACAAGATCTTAAGTTGTAGAACATAGTTCTTAGTTAGATCTTGAAGATTCTAGACCCAAAAGTCTAGATCTAAAGTTCTTAAGTTAAATCCAACACAAGTGTATGAAGTTATAACTAAAAAGTTATACTTCCATGTTCTTGAACTTAAAAAGTTAACTTTTAGTTCCAAGAAATATGAGATCAAGATTAACTTGTAACACTTGACCAAATCACAACTTTAAAGTACATAAAATGAAGAAGTAAGTTAAATCTACAAGTAATAAGTTCATAGTTGTTCATACTTGGAAAGATTCAAGCCTAAGCTTTGATCCTTAAGAAAGTAAACTTTAAGTTTACATCATGAACACACGTATGATTTTAACTCATGAACTTTCAATCTTTCAAAGCATTAAGTGTAGAACATAAACTAGAAAGTTTATGTTCTTGTATGTTCTTGCATGAACAAGATAAAATGAAGAACAAACTAGAGAGTTTGGTCCTTAATAACGAGTAAGTAATAACTACAACAACAAGTAAGTAAACAACAAAATCAACAACTAGTAAGTAATTAAACATTAAACAAGAACAAGTGATGATGATGATGAGGTGTTTGGTTCGGTTTTTACAAGAGAAAAAGAAGAAGAAAAAGCTCAAGTTACTTACAAGAAAGGAGAGAAATGTTTGAGAGAAATGAGAAGTATTTTGTGTGTGTGAGAAGTGTGAAGGATACTAGAGAATAAGTATCAACAAAATTGAAACAAAAACCCTCCCCATGTCTATGTTGGCCGATGGTTCCAAGGGAATCAAGAGGAAGGAAAATGTCCACTAGTTACTTCATGTAATGGCTCAAAAGTTGGTAATAAGGTTAGCTTGCATGGGGACTAGGTGTAATGAAACATGTAACAAGTCTTTCCTTTACCAACTAAACTAGTTTTAAACCTTAATGGACTAGTTGTAACAAAAGGCTCCTAATTGATCCATTAAGAGAGTAGAGTGGGCTTCTAAGTTCATTAACACAAATAAAAGCCCAAGTTCAAGTAATTAACAAACTAATCCAATAAAGCCCAAGTAATTAACTAGTAACCTTAGTTAATTAAAAATGATTAATAAAACTTAATCATGAATGTAAATAATATTTGAAAATATTATTCGTGTAAAGTTCGTGTGTCACAAAGACGAATCGGGCATTTAAAACTCATGTATGGTAACAAGTAAATGTAATAAAATACATTCATTAAATCACAAGCATTAATAATAATCATTATTAATTAAACATTGGAAAAACTAGGGTCGTTACATTACCCACCTGTTAAAGAAAATTTTGTCCCGAAATTTTAAGCTGAGGTAGATGGAGGAGTCGGGAAAAGGTGAGGATACTTCCTCATCATTTGATCCTCTCGTTCCCAAGTAAACTCAAGTCCTCGTTTGGCATTCCATCGTACTCGGACGATCGGAATCTTGTTGCGTTTCAAAGTTTTGACCTCACGGTCCATAATTTCAACAGGTTCTTCCACAAAGTGGAGTTTATCATCAATCGTAAGTTCTTCCAGTGGTATGATAAGTTCGGGTGCCGCAAAACACTTCTTCAAGTTTGACACGTGGAAGGTAGGATGAACTGAGCTCAATTGTGTTGGAAGATCCAAACGGTAAGCAACGGGTCCAACACGCTCCAAAATTTTGAAAGGACCAATGTATCACGGGTTGAGCTTCCCACGTTTTCCAAAGCGGATCACACCTTTCCAAGGTGCAACCTTCAACATTACACAGTCACCCACGTTGAATTCAAAGTCTTTACATTTAAGGTCAGCATAACTCTTTTGACGATCGCGGGCAGTCTTGAGTCTCGCTTGAATCTGAGCAATCTTCTCCGTTGTTTCGTGGACTACCTCGGGTCCGGTGATTTGCTTTTTGCCTACTTCGGCCCAACAAATAGGAGATCGGCACTTGCGACCATACAACGCTTCAAAAGGTGCAGCATTAATACTCGAGTGATAACTGTTGTTGTAAGAAAATTCGGCGAGTGGCAAATGCCTTTCCCAGGCCTTTCAGAAATCAATGACACATGCACGCAACATGTCTTCCAAGGTTTGAATTGTTCGTTCACTTTACCCATCGGTCTGTGGGTGATAAACAGTACTCATGTCAAGACGGGTTCCCATGACTTCTTGTAAGGAACGCCAAAATCTGGAAGCAAAACGGGGATCGTGATCTGAGATGATCGATAAAGATACACCGTGACGAGATACAATCTCTTTGATGTATAGTTGAGCAAGTCTCTCCATCATATCCATTTCCTTCATAGGCAAGAAATGTGCAGATTTAGTAAGGCGGTCAACAATAACCTAAATAGTATCGTATCCGCCCACCGTCTTTGGTAGCTTGGTGATGAAATTCATTGTTATCCTTTCCCACTTCCATTGTGGGATTTCTGGTTGTTGAAGTAATCCAGAGGGTCTTTGATGTTCGGCCTTAACTTTCGAACAAGTCAAACACTTACCCACATAAGTTGCAACGTCCTTCATAAGATTGGGCCACCAATACTGTTCCTTAAGATCGTGGTACATTTTGCCTGCTCCGGGGTGAATCGAATATCTCGACTTGTGGGCTTCATCAAGTATAAGGTTTCGTAGATCTCCATAACAAGGTACCCAAATTCTTTCGGCATAACATCGGAGTCCAGTCTCCCTAACCTCGAATCGAGAGATAAGTATGTTTTGATGTTCATGAGATATATTCTCCTCTTTGAGAGCCTCATCTTGGGCTGCTCGGATCTGGCTGTTGAGATTTGAATGGATGGTGATGTTCAGTGCCCGAACACGAAGAGGTGCCATCCTCTCCTTTCGGCTCAAAGCGTCAGCTACAACATTGGCCTTGCCAGGATGATAACGAAGTTCACAATCATAGTCGTTCAGTGTCTCGATCCATCGACGCTGTCTCATGTTCAGTTGCTTCTGATCGAAGATGTGTTGGAGGCTTTTGTGGTAGGTGAAGATAGTGCTCTTAGTTCCATAAAGATAGTGTCTCCACAGCTTTAATGCAAAGACAACGACTCCAAGCTCGAGATCGTGTGTGGTGTAATTCCGTTCGTGAATCTTCAGTTGACGAGAAGCATAGGCAATAACCTTTGATCTTTACATCAGTACACAACCAAAACCACTTTTTGAAGCATCGCAATAAACGACAAAATCGTCATTGCCTTCAGGAAGAGATAAGATAGGTGTGGTGGTCAACTTCTTCTTCAAGGTTTGAAATGCTGATTCATGTGTGGGTTCCCAAATGAACTTCTTTCCTTTGTGAGTCAACGCGGTCAAAGGACGCGCAATTAGAGAGAAACCTTCAATAAACCTTCGGTAGTAACTGGCGAGACCTAGGAATTGGCGAATGTGAGTTGGAGTAGTGGGGGTTTCCCACTTGCTGATAGCTTCAATCTTGGCGGGATCAACTTTGATACCCTGGTTGCTCACAACATGACCCAGAAATTGGACTTCCTTCAACCAAAATTCACACTTGGAGAATTTGGCGTAAAGTTGTTCTTGTCTCAAAAGTTCGAGCACTAGTCGGAGGTGTTGTTCATGCTCTTCTTCGCTCTTAGAGTAGATGAGAATATCATCTATGAAGACGATAACGAACTTATCCAAGTATGGCTTGCAGACATGGTTCATAAGATCCATAAACACGGCAGGTGCGTTGGTTAGACCGAATGGCATCGCGAGAAACTCATAATGACCATAACGAGTTCTGAATGCAGTCTTCATCACATCACTTTTGATAAGGCTAAAAAGGAACATATATTTCATAGCAATATCCCTCCTAAATAATAGGTTTTCATATGTAATTGTATTATATTTTCATTGTAATTGTTTAAATAAATAAGTGCGAAGACAAAAGGCGAAAACGACGATTTGAAGACGCAAATGACCAAAAAGCTCAAATGTACAAGATACAATCCAAGTGGTTCAATTTATTGATAAGAAACGTCTAAAAATGACAAAAGTACAAGTTGCGGAACGCAAAGTACAAGATATTAAATTGTACGCAAGGACGTTCGAAAATCCGGAACCGGGACATGAGTCAACTATCAACTCCCGACGCAACGAACCAAAAATTACAAGTCAGTTATGCACAAGAATATAATATAATATATAAATAATTATATTAATTATTTATATTTTATATTTATATATTTATTATGTCGACAAGCTAGGAGCCAAAAGTTTGTGAGCTGGATTTTCAAACTCCACGACTCGCAGAGTTTGAAGGCCAAAAACTCCACGACTCGCGGAGCTGCCAAATTCCAAAATGCCTATAAAAGGTCACGAATTCTGCGAGTAAAAATAATAAATAATAATAATAATACTCTGTAATAAATAAATAAATAAATATATATATAATATATATAGTATAGGGTAGTTTTATATTAGATTAGTTCGGGTTATGTAAAGGTTATTTTACGGGTTTTTGAAGTCGAAATTCTGTCCGTGTACCACTACGCGATAAATAATCAATGTAAGCTATGTTCTCCTTTTTAAATTAATGTCTCGTACTTAAGTTATTATTATGCTTATTTAAGACAAAGTAATCATGATGTTGGGCTAAAATACTAAAATTGGGTAATTGGGCTTTGTACTATAATTGGGGTTTGGACAAAAGAACGACACTTGTGGAAATTAGACTATGGGCTATTAATGGGCTTTATATTTGTTTAACTAAATGATAGTTTGTTAATTTTAATATAAAGATTTACAATTGGACGTCCCTATAAATAACCATATACACTCGATCGGACACGATGGGCGGGGTATTTATATGTACGAATAATCGTTCATTTAACCGGACACGGGAATGGATTAATAGTCTATGGACTTATTAAAATAGGGGTGAAATTATGTACAAGGACACTTGGCGTAATTGTTAACAAAGTATTAAAACCTTGGGTTACACGCAGTCGATATCCTGGTGTAATTATTAAACAAAGTATTAAGACCTTGTTACAGTTTAAGTCCCCAATTAGTTGGAATATTTGACTTCGGGTATAAGGATAATTTGACGAGGACACTCGCATTTTATATTTATGACTGATGGACTGTTATGGACAAAAACTAGACGGGCATATTAAATAATCCAGGACAAAGAACAATTAACCCATGGGCATAAAACCAAAATCAACACGTCAAACATCATGATTACGGAAGTTTAAATAAGCATAATTGTTTTATTGTATTTTTCATCGTACTTTTATTTACTCGCTATTTTATTTAACGTCATTTATTTATTGTCATTTATTTTTCGCTACTTTAATTATCGTCATTTATATTTTGCATTAGGTTTTAATTGTAACTTAAAATATAAATCGACAAACCGGTCATTAAATGGTAAACCCCCTTTTATATATTATTATATATATATATTTATATATTTTGTACAAATATAGTTGTTTAAAAATATAGTGTGCAATAAGCCCGCTCCCTGTGGAACGAACCGGACTTACTAAAAACTATACTACTCTACGATTAGGTACACTGACTATAGTGTTGTAGCAAGGTTTAGGTATATCTATTTTGTAAATAAATAATTAAAACTTGTGTAGCTTGTATCACTTTTCGTAGTAAAATATATAGTATTTCACGTACACCTCGCAGGACATCAAGTTTTTGGCGCCGCTGCCGGGGAACTCGGCGAAACGCTATATTTTTAATTTATTTTTGTATAAATATATTTTTATATATTTTTAGAAAAACAATATAAAATTTAAAAAAAAAATGTTTTTTTTCAAACTCCACGACTCGCGGAGTTTGCAGGCTTAAAACTCCACGACTCGCGGAGCCGCCCTGACCAGCCTGACCAGAAACCCTATTTCGCATTAATTACGGGGTATTATTAATTATTATTATTATTTAACCCTAATTAATTTATTATTATTATTATTTAATTTAAGTTTTTAAATTAATTAGTTATAATTAATTATATTTAGTTTTAATATATATAAAATTAATACTTTTATAAAATATAAAAATAAAAATATAAAAATAATATTTTTATAAAAATAAGTAATTTTATCACTTTTTATAATTTGTATCCTTTTATTTAGTGTAATCGTAATATTTTATATATTTTTCGTTCGCAATTAGTTTTAAAATTAGTTTTTCCATAGTTATTTTATATGTATAGATTCTTAGGCTTTGCCGTAAAATCCCTTAAGTGCAATTTCTTTAAACTAAGATTTAGGTGCTTTAGAATTTTGCGACGATTTTAAAATTTTAGTGCCTTTTAAGTCACGACTCGCTACTTTCTTATTTTTATTTTTCGACGTTTTTCGACGCGCATTCTTTTTCTTTCTTATTTCTTGACGCTTTAGTTTTTAGGACTTAGAAATTTTCTCTATTTCTTATCTACTATCTCAAACGGAAAGAAAAATTATTTAAGTGGTTAAATTAATGGACGTTGACAATTTTCTGCTTCGTAGTAATAGTTGGATTTGTTAGTGGCTGAGTTGTGAGCTTCCGATTTAAAGGGTTCTGGCTCCCTGCTGCATCTTTTGGCTATTCGAAACGTGGGCAAAAGCAGAAAAGTCTATTAATTGGACAACTTATATAAGTTTTTCTATTTTTATAACTAATAGGATAATTAGTAAATGCACCACATTGTAGCTAAAATTTGGCCATCGCAATAAAATGGAAAATTTTGAAAACAAGGCTATGGAAACTCTTTTTGATATCCAAAATCAATTAAATCAATACTCTCAAACGGGTGTTGATGACAATTCGTTCGGTCAATCTTGGATCACGAATGACGAAACAATAACTGGTTGTGAAATCTGTGGAGATTATCACTCAACATGGGAATGTTATTATTACGTTCCTATAGAAAATTACGCACCCACGGAACCTGAATGGAATGATTATGAAGAATACAATTCAAATTGGGATTATTCCCAAGAATATTTCCAAACTCAACAACCAGTAGACGAGGAAAATTACGTGTCTGAAAATTTATTAGACAATATGAAAATCAAACTCGAAGAACTCAATGCTCAAAATGAACAAATGAGAGAGTTTGTAAACCGGCAAACTCTATCAGACTACACACTTGTTGATCTGAGGAGTATTGTGCAAGAAAATCTCATATCATCGAATTTTGATGAATTCGAGAGCTCCGAAATCACCAATTATCCCGATGATACTTTTTATTCAGTCTTACCAATTTCACAACATATCGACACATTAGCCTCTACCGACGAAATCATCGATCCATCAATGGATAAAGAAGAAGTAAGGGTGACAAATTGGTACTCTTGGGAATACGATAACGTTGAAAATTTTACCCCCGAGGCCAAACCGAACTTCACCATTCCACAACCTTCCAACCCAATATTCTCAATAGACGAGTCATCCACCGAAAATGAACTACGAGCTATAATAGATAATGACACCTCGAATTTCACCCAATTGGGTAATAGAGGTGAAAACTTTGATCCTGAGAATAAAAGGAAGGAAATGTTAGGAATTGTCCACCCTATAGAAATATGTATGTCGATGTATATCGATCCATTTGACCAAGAACCAGAAAAGAGACATATCCATTTACTAAAAGCTACACTTAAAAAAGAATTAAGTAGTGACGAACGGGTGAGTCTAAAATTTAAACCCATTGATATATTATACACCACCCGAGATGTAAATAACTGGCTCACTATTTTAATTCGTGGAACTTATTCTACCGACTTCACATGTCGTCAGCTAAGTGTGGAGAAGTCTAACCTCACTTAACGTTAAATTCGGGGTTCGGGTTAATGAATAACTCGTTAATAAAAATGCATGATAAGTTAGGGTAAAAGACGCATTTTCAAAAATTATCAAACAGTTCAGAAAAGCAACCGTTTTTGAAGAAAAACATGTGTGATAAAACAAGAAGGAATGAACGATGAGGTGCACCATCTATCATCCTGCAATTTTATGGTATCTTTAACTACTTTCTACACTAATCACCCTCGTGAATTTATAATTATAGTCTGATTTCATGCAAATGAGGGCATTGCATGATCTCAAGTGTGGGGAAGGGTTATAAATTCTCTCGGGTTTCCACTTAGTTTATTTGCCAAATTTTGTGAAAATTTTAAAAATTTTCAAATAAATGAATTCAAAATCATGTTTATACATATTTTGAACGATGAAAATTAGGTGTTAATACCGAAATTATCGTTACCTCGGAAAGGACATAAATTGAGAAACAACCCAAAACGCTTGAATTCATTTAAAATGGAATATAAGAGAATAAAAAGGCAAAGAACATAATAAATAAAAGCCAAGTGTGGGGAGAATATACCAAGTTATTCAATAAAAAATTATCTATCACATGTTTCCGTAAAGTTATTGCAGGTGCTTTTGTTTTGGACTAAATAAACTGTTTTACCCGATTTACTGTAATGAAAGATGGATCTACATGATGAATCAATTCCATCATTAAAAGGAAGTAAAGTCTTCCGAAAAAGACACGCGCTTCTTGATTTAGGTCAAGAAGTTGTCGTCCAGACCAGCTGTAGGTTGACGAAATATCTAGAAAAGTCATCACTAAAATCAGCAGGAAATCCACGGACCTCAGCATAAAACAGGGTCGCCAAGTGGTCAGACTTATCCTAACCATGAGAGGATCTCTCTCGTAAAATGGGGAGGGCGCCGTGCAAATTAGCTTGATAAGACTAATGAATCAGATCCCCAGAAAGGATAATATCCTTAAAGATTAAAAATCAGCTTTTAAGACTGATATTACTCAATCCTTGAGATTGACCTTAAAGATTGAGAATTACAAACTCATGGAATTCGATGATATCTAAACTCGAGCTTGAACGAGAAAATATTTTGATCAAAATTAAAACCGATTTGTTTTCTGAAAACCTATTTTCAATGCGTTCATTACCATTGAACGTAAAATCCTAGGAATTCACCTGGAATTCATTAGGTCACCTGAATCAAATTGGGTGTCAACCGTAAGAACGGTGGTTGCATAGCATGGTCGAAGACAGGACCTTGTGCCAGACCGAAAAATTATAAGGGTGAGCTTTACTATTGCTCCTACAAAGGATAGTAATTGCGTCCGACACATTATAGACCATAATTAAATGCATGTCATTAGACATTGCCTTAACAGTTTCTTGTTCATCGCTTTCCTTTATAACCGGAAGGTAGTTTGCCGAAAGGTAATATACGGGACAAGTGAACTGGACGTGTTGCTTTCCTAATACAAGGTTAGCAAGTGGGTAACACAAAGCCACAAGTGTTGAGCTAAAATTTTCAAATCTGAAACCCACACAACCCATAAAAATATTTTGCAAACACCGGTGAAGGGTTATTCCGGAAAACTTGTCTAGGGTAAAAGCTAGATTGAATTTTCAAAAGATCAAATGTTTTCATAAAGATCCAATTTCCTAACAGATCTAAATTTTCATAGTCATGTGGGACTGTAAACCGCCTTTCAAATGTGCACTTTGCTTTGAAAACCGAAAGTAAATCGGCTATTTGATTGCAAGTGTCGTTGACCTAAACCCGAGGCAACTGTGGATGACACACCCACCTTTAACCATGGTTCTATCGTTACTACCATTGTTCATACCGCCATCTCAAAATCACTAATGTATAAAGTGTGAAGAATAAAGAAGTGATTCGTGTGATGTATTATATTTCAAGTTCTGTATTGCTTGAGGACAAGCAACGTTCAAGTGTGGGGATATTTGATAAGGCTAAAAAGGAACATATATTTCATAGCAATATCCCTCCTAAATAATAGGTTTTCATATGTAATTGTATTATATTTTCATTGTAATTGTTTAAATAAATAAGTGCGAAGACAAAAGGCGAAAACGACGATTTGAAGACGCAAATGACTAAAAAGCTCAAATGTACAAGATACAATCCAAGTGGTTCAATTTATTGATAAGAAACGTCTAAAAATGACAAAAGTACAAGTTGCGGAACGCAAAGTACAAGATATTAAATTGTACGCAAGGACGTTCGAAAATCCGGAACCGGGACATGAGTCAACTATCAACGCTCGACGCAACGGACCAAAAATTACAAGTCAGTTATGCACAAGAATATAATATAATATATAAATAATTATATTAATTATTTATATTTTATATTTATATATTTATTATGTCGACAAGCTAGGAGCCAAAAGTTTGTGAGCTGGATTTTCAAACTCCACGACTCGCGGAGTTTGAAGGCCAAAAACTCCACGACTCGCGGAGCTGCCAAATTCCAAAATGCCTAAAAAAGGTCACGAATTCTGCGAGTAAAAATAATAAATAATAATAATAATACTCTGTAATAAATAAATATATATATAATATATATAGTATAGGGTAGTTTTATATTAGATTAGTTCGGGTTATGTAAAGGTTATTTTACGGGTTTTTGAAGTCGAAATTCTGTCCGTGTACCACTACGCGATAAATAATCAATGTAAGCTATGTTCTCCTTTTTAAATTAATGTCTCGTACTTAAGTTATTATTATGCTTATTTAAGACAAAGTAATCATGATGTTGGGCTAAAATACTAAAATTGGGTAATTGGGCTTTGTACTATAATTGGGGTTTGGACAAAAGAACGACACTTGTGGAAATTAGACTATGGGCTATTAATGGGCTTTATATTTATTTAACTAAATGATAGTTTGTTAATTTTAATATAAAGATTTACAATTGGACGTCCCTATAAATAACCATATACACTCGATCGGACACGATGGGCGGGGTATTTATATGTACGAATAATCGTTCATTTAACCGGACACGGGAATGGATTAATAGTCTATGGACTTATTAAAACAGGGGTGAAATTATGTACAAGGACACTTGGCGTAATTGTTAACAAAGTATTAAAACCTTGGGTTACACGCAGTCGATATCCTGGTGTAATTATTAAACAAAGTATTAAGACCTTGTTACAGTTTAAGTCCCCAATTAGTTGGAATATTTGACTTCGGGTATAAGGATAATTTGACGAGGACACTCGCATTTTATATTTATGACTGATGGACTGTTATGGACAAAAACTAGACGGGCATATTAAATAATCCAGGACAAAGGACAATTAACCCATGGGCATAAAACCAAAATCAACACGTCAAACATCATGATTACGGAAGTTTAAATAAGCATAATTGTTTTATTGTATTTTTCATCGTACTTTTATTTACTCGCTATTTTATTTAACGTCATTTATTTATTGTCATTTATTTTTCGCTACTTTAATTATCGTCATTTATATTTTGCATTAGGTTTTAATTGTAACTTAAAATATAAATCGACAAACCGGTCATTAAACGGTAAACCCCCTTTTATATATTATTATATATATATATATTTATATATTTTGTACAAATATAGTTGTTTAAAAATATAGTGTGCAATAAGCCCGCTCCCTGTGGAACGAACCGGACTTACTAAAAACTATACTACTCTACGATTAGGTACACTGCCTATAGTGTTGTAGCAAGGTTTAGGTATATCTATTTTGTAAATAAATAATTAAAACTTGTGTAGTTTGTATCACTTTTCGTAGTAAAATATATAGTATTTCACGTACACCTCGCACGACATCAACTTTCCTTCACCCTCAACTGGTGATAACCGGATCGTAAATCGATCTTAAAGTAAACGCTCGATCCTTGTAGTTGATCAAAAAGATCGTCAATACGGGGAAGGGGATACCGATTCTTGATCGTCAATTTGTTGAGTTCACGGTAGTCGATACACATATGGAAGGATCCATCCTTCTTCTTCAAAAACAACACAGGTGCGCCCCAAGGCGAGAAACTTGGTTGGATAAATCCACGGTCAAGTAGTTCTTGTAGTTGGCTCTGTAATTCTTGCATCTCGAAAGGTGCGAGTCTATAAGGTGCGCGAGCTACAGGTGCTGCTCCTGGCACTAAATCGATCTGAAACTCTACTGCTCTCGGTGCCGGCAATCCAGGAAATTCCTCCGGAAAGACATCGGAAAACTCGTTCACAATTCGAACATCGTTCACACTCTTCACCTCAGTTTCTAATGTTTTCACATGTGCCAAAACAGCAAGGCGTCCTTTCTTCATGATCTTTTGCACTTTCATGTAACTAATGAGATTCAACTTCGAGGTACATCTCTCTCTGTAAATGATCAGTGGCTCACCATCTCCTTGTGGTATACGAAGAGCTTTATCTCCACAGATAATGTCGGCCCTTATCTTGGTCAACCAGTCCATACCGATAATAACATCAAAGCTTCCCAACTTAATGGGTATCAAGTCAATCTCGAAATCCACACCAGCTATGTTGATAATGGCTCCTCGACTAATACGGTCAAATTTCTCAAGTTTTTCATTGGATACCTCTACAAGCATACTCTCCTTTAAAGGAACTAACTACCAATTTATCTTATCGCAAAAGTGTCTACATACATAACTTCTATCGATACCAGTATCAAATAGGACAGAAGCTAATAGATTGTTGATAGTGAATATACCTGTCACCAAGTCGGGGTTCTCACGGGCGTCCCTTGCATTAACGTTGAAAGCTCTACCATGCGGTGTTCCGTCGTCCTTTCGCTTGTTGGGACACGCATTTATGAAATGGCCCGTCTGTCCGCATTCGTAGCACTTTTTCGGTCCATTGGGGTTTGCCTTCACATTCAGAGTGGTGACTTTGCAGTCCTTACCGATATGCCCAGACCGTTGGCACTTTTCATAAACAACATTACAATACCCGGTATGGTGCTTGTAGCACCTCTTGCATTGCGGTAGGGTACCCTTGTAGTTGGGGTTCTAGTTGGTATTCGGATTGGGATTTCCACCATTGTTGTTTCCTTTGAAACCCTCATGTCGCTTCGCCGGGTTTTGATCGTAGGCTCTACCCTTGTTGTTATCCCACTTTCGCTTATCACTACTACCCGCTTCAGACTTAGCCTTCTCCGGTTCATCGATGATGATTTGGTTCATTAAAGTATGCGCCATGCGCATTGCCTCTGGGACATTAGGTGGCTTAGACGAGGTGACATTTCCCTTAATGGACTTAGGAAGTCCCCACAAGTATCTCTCCATACGCTTGAATTCTGGGGTGACCATGGTAGGACACATCAGGGCTAGTTCCAAATACCTACAATTGTACCCATCGAGATCGTTCCCTACAACCTTCAACTGCATAAACTCAATCTCTATCTTCTGTATCTCAGTTCTCGGACAATACTCTTCAATCATGGCCGCTTTGAATTCTTCCCATGGCGTGGCATACGCCTCATCAATACCCTTGGCTTGAGCCATTATGTTCCACCAAGTGAGGGCGCCATCCGTAAGTGTACAAGAGGCATATTTTGTCTTGTTTGCCTCTGAGCAGTTGCTAACTCGGAATACAGATTCTAGTTTTTCAAACCACCTAGTGAGACCAACTGGCCCCTCCGTTCCACTAAAGTTATGGGGCTTATAGCTTTGGAACTCTTTGTACGTGCACCCATTATGAATGGGCTGAATAACCGGTGGCGGTGGGGCTTGGGGTTGCATTTCCGCAATGGCTGCGAATACCCTTTCGGCAATCATTTCCTCGATTTGTGCTGTGGTCGGTGTTGATCTTCCGTTGGCCATGATGTTCTAAACAAAATTTTGACTCAAGTCAAAATCCAGCATTCAATATATAATAATACAGTATACAACAACCAACATGTAAACAGTACAACACATATTAATTAAGTAGAGCAACTAGATACAGATATCACAAAACCATCGTGCAGTAACGTAAATAGAACACTTGTGCAAAAAGTAAACAACACAAAGTTCCATTCATTAATAATAAGTTTCATACATCCACATAGATTCGTACAATACATAAGTAATACATAAAACTACAAATGAGATTACATAATGAAATCTACCACAAAAGTCCTACGGTGATGGTGGGTGTAGGATGTCCAATACGTGGGACATCTGGTCCTCGAGCTCAGTTACTCGAGCACAGAGGGTCTCCACCTCCCTCATTAGTTCCTCGACAGAGGGATATGGTGGGGCAGGCGGTGCAGTCAGTACAGGTGGTGCTGGTGGAGCTGGTGGTGCAGACGGTCCGGCTCCAGAAGTAGAGGCTGCGAAGCAGTAAGGCTTATAGATGAAGGGATCAGCAGGGTACAACACAAGCCGCTTACGGGCGGTAACCCTACGACGCCGACCATATGGGTCAGTGAATGCACGACCTCTATTAATCCCTGGAATGACGGTACCATCGAAACGGTACCACTTCTTCGGTGGGGTAAAGGTTGGCTTTACAGGTGCATAATCAGGGTCCTCATCAGAATTATCGTCACTGGAGTCGTCTGAGGAGGTGTCGTCGGATGAAGAGTCGGCGGAGGATGGGTCGTCCGAATCATGTGGAGGTGGCTGCACGGGTGGCTGTACTGGCTCTCCTCGGGCGGCCATCATCTGTCGGTATCTGGCAGGTCCGATCGGCATGAGACGTCCATCAGGAGCGCGTCGGCACCAATGGTTATGCTCATTACGGACTGGACCTTCCCCAAGATCCGCGAGAATCACAGCACCACCGGGATGGTGCTGTGGCTCCGAGGGTCCGGGGGTAAGTGGAGCTGGAATCTCCTGGAGGTCCTCGGCTCCATCAGAGGTAACCACTGGGGCAGGTGCATGACTGCTGGCTCCAGAGGATGAAGCGCCTGAGTCACTAGAAGGTGTCGACGACGGCATCTGGGAATCGGCAACAATGGTCGGTGAGGTGGCTGATGAGTCTGTGTCACTGTCCAAAATGATGACAGGTGGAATATCCGACATCTGAGCAAGGAAAAATAAATTTTCCATGTCAGTAAGTCATAAAGTAAGCACGTATTAGGCCAAGTAACTACAACAGTCTAAATTATGTATAACAGTAAATAGCATGGCAATAATGGCAAGTATCATGCAATCGAAAACAGATAATAGCATGCAGTAGTGAAGTCATGTAGTAGCATACGGCATATAGTAGTAAAAGTAAGCAGCAGCATGCAGCAAATTCCGAAGAAACAAGTAAACTAGCAAGTTGTAGATTAGTCCTATTAGTGAATCCTACTCGGGTCGGTCCAGACTTACTAATGCAACCTAATTCCCAACAACCAATGCTCTGATACCAAATGTGACGCCCCGTACTAAATCAACATGTATGGACCATCAACAACAGGATCATTACAAGGTCAAACACTATATGCGTTTTCAAAACAAGTTTGCATTCATGATAAAAGGTGACGTCATAACTAACGTCGAATATTTTACATCAAAAGTATGCTTCTATGAATAGAAGCAAGGATAATAGTGCGTGACCCTTAGGTCATTACAGATCATTATTTCAAAAGTATTAAATTTTGAATGCAAGATAAAGTGTTTCATGCGGTGACATCTCTAGTAAAGCACAGCGGAAGTCTACGAGGCATGACTAGTACAACAGCGGAAGCAAGCAACCTTAAGCACCTGATAAAAACATGCTTAAAAACGTCAACACAAAGGTTAGTGAGCTATAGTTTAAGTATAATAGTAATGTAAGGCAGGCCACGAGATTTCAGTGCTACAAAGAGTGTTTCAAAACAGTATATGTTTAACCGTGGGCACTTGGTAACTAAATTAACGTTTATAACCCCCTGAAAGTACACTTGGCGAGTGCGTATGTTTACGAAATATTAAACACCCGTTAAATGATAGCGCTACTAGCCCGAGTGGGGATGTCAAACCCTATGGATCCATATCTAAGATTCGCGTTCACCGGTTCAAAAACCAATGACTAAACGTTACCGAGCTAAAGGGAATGTTTATGCCGTTGTATAACCCACACATATATAAAGTTTAAGTACTCATGCCTAGTATGTAAAACATAAAATGCACATGTATTCTCAGTTCCCAAAATAGTTAAAGTAAAAAGGGATGCTATAACTCACAGTGGAAAAGTAGTAGTAAAATTGAGTCGGGAAGTAATCAAGAATGTAGGTCCGGAAAGTCCTCAACCTAAGTCAAAAGTAATAAGTCAGTAAATCGTCCTAATAGGTTTAAATATATGTAAATTAGGTCTTAAAGGTCATCATCAATCATCATCAAACAAAAGTATAAAGTTAGTTTTGTTCTAGAAAAGAGTTTAAAACAAAGGCTGACTTCGATCAGTCACCACGGCCTCTATACCAACTGAAATAAGGTGAGACCAATGGCAATGGCTCCGTATATAAGTCCTTTAGTTGCTGTAAAAATTCCAGAACCAAACTCGTCTTCGTTTGACCGTGGCGACGGTTTAAGTGCGAGTAGGCCAGAATTTTCAGCACAACGTTAAAAGGACATAGTGACGTTCGGAGGGCCATAGATCCTAAACCGTAACTCGGATTAAGACGAGTCTTAAACGAAAAATTATATCCTCGAACATATATAACTGAAAATCAACTTTACAGTAGCTCAGGTATTCTGCTCAGTTCCAGAAAATAATAAACAGTAGGTTCCGGTGGGTTCTTGGTGCTTGATGTTCATCACGGTTCTCATCCTTGATGCATATAGCTTCAAGTGTACAACTCGTTGATGTGTTTACATCAACTTTACCAAGTTTTTACCATCAAAATACAAGTGTAATTCTAAGATAAGTAGCACAACTCAATTAAGTGTTGCAAGTAGTTTGATGAACCAAAGTTACATCAAGATCTTAGATCCGACACATACATGAACTCTAAAGGTAATATTAACCAAGTTTTGACTATCATGACACTAGTGTAAGTCTAAGATATGTAGAACAACTCACTTAAGAGTTGTATGATGTTTGATGAACCAAAGTTACATCAAGACCTTAGATCCAACACATACAAGAGTTATAAAAGTAATATTAAACTACAAACTTGAAAATAAACTTAAGCAAACAAGATCTTGAGTTGTAGAACATAGTTCTTAGTTAGATCTTGAAGATCCTAGACCCAAAAGTCTAGATCTAAAGTTCTTAAGTTAAATCCAACACAAGTGTATGAAGTTATAACTAAAAAGTTATACTTCCATGTTCTTGAACTTACAAAGTTAACTTTTAGTTCCAAGAAATATGAGATCAAGATTAACTAGTAACACTTGACCAAATCACAACTTTAAAGTACATAAAATGAAGAAGTAAGTTAAATCTACAAGTAATAAGTTCATGGTTGTTCATACTTGGAAAGATTCAAGCCTAAGCTTTGATCCTTAAGAAAGTAAACTTTAAGTTTACATCATGAACACACGTATGATTTTAACTCATGAACTTTCAATCTTTCAAAGCATTAAGTGTAGAACATAAACTAGAAAGTTTATGTTCTTGTATGTTCTTGCATGAACAAGATAAAATGAAGAACAAACTAGAGAGTTTGGTCCTTAATAACTAGTAAGTAATAACTACAACAACAAGTAAGTAAACAACAAAATCAACAACTAGTAAGTAATTAAACATTAAACAAGAACAAGTGATGATGATGATGAGGTGTTTGGTTCGGTTTTTACAAGAGAAAAAGAAGAAGAAAAAGCTCAAGTTACTTACAAGAAAGGAGAGAAATGTTTGAGAGAAATGAGAAGTATTTTGTGTGTGTGAGAAGTGTGAAGGATACTAGAGAATAAGTATCACAAAAATTGAAACAAAAACCCTCCCCATGTCTATGTTGGCCGACGGTTCCAAGGGATTCAAGAGGAAGGAAAATGTCCACTAGTTACTTCATGTAATGGCTCAAAAGTTGGTAATAAGGTTAGCTTGCATGGGGACTAGGTGTAATGATACATGTAACAAGTCTTTCCTTTACCAACTAAACTAGTTTTAAACCTTAATGGACTAGTTGTAACAAAAGGCTCCTAATTGATCCATTAAGAGAGTAGAGTGGGCTTCTAAGTTCGTTAACACAAATAAAAGCCCAAGTTCAAGTAATTAACAAACTAATCCAATAAAGCCCAAGTAATTAACTAGTAACCTTAGTTAATTAAAAATGATTAATAAAACTTAATCATGAATGTAAATAATATTTGAAAATATTATTCGTGTAAAGTTCGTGTGTCACAAAGACGAATAGCGATTTAAAAGTCATGTATGCTAACAAGTAAATGTAATAAAATACATTCATTAAATCACAAGCATTAATAATAATCATTATTAATTAAACGTTGGAAAAACCAGGGTCGTTACAATCTATCTTTAGGATTCGCGTCAATTATGGGTCATTTCCCTAATTCTTAGGCTACCAAGCTAAAAAGGGGCATATTCGATTCGATAATTTAACCATAGAATGTAGTTTCGATTACTTGTGTCTATTTCATAAAACATTTATAAAAGCAGTGCATGTATTCCCAGTCCCAAAAATATATATTGCAAAAGCATTTAAAAAGGGAGCAAATGAAACTCACAATAAAATATTTTGTAGTAAAAATATTCGTACGACGATGCTGAACAATGCAGGGTTGGCCTCGGATTCACGAACCTATATCATTTATGTATATATTAACACACATAATCGTAATCAAGTAAATTCATATATTATATCTTAAATTATATATCTTATATATTTAATTTGTACATATTTAAAATAGTTAATATTTATATAGTTTATTATTATATTTAAAATCAATAATTTGTTATATGTAAATATTTATATAAATAATCTTTATATATATATATATATATATATATATATATATATATATATATATATATATATATATATATATAATTTTATGTAATATTATGGTAGTTGGAATATATATACACTTATACAGAAAATATGTATTTGTTATAATAATATTGTTAATGTTAATGTAAAACTAGTAATCATAATAATAATAATAATAATAATAATAATAATAATAATAGTAATAAAAATAAAAATAATAATAATAATAATAATAATAATAATAATAATAATAATAATAATAATAATAATAATAATAATAATAATAATAATTGATAATGCTAAAAACGAACATATATTTCATAGCATTATCCCTCAAGAAAGACAAGCTTTTAGTTGCAATTGTTCTATTTACAAGTGATATTCGTTTAAATAATAAAAGGTGAAGACAAAAGATAGATTCGACGAATTGAAGACGCAAATGACCAAAAAGCTCAAAAGTACAAAGTACAATCAAAGTGGTTCAAATTATTGGTGAGAAACGTCTCAAAATTACAAGAGTACATGCCGCAAAACGCAAAATACAAGATATTAAATTGTACAAAAGGACGTTCGAAAATCCGGAACTGGGACCAGAGTCAACTCTCAACGCACGACGCAACGGACTAAAAATTACAAGTCAACTATGCACATGAATATATATAATATATAATTAATTATTAAAATTATATATATATTATATTATTATATAAAACCGTCGGCAAGCTAGGAGCCAAGAGTACATGAGCTGGAAAAAAAGGCCATGCGATTAGGCCTAAATCCCATGCGATCGCATGGTGAATAGTATCTGGTGACATCCTATAAATTTCGCGTGTTTTGGCCAGTTTAATCACATCTTTTTCTTCTCTTCATCTCACACGTATATATATATATATATATATATATATATATATATATATATATATATATATATATATATATATATATATATATTATAATTATAATTATAATTTTAATAATAATAAGGGTATGTTAGCGAATGTTGTAAGGGTGTAAGTCGAAATTCTGTCCGTGTAACGCTACGCTATTTTTAATCATTGTAAGTTATGTTCAACCTTTTTAAATTAATGTCTCGTAGCTAAGTTATTATTATGCTTATTTAAATCGAAGTAATCATGATGTTGCGCTAAATATTAAAATTGGGTAATTGGGCTTTGTACCATAATTGGAGTTTGGACAAAGAACGACACTTGTGGAAATTAGACTATGGGCTATTAATGGGCTTTATATTTATTTAATTAAATGATAGTTTGTTAATTTAATATAAAGATTTACAATTGGACGTACCTATAAATAACCATATACACTCGATCGGACACGATGGGCGGGATATTTATAAGTACTAATAATCGTTCATTTAACCAGACACGGGAATGGATTAATAATTAATGGACTTATTAAAACAGGGGTGAATTATATACAAGGACACTTGGTGTAATTATAGTTTAAGTCCCCAATTAGTTGGAATATTTGACTTCGGATATAAGGATAATTTGACGAGGACACTCGCACTTTATATTTATGACTGATGGACTGTTATGGACAAAAACCAGACGGACATATTGAATAATCCAGGACAAAGGACAATTAACCCATGGTAATAAACTAAAATCAACACGTCAAACATCATGATTACGGAAGTTTAAATAAGCATAATTCCTTTATTTCATATTTAATTGCATTTTTAATTATCGCACTTTTATTTACTATCATTTTATTTAAATGAACTTTTAATTATCATACTTTTTAATTATCGCAACTTTATTTTTTGTCATTTTATTTTATCGCAATTTCATTATCATTATTTAATTTACGCTTTAAATTAAGTTATATTTATTTTTAATATTTTACATTAGGTTTTAACTACGAATAAAGTTTTAAAAATTGACAAACCGGTCATTAAATGGTAAAATCCCCCTTTTATAATAATAATACTACTTATATATATATATATTTATATTTATACAAATATAGTTTTAAAAATATAGCGTTAAACTTGGCTAAGATCCCTGTGGAAGGAACCGGACTTACTAAAAACTACACTACTGTACGATAAGGTACACTGCCTATAAGTGTTGTAGCAAGGTTTAGGTATATCCACTCTATAAATAAATAAATAACTTGTGTAAAATTTTATCGTATTTAATAGTATTTCCTAGCAAAAATACTACTATTTTGTATACACCTCTACGCACATCAAGTATTTTTGGCGCTGCTGCCAGGGACTGCTTAAATGCCAGAACCGAAATGCTATATAAAAAAAAAGATTTTTAATTTACTTTTGTAAAAATACGTTTTAAATATTAAAAATACAAAAATATAAAAAGAAAAACAAAATATATATATTTTTAAGAGTTGTTCAAAATATAAAAAAATTAAAAAGTTTGTATTTTCTTTTAGTTACAAAAACTAATAGGTAGTTTTTTTTTGTAAAAATATAAGTTTTTATTTATTTTATTTAAATACTTATATATATATATATATATATATATATATATATATATATATATATATATATATATATATATATATATATATATATATTAGTAATCGGGCTACACTGTAGCAGCCCAGATTCTGGCCCGAAACCCTACTCCATGCGACCGCATGGATTTATAACGCAAAGACCATGCGATCGCATGGCCTGATCTGACACACCAGAGTTGACCCACTTCTGCATTAATTACGGAGTAATTATTATTATTATTATTAATTAAAACCCTAATTAGGGTTACTTATTTAATTATTTAGTTTTAATTATTTATTTAATTTGTATTTTTAGTTTTAATTAGTTTTAATAAATTATAAAATTAATACTTTTATAAAATAAATAATATAAAAATAATATTTTTATAAAAATTGTACTTTTTACAACTTTAAGTTTATTTTTATATTTTGTATCTTTTTATTTGTTTTAACGTAATATTTGTATTTTTCGTTCGTATTTAGTTTTAAGTCATAGTTTTTGCCGTAGTTATTTTTATTTCTAGATTTTTAGGCTTTGCCGTAAAATCCTTTAAGTACTTTTTCTTTAGATTAAGATTTAGGTACTTTAGAATTTTGTGACGCCGTTTTATAAATTTTAGTACTTTTTAAGTTATTGCCGCTTTGGAGATAGTATTTCTTTTAAGCTTTAATACTTTTAGACGCAACTTTTAATTCTTAATTTTTAGACTTTTAAGTTTCGACGCGCTACGCTTTTTTTTCTTTTTATTATTTTTCGACGCTTATTTTCTTATTTTTATTTTTCGACGTTTTTCGACGCGCTCTTTTTCTTTCTTATTTCTAGACGCTCTAGTTTTAGGACATAGAATTTTCTATTTCTTCTCTAAAATTTCAAAACAAAAAAAAATTATTTTAAGCGGTTAAATTGATAGACATCCAAAATTTTCTGGTTCATAGTAATAGTTGGATTTGTTAGTGGCGAATTGTGGGCTTCCAATTTAAAGGGTCCTGGCTACCTGCTGCATCTGTTGGCTATTCGAAACGTGGGCAAAATCAGAAAAGTCTATTAATTTGATAACTTATATAATTTTTATCTTTTATAACTAATAGGATATTCAGTGAATGCACCGAGCAAAACGTTCACCACCTTTTATACGTTCACCACCTGTAACTCGATCAAGACATCTAGCCAATATTGTCGCCGTTGATTTTTCTTTAGAATCGTCATCCAGTCGACCAAGTACTCCAATTCAAATTTTCGATAATCTATTTTTTGAACCCGACCTCACAATTGAGAATCTGGAGGATATTCAGGGACAATTCAGAGATCTTGAACCATTAATCTTTTCTCCGGAACCACCAATCATTCAAACGGAGATTGTCAAGGAACAACCTATTAAATCAGAATCCTCTAGTGATTCAGATTCAACAAATTCAATCATGGAAAATCTGAAACCTCTAAGTATGGAAGACCGAATGCGAGCTAAACGCACTGGCCAAGGTCACGCAATTACTCAACCAGACATTAATGCGCCAGATTATGAAATCAAAGGACAAATCCTACACATGGTAACTAATCAATGCCAATTTAGTGATGCGCCAAAGGAAGATCCAAATGAACATCTTCGTACCTTTAATAGGATATGTACTCTATTTAAAATAAGAGAAGTGGAGGATGAACAGATATATCTCATGTTATTTCCCTGGACTTTAAAGGGAGAAGCCAAAGATTGGTTAGAATCGTTACCTGAAGGGGCGATTGATACATGGGATGTTTTAGTTGAAAAATTTCTTAAACAATTCTTTCCGGCATCTAAAGCCGTGAGACTTCAAGGAGAAATTGTTACGTTCACGCAAAAGCTAAATGAAACTCTATATGAAGCGTGGACAAGATTTGGAAAGTTATTGAGAGGATGTCCGCAACATGGTTTAGACACTTGTCAAATAGTACAAATATTCTACCAAAGATGTGACATCACTACAAGAAAAGACATTGATATAGCAGCTGGTGGTTCCATTATGAAGAAAATCGCAACTGACGCTTACAAAATTATTGATAACACTGCTTCCCACTCACATGAGTGGCATCAAGAAAAAGATATCGTTAGATCATCTAAAGCAGCTAGAGCCGATTCTAGCCATGAATTTGATTCTATTTTTGCAAAGATAGATGCTGTCGAGAGACGAATGGAAAAGATGACTAAAGATATCCACTCAATACGAATTAGTTGTGAGCAGTGTGGAGGACCACACTTAATGAAAGATTGCCACATTGAGCAAACAATGGAACAACGTGAGAATGTTTCCTACATGAACCAAAGGCCGGGAAATAATTATCAGAATAATTATCAACCGCCAAGGCCAAACTTCAATCGAAATCAAAACATTCTTTACAATCCAAATGGGCCAAACAATAACTCGTACAGCCAACAAGGTCTGAATAACCAACCAACTCAAAACAACACTTTCAATCAACAAAGACCTGGCTTATATAAACCACCACAACAAACCGAAGAGAAAAAGCCAAATCTGGAAGAAATGATGGCAAAGCTAATGGAATCTAAACACAATTTATTACATCTCAAACCCAAACAAATTAAAGGTTTGATCAGTCACTAAGAACTCAACAAGCTTCCATTTTGAATCTAGAAAAACACGTAGGTACTCTTGCTAGCATGATGAGTGAGAGGGAACAAGGAAAGCTACCGAGTAATACTGAAGTAAATCCTCGGAATGAGAATGTTAATATGGTTTCAACAAATTCTGAAAAACCAGCTCCAAAAGATGGGAAGGTTTTAGATGAAGAAGTTACAACACCACCACCACCACCACCCGAGTATGTAAAGCCAGTGGTGGCACCATACAGACCACCCATCCCATTTCCAAGAAAAGGAGTTGAATATGAGTAAGTAATAGGTAATAAAGTTTGTGATACCTCTGGAAGGAAGAAGAAGAATAAGAAAGTACAAGAAACAAAAACCGTAAAGATAAACCCGGTGAAGACAGTTCCACCAAAACCTCCACCCAGGTTGGGTGATCCGGGTGAATTTATTGTTCCTTGTCTACTTAGTGATTGTGTCATGTATGATGCACTAGCAGATTTAGGTGCGAGTGTGAGTGTTATGCATCTTTCACTATATAAGAGATTAGGAGTAGGTGAGTTAAGTCCAACGAAAATGAGTGTTAGACTCTTTGATCAAACCATTAAGCACCCAGTTGGAATTGCTGACAACCTACCGGTTCAAGTGGGTAATTTAACCTTTCTAGTCGAATTTATTGTCATTGACATATAAGAGGACTCAAACATTCCTCTAATTTTAGGTCGACCATTCTTAGCGTCCACCGGGGCGTTATTTGATGTAAGAGAGGGTAGAATGACACTTAGTGATGGTGAAAAATCGGTCACCTTTGTGATTCGAAAGACTAAATCTCCACCAACCAAAACCGTTGAACCAACAAAAACGATTGGTAAGAACCATGTTGTTTTACCAACTCCAACGGTAGTGCTTAACAATAATAAAACGCCTAAGTGTGGGGAAGATGAAGTAACTCCTAATGATGACCTGATAATAAAGAACCCCGTTGTTGATACGAAATTAAATGACTCCATTATTAACAGTTCAATGAAGAAACTTATTAAACGGATTCGCGATGCTAGAACCAAGGGAAACTTTAAGTTATGTAACCGGTTAGTATCCAATCTTTCGCCTAAAGAAAAGGCAAAACTAGTTGAATTTGTGGATATTACACAGGAATCCGACCAATGGCTTAAAGCAAAAGTCACAGATATGCAAGTTGATTATGGTCCAAGAGAAATTGACAATGAAGTTAACCACAATTTCGACACCACAGCTACCTAAGTGTGAGGAGATTCAAATGTTCTAAGAAATAATGCTGTCTAGGGTTAGTTGTTCTGTTCTCGTGTAGTTCCGAGAACGGAATTCGATTGGTCTTTTCCACTAGCAGACACTAAAGAACTAGTTTTCTCCCCTCATTATGAATTTTTGTTTTGTAGGTTTTCTATATGCATTTTTAAATTTAATTTTTGTGTGATTTAAAAAAAAATTACTTTATTTCATTAAGTTTAAAAAAAATGATTTCTAAAATTCATCGTAAGTTGAAGACTAGGTCATGGAACCGAAATTGCTTTACCCGAGGGCGGGGCGAAAAATTTTGTTATCATTATTTTTAATTTTATTGATCTAAAGTATACTAAAAAAAAAATTTTAAAAACCCAAAAATCTTTGCTTTTAAAACAATCGCTTTAAAAACGACAAATTTTAAATTTTGTCGAGGGATGGACTAGGTAAACCTACCGAAACTACCTAAAGTAAAAGGAAACAAAATTTTAAAAAATTATTCATTTAAATTGTTTTAATAAATAAAGGTTTTATAAAAAAAAAATATAAAATAAAAATATTATGTATGTTTGTAGTTTATCTTATGTACAAAACAGGGTAAAACAGCGCATTTTCAAAGACTGACATTAAAGTTTAGCAAAAGCTACTAATTTTGACGATAAGACGCAAAACATATGTGAAATTACAACAAAAGGAATGAACGATGAGGCGCGCCATCTATCATTCGACGACCTTAGTAATTACAAACTGGGTATTTTTAATCACTTTTCTACACTAATCACCCTCATGAATTTATAATTATAGTCTGATTTCATGCAAATGAGGGCATTGCATGATCTCAAGTGTGGGGAAGGGTTATAAATTCTCTTGGGTTTACACTTAGTTTAATTGCCAAATTTTGTGAAAATTTGAAAAATTTTCAACTAAATGAATTCAAAATCATGTTTATACATATTTATGAACGATAAAACTAGGTGTTAATACCGAAATTATTGTTACCTCGAAGAGAACATAAATGGAGAAACAACCCAAAACGTTAGAATTCATTTAAAATGGAATAGAGGAGAATAAAAAGACAAAGAAAAAAATAAATAAAAGCTAAGTGTGGGAAGAATTTACCAAGTTATTTAAAACACGCATCACATATGTTTGTACAATATTATTACAGGTACTTTTATTTTGGACGATTTTAATCAGTTTTACCCGATTTATTGTAATAACTTTGAAAGAAAGATGGATCTGCACGATGAATCAATTCCATCATTAAAAGGAAGTAAAGTCTTCCAAAAAAGACACGCGCTTCTTGATTTAGGTCAGGAAGTTGTCGTCCAGACCAGTTGTAGAGTCTACGAAAAACCTTGAAAAGTTTTCTCGAAAATCAGCTGGAAATCCACGGACCTCAGCATCAAACAGGATCGCCAAGTGGTCAGACTTATCTTAACCATGAGAGGATCTGTCTCGTAAAATGGGAAGGGCACCGTGCAAATTAGCTTGATAAGACTAATGAATCAGACCCCCAGAAAGGATAATCTCCTTAAAGATTAAAAATCAGCTTTTAAGACTGATATTACTCAATCCTTGAGATTGACTTTAAAGATTGAGAATTACAAACTCATGGAATTCGATGATATCTAAACTCGAGCTTGAACAAGAAAATATTTTGATCAAATTAAAACCGATTTATTTTCTGAAAACCATTTTCAATGCGTTCATTACCATTGAACGTAAAATCCTAAGATTTCTTCGAAATTCATTAGGTCACCTGAACCAATTCGGGTGTTAACCGTAAGAACGGTGGTTGCATAGCATGGTCGAAGATAGGACCTTGTGCGAGACCAAAAAACTATAGGGTGATCTTTACTATTGCTCCTACAAAGGATAGTAATTGCATCCGACACGATATAGACCATAATTAAAAGCATGTCAGGGGACATTGCCTTAACAGTTGCTTGTTCAACGCTTTCCTTTACAACTGGACGGTAGTTTACCGAAAGGTAATATACGGAGCAAGTATACTGGACGTGTTGCTTTCCTAATACAAGGTTAGCAAGTGGGTGACACAAAACCATAAGTTTTGAGCTAAAATTTTCAAATCTGAAACCCACAAAAACAATTTCGCAAACACCAGTGAAGGGTTATTCCGGAAAACTTATCTAGGGTAAAAGCTAGATTTAATTTTCAAAAGATCAAATATTTTCATAAAGATCCAATTTCCTTAAAGGATCTAAATTTTCATAGTCATGTGGGACTGTAAACCACATCGTTATCACCATTGTTCATACCGCCGTATAGAAATCACTGATGTACAAAGTGTGAAGAATAAAGAAGTGATTCTAGTATTTTTATTTCAAGACTATATTGCTTGAGGATAAGCAACGCTCAAGTGTAGGAATATTTGATAATGCTAAAAACGAACATATATTTCATAGCATTATCCCTCAAGAAAGACAAGCTTTTAGTTGCAATTGTTCTATTTACAAGTGATATTCGTTTAAATAATAAAAGGTGAAGACAAAAGACATATTCGACGAATTGAAGACGCAAACGACCAAAAAGCTCAAAAGTACAAAGTACAATCAAAGAGGTTCAAATTATTGGTGAGAAACGTCTCAAAATTACAAGAGTACAAGCCGTAAAACGTAAAATACAAGATATTAAATTGTACAAAAGGACGTTCGAACATCCGGAACCGGGACCAGAGTCAACTCTCAACGCTCGACGCAACGGATTAAAAATTACAAGTCAACTATGCACATGAATATAATATAATATATAATTAATTATTAAAATTATATATATATATATTATATTATTATATAAAACCGTCGGCAAGCTAGGAGCCAAGAGTACATGAGCTGGAAAAAGAGGCCATGCGATCGCATGGCCTGGAGGCCTAAATTCCATGCGATCGCATGGTGAACAGTATCTGGTGACATCCTATAAATTTTGCGTGTTTTGGCCAGTTTAATCACATCTTTTTCTTCTCTTCATCTCACACGTATATATATATATATATATATATATATATATATATATATATATATATATATATATATATATATATATTATATTATAATTTTAATTTTAATTTTAATTTTAATAATAATAAGGGTATGTTAGCGAATGTTGTAAGGGTGTAAGTCGAAATCCTGTCCGTGTAACGCTACGCTATTATTAATCATTGTAAGTTATGTTCAACCTTTTTAAATTAATGTCTCGTAGCTAAGTTATTATTATGCTTATTTAAATCGAAGTAATCATGATGTTGGGCTAAATATTAAAATTAGGTAATTGGGCTTTGTACCATAATTGGGGTTTGGACAAAAGAACGACACTTGTGGAAATTAGACTATGGGCTATTAATGGGCTTTATATTTGTTTAATTAAATGATAGTTTGTTAATTTAATATAAAGATTTACAATTGGACGTACCTATAAATAACCATATACACTCGATCGGACACGATGGGCGGGATATTTATAAGTACTAATAATCGTTCATTTAACCGGACACGGGAATGGATTAATAATTAATGGACTTATTAAAACAGGGGTGAATTGAAATGTCCCGTTCTTATTGATTAAAAACGTTCCATATTAATTGATTTCGTTGCGAGGTTTGACCTCTATATGAGACGTTTTTCAAAGACTGCATTCATTTTTAAAACAAAGCATAACCTTTATTTCATAAATAAAGGTTTAAAAAGCTTTACGTAGATTATCAAATAATGATAATCTAAAATATCCTGTTTACACACGACCATTACATAATGGTTTACAATACAAATATGTTACATCGAAATCAGTTTCTTGAATGCAGTTTTTACACAATATTATACAAACATGGACTCCAAATCTTGTCTTTATTTTAGTATGCAACAGCGAAAGCTCTTAGTATTCACCTGAGAATAAACATGCTTTAAACGTCAACAAAAATGTTGGTGAGTTATAGGTTTAACCTATATATATCAAATCGTAACAATAGACCACAAGATTTCATATTTCAATACATATCCTATACATAGAGATAAAAATCATTCATATGGTGAACACCTGGTAACCGACATTAACAAGATGCATATATATAAGAATATCCCCATCATTCCGGGACACCCTTCGGATATGATATAAATTTCGAAGTACTAAAGCATCCGGTACTTTGGATGGGGTTTGTTAGGCCCAATAGATCTATCTTTAGGATTCGCGTCAATTAGGGTGTCTGTTCCCTAATTCTTAGATTACCAGACTTAATAAAAAGGGGCATATTCGATTTCGATAATTCAACCATAGAATGTAGTTTCACGTACTTGTGTCTATTTTGTAAATCATTTATAAAACCTGCATGTATTCTCATCCCAAAAATATTAGATTTTAAAAGTGGGACTATAACTCACTTTCACAGATTTTTACTTCGTCGGGAAGTAAGACTTGGCCACTGGTTGATTCATGAACCTATAACAATATATACATATATATCAAAGTATGTTCAAAATATATTTACAACACTTTTAATATATTTTGATGTTTTAAGTTTATTAAGTCAGCTGTCCTCGTTAGTAACCTACAACTAGTTGTCCACAGTTAGATGTATAGAAATAAATCAATAAATATTATCTTGAATCAATCCACGACCCAGTGTATACATATCTCAGTATTGATCACAACTCAAACTATATATATTTTGGAATCAACCTCAACCCTGTATAGCTAACTCCAACATTCACATATAGAGTGTCTATGGTTGTTCCGAAATATATATAGATGTGTCGACATGATAGGTCGAAACATTGTATACGTGTCTATGGTATCTCAAGATTACATAATATACAATACAAGTTGATTAAATTATGGTTGGAATAGATTTGTTACCAATTTTCACGTAGCTAAAATGAGAAAAATTATCCAATCTTGTTTTACCCATAACTTCTTAATTTTAAATCCGTTTTGAGTGAATCAAATTGCTATGGTTTCATATTGAACTCTATTTTATGAATCTAAACATAAAAAGTATAGGTTTATAGTCGGAAAAATAAGTTACAAGTCATTTTTGTAAAGGTAGTCATTTCAGAAGAAAGAACGACGTCTAGATGACCATTTTAGAAAACATACTTCCACTTTGAGTTTAACCATAATTTTTGGATATAGTTTCATGTTCATAATAAAAATCATTTTCCCATAATAACAACTTTTAAATCAAAGTTTATCATAGTTTTTAATTAACTAACCCAAAACAGCCCGCGGTGTTACTACGACGGCGTAAATCCGGTTTTACGGTGTTTTTCGTGTTTCCAGGTTTTAAATCATTAAGTTAGCATATCATATATATATAGAACATGTGTTTAGTTGATTTTAAAAGTCAAGTTAGAAGGATTAACTTTTATTTGCGAACAAGTTTAGAATTAACTAAACTATATTCTAGTGATTACAAGTTTAAACCTTCGAATAAGATAGCTTTATATGTATGAATCGAATGATGTTATGAACATCATTACTACCTCAAGTTCCTTGGATAAACCTACTAGAAATGAGAAAAATAGATCTAGCTTCAAAGGATCCTTGGATGGCTTGAAAGTTCTTGAAGCAGAATCATGATACGAAAACAATTTCAAGTAAGATTTCCACTCGAAATAAGATTGTTATAGTTATAGAAATTGAATTAAAGTTTGAATATGATTATTACCTTGTATTAGAAATATAACCTACTATAAGTAACAAAGGTTTCTTAATCTTGGATGATTACTTGGAATGGATTTAGAAAACTTGGAAGTAAACTTGCAATCTTGGAAGTATTCTTGATTTTATGAAACTAGAACTTTTGGAATTTATGAAGAACACTTAGAATTTGAAGATAGAACTTGAGAGAGATCAATTAGATGAAGAAAATTGAAGAATGAAAGTGTTTGTAGCTGTTTTTGGTCGTTGGTGTATGGATTAGATATAAAGGATATGTAATTTTGTTTTCATGTAAATAAGTCATGAATGATTACTCATATTTTTGTAATTTTATGAGATATTTCATGCTAGTTGCCAAATGATGGTTCCCACATGTGTTAGGTGACTCACATGGGCTGCTAAGATCTGATCATTGGAGTGTATATACCAATAGTACATACATCTAAAAGCTGTGTATTGTACGAGTACGAATACGGGTGCATACGAGTAGAATTTTTGATGAAACTGAACGAAGATGTAATTGTAAGCATTTTTGTTAAGTAGAAGTATTTTGATAAGTGTCTTGAAGTATTTCAAAAGTGTATGAATACATATTAAAACACTACATGTATATACATTTTAACTGAGTCGTTAAGTCATCGTTAGTCGTTACATGTAAATGTTGTTTTGAAACCTTTAGGTTAACGATCTTGTTGAATATTGTTAACCCATTGTTTATTATAACAAATGAGATGTTAAATTGTTATATTATCATGATATTATTATATATAATATATCTTAGTATGATATATATACAGTTAAATGCCGGTACAACGATAATCGTTACATATATGTCTCGTTTCGAAATCATTAAGTTAGTAGTCTTATTTTTACATATGTATTTCATTGTTAATACACTTAATAATATATTTACTTATCATTTAACATAATTAACCAAGTGTATCAATATCTTAATATGATTCATATGTACCTAGTAAGACGTTGTTATAACGATAATCGTTATATATATCGTTTTCGAGTTTCTTAAATTAATAGTCTCAATTTTATGTATATAACTCATTGTTAAAATACCTAATGAGATACATACTTATAATAAAATCATGTTAACTATATATATAACCATATATATGTCATCGTATAGTTTTTACAAGTTTTAACGTTCGTGAATCACCGGTCAACTTGGGTGGTCAATTGTCTATATGAAACCTATTTTAATTAATCAAGTCTTAACAAGTTTGATTGCTTAACATGTTGGAAACACTTAATCATGTAAATAACAATTTCATTTAATATATATATAAACATGGAAAAGTTCGGGTCACTACATGAATTATATACAAGGACATTTGGTGTAATTATAGTTTAAGTCTCCAATTAGTTGGAATATTTGACTTCGGATATAAGGATAATTTGACGAGGACACTCGCACTTTATATTTATGACTGATGGACTGTTATGGACAAAAACCAGACGGACATATTGAATAATCCAGGACAAAGGACAATTAACCCATGGTAATAAACTAAAATCAACACGTCAAACATCAAGATTACGGAAGTTTAAATAAGCATAATTCCTTTATTTCATATTTAATTGCACTTTTAATTATCGCACTTTTATTTACTGTCATTTTATTTAAATGCACTTTTAATTATCATACTTTTTAATTATCGCAACTTTATTTATTGTCATTTTATTTTATCGCAATTTCATTATCGTTATTTAATTTACGCTTTAAATTAAGTTATATTTATTTTTAATATTTTACATTAGGTTTTAACTGCGACTAAAGTTTTAAAAATCGACAAACCGGTCATTAAACGGTAAAATCCCCTTTTATAATAATACTACTACTTATATATATATATATATATATATATATATATATATATATATATATATATATATATATATATATATATATATATATATATATATATATATATATATATATATATATATATATTTATATTTATACAAATATAGTTTTAAAAATATAGCGTTAAACTTGGCTAAGATCCCTGTGGAACGAACCGAACTTACTAAAAACTACACTACTGTACGATTAGGTACACTGCCTATAAGTGTTGTAGCAAGGTTTAGGTATATCCACTCTATAAATAAATAAATAAATAACTTGTGTAAAATTATATCTTATTTAATAGTATTTCCTAGCAAAAATACTACTATTTTGTATACACCTCTACGCACATCAATAATAATAATAAAAATAATAATAGAGTTATACCTCACTAATATAGGCTTTTAAAAAAAAAAGATGCCCCAAGTCGGGCTCGAACCCATAACCTCTCGATAACATGAAACACTACTAAACCATTTTGCTGTCCATGCATATCTGATTAAGTCAGATTCGAATTAAACATAAATCGCATTCTTTTGTTATCTAATATCTTCTTCAAAGATAACCCAGAACCATTTACTGTTATACATCAATGACTATCATCATCTTTCTTTCATCTCGACATCAACCATCATCATTTTGTATCATCATCAATCGTTTTCACCGAATCATTATCATAATCAACGTATATCTTCATCATCATCATAAATTCATAATCATCTCGTATCACTACCATCAACAAATGATTATGATTGCCATCAACATCATAATCACGTATGATCATCATATCATATCTATCATGATCATAACTATATCATCCTTGCTATACTTCCTCCCCTCTCTTCGTTATCATTCCAGCTCGATCATCAAAATAGTTTCATGGCCCAAACAGCAAAAACTGGAGCATACGGCCCAACTTTCCTAAGCCCAACAAGAGGTGACATTCACGGCCCATTACAGATTGGGTTTTATTTTTAAAATTCCGGTAGTTATCATTCAACATAATAAAAATCTATAATCGTTTTTTTAATAAAGAGCAAGTGGAATGTGTCGGCCCTACTGCAACTTGTAATAACAACCTCTTTCAATTATAATTAGGATCCAAAAAAAAAAAACGTCTTTATGCTATTCTCCCTCCACTCTACTTTTTCTCCATAAAGTAAGCAACTAATCATACTCACCTTACTATAATCATATGAGGATTTGCAGCATCAATAAAGGTTTAACAAGTGATCGAATTGCAGTGGTTGGGCGACGGTTAATAACAGAAGAGAAGAGAGAAAAAAAAATAGCAGCGGTTGTAGTATTTTAAAGGTGATGGTTTAGATGGGTTCCGTATTGCAGCAGCTCGTGACCGAAAAGAAGACCGGGACTGAAGACAACAACAGAGCATGACAATAGCTTGATCATTAGGAAAGAAGAAAACTTAACAGTAACAGTTATGGTTTGGTTTTTGAACAAGTATAGAGAGAGAGAGAGGTGGTTATTGATTTATGGTGTACATGGTGATCGTGAAGTGGTGTTTTGGGTCTTAATCGAGTAGCAGACGCAACAGCAACAAATGGGTTTTGAGGGTGATGAACGAGATGGTGGTTTAATGGTTGAATTGTTTGATAGTTCAAACAAGATAGATGTCGAGTTAGCTAGCAAGGATTTGCAGGTGTATGGTTATCGAATATAGAAGCGGTTTAGGTGGATGTTTGAAATGACCCGTTCATATACATTATAAACGATTCACAATAGTTGATTACATCGCGAGGTATTTGACCTCTATATGATACATTTTACAAACATTGCATTCGTTTTTAAAAGACAAACTTTCTTTACATCAAAAATTGACGGCATGCATACCATTTCATATTACATCCAACTATAATTGACTTAATATTAATCTTGATGAACTCAACGACTCGAATGCAACATCTTTCAATGTATGTCATGAATGACTCCAAGTAATATCCTTAAAATGAGCTAATGCACAGCGGAAGATTTCTTTAATACCTGAGAATAAACATGCTTTAAAGTGTCAACCAAAAGGTTGGTGAGTTCATTAGTTTATCATAATCAATCATTTCTGAAATAGTAATAGACCACAAGATTTTAGTTTCCATAAATATCTGTACACTCGCAAGTGTATAAAAGTATTCTATAAGTTGTTGAGCGCTTCGGTAACCATACTTAACAATTAATGTGGCATATTCCCTTTATTATGAAATCTCCCTACACTGTACCAAGTGTAGTAAAAACAAATTACTATGCAACCGTTTACGATACTAGAGCGACTAGCCCAGTTGGGGTTGTCAAACCCGATAGATCTATCAATAGGATTCGCGTATACATGTTCTTACAACATGTAAATATTAGTTACCAAGCTATCAGGGAAGATATGCAAAGTGGTACAACTCAACGTAGAATATGTTTTTAGTACTTGTGTCCATTTTGTAAAACAGTTATAAAAATAACGCATGTATTCTCAGCCCAAAAATATATAATGCAACAGCATTTAAAATGGAGCAAATGAAACTCATAATACTGTATTTCGTAGCAATTATGTATATGACGGCACTGAACAAGTGCAGGGTTTGTCTCGGATTCACGAACCTATATAAATTATATATATCAAACAATATTATTAACATATAATATTGATAAAACAAGTTTATAGAATTAATTTTTAACATTTTTATGTTAGTAGTCCTTTGTTAGTAGTCCAAAATAGTCCGAAATGTCCAACAGTCCAATAATCGGTATATATATAATCTTAAAATTACCCCCACGACGTATTGTATACGTATTGTCTTTGCGTCAACCCAGAGACATATTGTATACGTATTGTCTTAGAATTTATCAAAACGTATTGTATACTTATTGTCTTAGGATTTATCAAAACGTATTGTATACTTATTGTCATGGAATGTACCAAGATTATTATATATATATATATATATATACAATCTCGGAATTAACTAAGATTATAATATTTTGTTATACTAATGATAACATGTCCAAATATATATAGGATATAGGAAAAGTTAGCAAGGATATGGTTAATATAGTTTTTTTTTACAATATAAATTTCGTCCATACAACGTTAATTTTAGCAGATTTTGTTTTGCTCGCCAAATATTCATTACAACTCCGTTTAAAGTGAATCAAATTGCTATGGATTCCTTAAGAAGTTAATTTTTCAAAAAAAATTCGAAAATTTCAGCACATATATTAATATTTAGAGTTTTACCCTCTTTTTGTGCCCGTGGACAGATTTGGAAGAATCCCGGCACCCACCCAATATATGATTTTTGATAAAATACTTCCACTTTGTCTAAAATCATGAAAAAAAATATTGGAAGTATTATTTACATATATTAACATATTTTCAAAGTCTTAGCCACGAACTCAAAGTCTAAGATAGGTTTTTAATTCTCAACCCAAAACAGCCCGCTTTTTACCGAATGGAGATTAAAAGATATATGTTAAGTTTCAAGGTGTTCTTCATATGTACAAGTTATAAGTGCTTATATTAACTTAATATAACATCATAATACATATAAATAAGTGTTATTAGAGTTGGGTTAGAAAGATTAGATTAGTTCTTCAAACAAGTTTAGAATCAACTAAACTATGTTCTAGTTTATAAACTCTTATATAGATAGCTATAAACATATGAATTAAACAAGAGTTGAAGTAGAGTTTTTATCTCAAGTTTAGAATGTAAAGTTGCTGGAAAGAAGTAGTAGAACAAAACATGAGAGAGTTCTTGCAAGTGTGTGTGAAAATTGGAAGTAAAATTTGGAAAATGAATGTGTATAAATGAGTTAGAAATGGTGCTTATTTATAAGCTTGAAAATTTGTTTTTTAGTGAAAATATCTAGTATAAGTTAAAATGTATTAAGTCATGGATGACATATTAAATTAATTAGGTCATGGATAACATATTACACAAATAATTACATATTTCTATTGGTATATACCAATAGTAAATACTTCTAGAAGCTGTGTATAATACGGGTAAAAAAAATATCGTATGAATGCGAGTAGAATTCTTGAGGAAATTAAACGAAAATACGAGTATAGATATCCTATATATGTATTGTTATATTATAAAGTGTATTCAATACTTGTAAGGATGTATTTACACTCGTAATACATTATATGTAAATACATTTTAACATAAGTTAATTACGTCGTTTAAATAGTAACATATATATTGTTCAAAAACTCTTTAAATTAGTAGTATGAAAATATATATATAATACTTTGTTAATATACTTAATGAGATATTTAATTATCATATTTTCAAGTTAAATCTATATATATATACACACACACACACACACACACACACACATATTAATACAAGTTATGACGTTCGTGAATCATCGGTCAAACTGGGTGGTCAAACGTTTACATAAATTCCGTTTCAATTAATCAAGTCTTAACAAGTTTGATTGCTTAACATGTTGAAAACATTTAATTGTGTAAATATTAATCTCATATATATTAACGGAAAAATCCGGGTCGTTTTACACATAATTGTTCGTGAATCGTCAAGAGCGGTCGATGGGTAAATGAATACATGAACACAGTTCAAAGTTTTTGAGATTTCAACATTACAGGCTTTGCTTATCGTGTCGGAAACATATAAAGATCAAGTTTAAATTTGGTCAGAAATTTCCGGGTTGTCACAGTACCTACCCGTTAAATAAATTTCGTCCCGAAATTTGATTGGGATGGTCATGGCTGACAATAAGTATGTTTTCATGACTCTTGGAAATTAGAGTTTTATTGTCATTAAGTAATATGGATAAGACAATGTGTTTATGTGAAGAGTACGAGTGAAGATACCACAAAAGAATGAAATGAGTAGGTGTAGATTCGTCATATCTCTTGACGTAGATAGGATTGATTTCCAAGTTCAAGAGATTTGGAGAAAATCTTCGTAATAAGATTTGATTCTTCGGTAATTAAGAGAATTAGGATCCGCTTTAAATGCGATCATCTGTTTTGATTGCTCTGTCGAATATTTTACTATAAATCCACCCCCTTCGTTTCCTTACAACTCACACCTTCTATTATTTCTCTCTCATCTCATACTTTAAAGTATTCGTCAATATGCTCCATCCAGTACTGATTCTTGATATACTCCTAACCTTCATATCCGTCATTCTTCTTTTTCATCTGCCGCCGGAAGAATCTATTTACTTCTACTATACTCTTGGTTTTATAGTGTTTTTAGTCCTCCCGTGTCTTTATATTTCTATATGCATCGATATACACGGTTTGTAATTTCCGAGTTGTTGTTGGGCTTTATATCTTCCTTTATATTTCAAAGTCCCTGCTTCTGTCTTCTATAATCATTATCATCCACAATTAATGTTCTCTCCTATTTGCTGCTATTTATACCCCTATTTCTATTTCGGAGATTCATTCTTTTGTTTTCACTTCCCTACTTTAAATCAAGCAAATAATGGTCCAGAATTCGTAGGTATGAATTTCGAAATGAACATAATTAATGTTCTAAGAAAGAAATTGTAATGGCAAAATCTTAATTTGTCAAATTACCAGAATATCGGGAAAAGACTGAATCATCAAGAAAATATTTTCTTGATATTTTTAGAGGTTAAATAGAATACAAGAGTCGTGTAACATGGCACATGATGACGGTACGGTCTGTGAATCGTCATGTCCCATTAGAAACTCAGCATGACTTACTGTAATATAATCACATTGATTAAGTGTCATTATATTATACTAACTCATGCTTCAGTTCCCAACATTACTTCAAAAACATTCATACTTTACACTCAGAGGTTTCAGATGTTTAGAAACTAAAACAGTTTCCTTTATGATGTGCTACAGATAACGCGAGGGGATAAATGATTTCAGATAAGAATGGTTATGAAAATATCTTCAAAAATATGGAGGATATTTATAATGGAAGATACGATGATATCTTAGAATATTTAAGATAAGAGGATGATGAAGAATATTGTCCGCAAGGGTTTTAGAGTAAGGAGCAAGGTATTTGCTAAGGATTTCAGCAGACACTGAATCATTTGGATTCTTTGAAAGTAGATTTCGTCTTTGTGATTTGTCCACAACCTCCTTCATAGTTTGCTCAATCCGATTTCCAGTTCCAAACCTTCTCTTTTTCTGAGCTTTGCTAACATACTATTCTTTATCATCAAACTTTTGACTATTAAGGTCGTTTACAGTTTTTGCTGCTTCATCAGCATTTTTTCAAAATTCGGAGAACTAGTTCGCAGTTTAGGGAGTTTTTTCAGAAACTTCACATTCAAAGTCTGTAAGTCTTAGAGGTAGACGTTATATGTATATATATAACTGTTGGCATAAAATTGCTTCGAAATTCAAAATACTGATTGCTAATTCCCAGTAGTTGGTATGACAATTATTGTTACAAGTTGTAGATGAGTACTTGATAAAGTTTCAATGAATAAGTATCGTGATTTTTTGGAGAGGCTTAAAGATCAATGAAGTTGTTGATAAGTTTACTGCTAATGTGGCGAGATATGAAAGGTTCCCCGGTAACAATGATGAAGGGGTAATTGTTATAATAAGGCTTATTCGATGAACAATTGAAGGTGATTTGCTGGAGCTATGACAAAACTGTCTATTTTGAAAAAGATTAAAAAGTTATTTTAACTAATAAATGCCCAAAGGGTCTGATACGGATACGTGTTAAACTATGACTTTAGTTTCGAGAGTTTTTCAGGTACAAGACTGCGGGTAACATGTGGTTGGATCATCATCTCTAGTGTCTTCAGGAATTTCGAAGGGTTTGAACACAGATTGTAATTGTTAATATACATATGATGTTCTAGTATTTTGAATGATACAAATATTTTTCTGGGTTCCATGAATAGAAATGATGTTCTAGTACAGTTTTGAAGTCAAAGTATAGTTTTGAAAGATGTAGGAATCTAAGAGTGATGATTTCGATTATATCTTGAATTGAATTCTGAGATTTCAAAATCAGAATATGTAATTAGATTTGAATGAGTATGGTTGTTTTGATTTCTATGAAAGAATGTATATTATTGTGAAAGTAGTGAGTATAGTTGCTGATTTGCTGAACCAGAATCGAAGATTGTATAGTGTAAGATGTTAATTGTGAATTTATATATTTCTCGGGTATTACCTACCCGTTAAAAAAATTTCACAAATAATGTTTTGTACCAGAAAATTTTATTACAGTCTTTATGAAAAAATATATATATTTTCTTCAGATGTAATACAGATTTGATGAGCTAATACTAAATTAAGCTCAGTTGATCTTAGGCTGGAATTAGAAATGAATAATCTCTAACATTAGAGATTTCATAATCTTCACAGAGTATTTCACTACTGTAATTAACACTTCATTATACGCGTTGTTGATTAGTAATGATGTCCACGGTGATTCTTGAACTATCGGAGCTTGTGATGTTATAGGTACTGCTAATGCTGATGATGCTGACGATACTGACGGTACTGGTGATGCTAACGGTACTGTTGATGCTGCTGATAGAACAAGTCTAGCTTGTAAATCACGCACCATTCTTATCAGGGTTTCTATTTTGGTTTATTCATCTGATTTATGGTTAGGGCTAGAATAGATAATCTATAAGACTTTGGACATTACATAATTGCCGCGGAGTGTTTCTCCAATGAAGTTATGAATCAACACTTCATCGTTTGTTGTTGTTGGTATTCCTTGGTATCTACAGAGCGTATGACATTGGTGCTCGTGGGACAGATTGTATAGTTGAGGTTTACGACGCGGTTGTGGTTGGGGGTGGTAATGGTACTGTTGCCGATGATGATGGTGGTACTGGTTATGCTGCTGGTGCTGCTGCTGGTGTTTGTAACTTTTGCACCATATTCTCCAAAGTCACTACCCGAGCGCGAAGCTCGTTGACTTCTTATATTACACCGGGGTGATTGTCGGTTCGGACGAGCGGATAAATAAAATCTAGAATTTGGTATAGTATATAATCGTGACGAGATACTCTGGAAATGAGAGAGAAAATGGTGTTTTAGAAAGGTTCGCCGGTAAGTGCTTCAGGTTCTTCGCCAAGAGGGTAATGTGGTGGATGGAAAGGATCGCCTTCTTCTTGTCTCCAATGATTAAGGAGGCTACGAACCCATCCCCAATTCATCCAAAATAGATGATGGCTGATTGGTTGATCCATTCCAGTCACACTGCTTTCGGAGCTTGAGTGGGATTCCATTTCGGAATCCGAGGGACTTGAACTAATGACGAATTCCATTTCGTACGATTGAATAAAGGATTTTTCTATATGAAATGATTTTCTGGCTATCGGGTGGTATTCTAATTACATAGAATATCTATATATATAGAGCAAAAGGTTTCGTAGATTACGGAGGAATTTACGGATTATGTCAGGCAAAGTTTACAGTAACAGATATGCTAAAATATGAATTAGCAGATACGCTAAGATATGAATTTTGTCTATACACTATTTATGCAATCAATGCAATAAGATGTGTCTAGACTAAGAATGATAAGCAGGTAATTTCCGACAAAAATGATGAGCAAAACTTTTGACATGCAGACACGGTCGAAGTCCAGACTCACTAATGCATCCTAATGACTATCAGTTAGACGCACTAATGCAGACCTGGTTCGCTAAGACCACCGCTCTGATACCAACTTAAATGACCCGTTCATATACATTATAAATGATTCACAATAGTTGATTATATCGCGAGGAATTTGACCTCTATATGATACATTTTACAAACATTGCATTCATTTTTAAAAGACAAACTTTCTTTACATCAAAAATTGACGGCATGCATACCATTTCATATTACATCCAACTATAATTGACTTAATATTAATCTTGATGAACTCAACGACTCGAATGCAACGTCTTTTAATGTATGTCATGAATGACTCCAAGTAATATCCTTAAAATGAGCTAATGCACAGCGGAAGATTTCTTTAATACCTGAGAATAAACATGCTTTAAAGTGTCAACCAAAAGGTTGGTGAGTTCATTAGTTTATCATAATCAATCATTTCCGTAATAGTAATAGACCACAAGATTTCAGTTTCCATAAATATCTGTACACTCGCAAGTGTATAAAAGTATTCTATAAGTTGTTGAGCACTTCGGTAACCATACTTAACAATTAATGTGGCATATTCCCTTTATTATGAAATCTCCCTACACTGTACCAAGTGTAGTAAAAACGAAGTACTATGCAACCGTTTACTATACTAGAGCGACTAGCCCGGTTGGGGTTGTCAAACCCGATAGATCTATCAATAGGATTCGCGTATACATGTTCTTACAATATGTAAATATTAGTTACCAAGCTATCAGGAAAGATATGTAAAGTGGTACAACTCAACGTAGAATATGTTTTTAGTACTTGTGTCCATTTCGTAAAACAGTTATAAAAATAACGCATGTATTCTCAGCCCAAAAATATATAATGCAACAGCATTTAAAAATGGAGCAAATGAAACTCACAATACTGTATTTCGTAGCAATTATGTATATGACGGCACTGAACAAGTACAGGGTGTGATGACCCGGAAATTTCCGATCAAATTTAAACTTTAATCTTTATATGTTTCCGACACGATAAGCAAAAATTTGTAATGTCGAGTCTCGAAAAGTTTGAAACTATATTCATGTAATCAATTACCCTTTGACCATGCCTGACGATTCACGAGCAATTAATTGTAAACTGATATGTGTGTGTGAAAATAAATATGTAAATAAAATATAAGTACATATATTAAGTTGAATGAATATTATACCATTTAATCTTTTGAATTAAAAGTGTAAAGGAGTATACAAAATAAATAAAATGTTATTAACTATATATATATATATATATATATATATATATATATATATATATATGTATATATATATATATATATATGAATTCTGTGTATAATTAATATTACAGGTATGTTCTGATATATATATATATATATATATATATATATATATATATATATATATATATATACAAATATTAAATATGTTATCATATAATAATAAGTATTACATAATTAATAATATGTAATATTATGTTAAATTTAATTATAATTTAAAAATATAATTATTATATTACTTTTATTATTATTGATTGCAGAATTATTAATATTACCAATTCGTTACATACATATGCATTTTATACCTGAGATTTGATAAGCATAATTATTTATATCAATCTCATTATTATTATTAATTGTAATATTAATATTAGAGATATAAAAATGTAAACATGTAAATTGATATTACTAGTATTATTATGTATTATCTTTGAGAATCAATATTATTATTATACATTATTATTATTATTATTATTATTATTATTATTATTATTATTTTTACTATTATCAGTATTATTATTAATTAATTTATTTATCAATCATTATTAATAATATAATTTAAAAGGCTAAATAATTGGACGATATTGCTAGTCACATAAAGCAACTTTTATATTTTCATCTTCTTTCTATTGTCTGTAGTTGAAGGAATCAGAATCTGTTTTCCATCTCTTTCACAAGTTAATATCCTGTCTCCCTAAATCATATCCGTAAATGAAAGTGAATTGTTATCTATAATTACTGTTTGTGTTTTGTTCTTTATATCTATCTCTTTTATGTTTACTTATACATTGAACAACCCATCTATCTCTTACTCTCTCCCTCCCATTTCTGTAAATCGAGGAACCACCACGATCATCATCATCTATATATATATATATATATATATATATATATATATATATATATATATATATATATATATATATATATATATATATATATATATATATATATATATATATATATATATGTATATATATATATATATGTATATATATATATATATTTCTTCTATCTTCATTTTCTGTTTCAATCCGGCTACTCCATCACCTTGAGCACAATCATAACCCATGAGTTACCATTTTCGATCATCACTTCACGCCCAAGACCAACACCATCAATCACCACCAACGATTCACAATCTTCAATCTTCCATCTTCAAAACCTGCCACTGCCATCATCAACCGTCACCAACACTTTCAAACACCACTACACCACCATCAACGTAGTACATATATGTATATATTTTTCTCGTTTCCTGTTAGAATCATAAAACTGTCACCTCTCAACTTCACATCACCACCTTCTACCTCTAATACCATCAACAAATCCTCACCATCGTATTATCATTCCTGGTTCTTTTTCTTTGTGAACCCATACTCGACAAACCCGTCGTGAACTGTGGTGATTGCAAGATAAAAATGATGATGGATCGAACAGGCACCAAACACTGAATCCATCTTGTGCTTACTGCTGTTTTGGGTCAGAATCATTGCAGATATTAAAGCGTTGTGCTACTGCAGCGTTTTTTGGTTTCTTCTATTAAAAATACGATGGGTATATTATGATAATGATGCATGATGTTATATGAGCTGTAAAGCATGATGAGGGGAACCGTAAGACCCACCATTTATTCTTGCTATCATATTGAATAATGCACTTTTGATTATAAGATTAAGAAGGTGGATTATATTATTTTTTTTAACTGAAAGCATTAGGATGACCCACTCTCTTTTTCTTATTGGTTGAGCTAAAATAAGATATGAGAATCAAATAGATGGACCGAATTTGTGTAGGCTGCTAATTGAGTCGAGGGATCAATTATAATCTTAGGGTCGAGACTTAGTTATCATTTTAAGAATTGAGACACCATATCCCATTTCTCTTTTGGGTCGAATAAATTGATGATGATAACGCTATATATGATGATACAGAAAGATGATGCGTGATGTGGAAGATGAAATAATTATATGATGAAGATACCGTGAATTATGATGAAGATTTTATATGGTGATGATGATAGATACGGTTACGATATATGATGATGATCGTATGATGTATTATGATATTAGATGATGCCCGTTGATATTGATAATGATGATGATGATTAAAAATGAAAGTGATGATAAAGAAGACGATGAATAGTTCTGAGTGTTGTTTTGAAGAAGAAAATGGAAACTAAATATAACGGTTAATAAAATTAAGTATGATAAAAATCAGAAAAGGTGAAGACAGAGGGACGGTTGGGTGTGTGGTCTTGGAACAAGAGGTCCTGAGTTTGAGCCAAGACTGCTACAAATCATTTAGTTCTTTTTATGTTTTGGGCCGAGAGCTTGTTGGTTGGGTTTGTAAATTGGGCTGTTGGTGTTAGCCCAATCCAATAGTTAATAGGCCTTGTGAACTAACTGATGAAAGGGTTAAATAAATTTCAATCCGGGTGGTAACAGATAAAACAAAATAGTCGAATGGTTAGGTGTTGTGTTGATGAACGAGAGGTCATGGGTTCGATCCCGGCTTGGGGGCATTTCTTTTTATAGAAGACTTTTGGGAGGTAGTTTTTCTAATTATTGTTATTATTATTATTACAAGAATTATAATTATTATTATTAGTAATGCTAAAAATAAGTGTTAGTTATTATTATTATGAATATAATTACAATTATAAATAATATTAATATTATCATCATTTTGTTATCAAGTAACATTATTATATATTATTAGTGTTATTATTATAAGTATTAGTATTAACAAAATCATTAGTTGTATTATTAATAAAGTTATTAATATTATTAGTAAATCATTATTATTATCAAAACTATTTTTTTTATATAAAATAAATGAATATTTTGTACATAAAATATACCTATTACATATATTATAATATTATACATAACTATATATATTAAACGTATTAATATTATTTACATAAATAATTGCATATAACAAACCATTGATTTTAAATATAACACTAAACAATTATGTATATAAATATGGATATATTAATATAAATATATAAATATTAATCATATTGAATATATACACAAATTAATTATATATATATAATATATAAATTTGTTCAGTTACAATTATATGTTTTAATATATATATATATATATATATATATATATATATATATATATATATATATATATATATATATATATATATATATATATATATATATATATACATACAAATGGTATAGGTTCGTGAATCCGAGGCCAACCCTGCATTGTTCAGTTTGTCTAATGTCGTCATATGTATTTTTACTACAAAATACATTAAGTGAGTTTCATTTGCTCCCTTTTTAAATGCTTTTGCAATATATATATTTTTGGGAATGAGAATACATGCGCTAATTTTATAACTATTTTATGAAATAGACACAAGTAATCAAAACTACATTCTATGGTTGAATTATTAAATCGAATATGCCCCTTTTTATTTAGTCTAGTAATCTAAGAATTAGGGAACAGACACCCTGTCATAACCCGTCCTTAACCATAAGAACAAGTTAGATAACGTATGATTTCATTGCGAGGTATTGACCTCTATATGCGACATTTTTAAAAGAACAACTGCATTTATTTTACATTACAAACCATAACTCTTATGATAATACAAGCTTTAGACAATATACAGATGATTATCGTTTAGCGATAATCTTAGACTTACAAACTTTACATGTGATGATAACAATACGATTTCTAGCATATTTTACATTACAAATCCTCCGATATGCAGTTTTATTTTTGACACAAATATGCATACTCAAGATCTTGTTTAAATTCAACATGTTGCAGCGGAAGCTTTTAGTTATCACCTGAGAATACACATGTTTAAAACGTCAACATAAAGTTGGTGAGATATAGGTTTAATGTCGGCAACAATATATATATATAGACCACAAGATTTCATATATAAACATTTTAATAAAAAATATTCTAAGTGGTTGAGCACTTGGTAACCATACTTAACATTTAATCACGTCGCATATTCCCTTTATTATGAAATCTTACTACACCGTACCAAGTGTAGTCACAAAATGAAGTACTGTGCAACCGTTGAATACTGGTCGTCCAGTCCGGTTGGGGTTGTCAGGCCCGATAGATCTATCAACAGGATTCGCGTTTACAATACCGCTGTAAATAACAGTTACCAAGCTACAGAGAAGTATGCCAGTGGTACAACTCAACGTAGAATATATTTTTCAGTTACTTGTGTCCATAACGTAAAACATAAAATACATGTATTCTCATCCCGAAATACTTAGAGTTTAAAAGTGGGACTATATAGTCACTTTCGTCTTGAAGATATGTAATTTTGACTTGGTCTCCGATTGATATCACGAACCTATCCATATATAATATATCAATACCTTTTCTTTTTAAACAAACGTCACATATATATACTTATAATACTTTTAATAATTCCTTAGTCCGTAGTTAGCAGTCCGATGTTAGTAATTCAATTTTAATGGTTCATTTTTAGGTGTTTAATAAACCCCCAATGAAATAAATAAAAACCCCCATCGTATATGTATTGGTCGAGATTAATCTTGACCCACGGTACCGGTGTTGTCAAATGACGTGTTGCGTACATAAAGTACCGGTGTTGTCAAATGACGTGTTGCGTACAATCATGGGATCTTATGATTAATCTTCTCGTATTGTTTACGGGTGATCCTGAACCATATAAAATTAAATTATGATTACATATATATAAAATATCATGTTATTTTAAAAAGATGTGATTTATTTAATTTTCTCCAATTATTTTCGTAGCTAAACTAGTCTTAGATATCCGATCTCGTTTTGGTCATAGTTTCTTCGTTACAACTCCGTTTTCGTTGATTCAACTTGCCACTTCCTTGGATCGAGTCCCTCTTTAAGACTATGAACTGTAAATACCTTAGTTTGTATTCGAAATCACAGGTCATAGGTCAAACTTTAGTGAAACTTATGAAGTTAATCATTTTCCATCATGTAAACAACCTTAAATGATTATTTTTCTAAAAATACTTATACTTTGAGTTAAATCATGAAATTTTATGTGTTATCATATTCATAGTAAAAATCATTTTTCCAGAAAATAAACCTCCAATTCAAAGTTTAAGATGGTTTTTAATTATCCAACCCAAAACAGCCCCCGGTTGCACTCCGACGTCGTAAATTCAGTTTTTAAGGTGTTCTTTGAAAAACCAAGTTATACCTTGTTAAATTAGCATATATTTATGATATATTACAGGTCTTGAAGTATTTTAAAAGTTAATTGAGAAGGATCTATTTAGTTTGCAAACAAGTTTGAAAACATTCAAACTATGTTCTTGTTGTTAAAATTTTATACCACAAAATAAGATAGCTATATATATATGAATCGAATAAGGTTATGAACAAAGTTACTACCTCAAGTTACTTGGACAAGATTGCTGTAAAAGAGAAGTAAAAATCTAGAACCAAAAGAGTGATGGAGTTGGATGAAAGATTGGAAGTAAACTTGTGTTCTTGAAAGGATTCTTGAAGTGTTTTTGTAAGGTTTTTCTTATGGTGTTTAAGTGATGTTTTTATGGCTAGATCTTCATGGATACTAGCTGAATGGTTATGGAGTTTCTTAAGAGTGTGTTTTTGGTTAAAGAAATGAGGTAATAAAATTTGAAAATGGAAGATGTATTTAAGGCCATAAAAACATGATTAATGGAAAAACATGGACAAAATTTCATGTTGTATTTTTATGTAATTAGTCATACTAAACATCAAAAGTAGTTACCTTATACATAAGGCATGAACAAGAGAGTTACCTTATACATAAGGCATGAACAAGGGCTGGTTGGTGGTGATTTGATGTGTATATACCAATAGTAAATACGTATAGAAGCTAGGTATGATACGAGTACATATACTCTAGATATACGTATAGAAAATCTTGTGAAAAATGGAATGAGAATTCAAATATAGCTATCTTTTGTGAATATACTTATATTGTTTTATGTATTTAAGTCTTTAAAAGTGATTAAATACATTACATATACGATATATGTATAAACATTATATGTTATAAGTATTTATGTCAAATAACGTTACGTATGGTTATCGTTTTGAAAACTTAAGTTAGTAGTTTCAAAATATACTTATAACTTATTGTTATTAATACAAAATGAGATATAAAAACATCCTTAGATCATGTTAAATATGTATATATACATATATATACACAAACGTATAATTATCATATGTTATATAGTTCGTGATATCATCGGTCAAACTAGACGGTCAAACGTTGTGTAAAACTCATTTCAAAAACATAAGTCTCAACAATTTGGATTGCTTATCATGTTGGTAAGGTTTAATTTATGTAAATATTAATCTTATAAGTATAGAACGATCGAAAAAGTGCGGGTCATTACAGTACCTACCCGTTAAATAAATTTCGTCCCGAAATTTTAAAATTGTACCTATTTTGCGTCATCGAGAAACAAGTGTGGATACTTTTGTTTCATCTGATCCTCTCGTTCCCAAGTAAACTCGGGACCCCTTCGAGCATTCCAACGAACCTTAACGATCGGTATGTTGCTCTGCTTGAGCTGTTTAACTTCACGGTCCATGATTTCGATTGGTTCTTCGACGAATTGTAGTTTCTCGTCGACATGGATTTCTTCAAGAGGAATGGTGAAATCTTCCTTTGCAAGACACTTCTTAAGGTTTGAGACGTGAAAGGTATTATGTACTCCGGCGAGTTGTTGCGGTAACTCGAGTCGATAAGCTACCGGTCCAATGCGTTCGATGATCTTGAACGGGCCTACATATCTTGGGTTCAGTTTACCCCTTTTTCCAAAACGTATTACACCTTTCCATGGTGACACCTTTAACATAACCATGTCACCGATCTGAAACTCTAATGGTTTCCTTCGGACATCGGCGTAGCTCTTTTGGCGACTACGGGCTGTTTTCAATCTCTCCTTGATTTGTACTATCTTTTCAGTAGTTTCATGTATGATCTCGGGACCAGTTAATTGTCGATCTCCTACTTCATTCCAACAGATAGGAGATCTACACTTCCTTCCGTACAATGCTTCGAATGGTGCAGCTTTAATGCTCGCATGATAACTATTATTATACGAGAATTCTGCTAATGGTAGATACTAATCCCATCCGTTTCCAAAATCGATCACACATGCCCTGAGCATGTCTTCAAGAGTCTGAATTGTTCTTTCACTCTACCCATCCGTTTGCGAATGATATGCGGTACTCATATCCAAACGAGTTCCTAGTGCCTCCTGTAGTGATTGCCAGAACTTTGAGGTAAATCTACTATCACGATCAGATATAATGGAAATAGGTATTCCATGCCTTGAAACAATTTCCTTTATATACAATCGTAATAGTTTCTCCATCCTATCCGTTTCCTTTATAGTCAAGAAATGTGCAGATTTGGTAAGACGATCAACAATTACCCAAATGGTGTCGTATCCCCAGGCAGTCTTTGGTAACTTTGTGATGAAATCCATGGTAATACCGTCCCATTTCCATTCTGGAATTTCTGGTTGTTGAAGTAACCCTGACGGCTTCTGGTGTTCTGCTTTGACTTTGGAACAAGTTAAACATTCCCCAACATATGTTGCAACGTCTGTCTTTAAATTAGGCCACCAATAATGCGTCTTAAGATCTTGATACATCTTTCCAACTCCAGGATGTATCGAGTATCTTGTCTTATGTGCCTCATTCAATATTAACTTCCTTAATCCACCCAACTTTGGTACCCAAATACGGTTTGCAAAATATCGAATTCCATCTTCCCGCATAATGAGTTGTTTCCCATACTTCTTCATTATTTCATTTCCTATGTTTTCTTTAGTAAGAGCTTCTCGTTGAGCCTCTTTGATTTGTGTGTTGAGATTCATGCGAATTTTTATGTTCATTGCTCGTACTCGAATTGGTTCTCGTTCCTTTCTGCTTAAAGCGTCAGCCACTACATTCGCTTTCTCGGGATGATAGCGAATCTCACAATCGTAGTCGTTTATCAGCTCGACCCACCTACGTTGCCTCATGTTCAGCTGTTTCTGATCGAAAATATGTTGAAGACTTTTATGATCAGTAAACACAGTGCATCTGACCCCATATAAGTAGTGTCTCCATATCTTTAACGCAAACACGACTGCTCCCAGTTCTAGATCATGCGTCGTATAATTTCGCTCGTGAATCTTCAATTGTCGAGATGCGTATGCAATAACTTTCTTTCGTTGCATAAGAACACAACCAAAACCTTGTCGCGAAGCGTCACAATATATTTCAAAATCATCGTTCCCTTCAGGTAACGATAAAATAGGCGCTGTAGTTAACTTCTTCTTCAGTAATTGAAATGCGTTCTCCTGCTCCGAGGTCCATTCGTATTTCTTCCCTTTTTGCGTTAATGCTGTCAACGGCTTAGCTATTCGGCAAAAATCTTGAATAAACCTTCTATAATAACCGGCTAAACCCAAAAATTGGCGTATCTGCATTGGTGTTTTAGGAGTCTCCCATTTTTCAATGGCCTCAATTTTAGCTGGATCAACCTGAATTCCTTTGCTACTAACAACGTGACCAAGAAATTGCACTTCTTTCAACCAGAAAGCACACTTAGAAAATTTAGCGTATAGCTGTTCTTTTCTCAACAACTCTAATATCAACCTTAAATGCTGCTCATGCTCTTGCTCACTCTTGGAATAGATAAGAATGTCATCAATGAAAACAATAACAAACTTATCTAAATATGGACTACAAACTCGATTCATGAGGTCCATGAATACAGCTGGCGCATTTGTCAACCCAAACGGCATGACCAAAAATTCGTAATGACCATAACGTGTCCGAAAAGCAGTTTTCGGTATATCTTCTTCTTTGACACGTAATTGATGATAACCCGATCTTAGGTCGATTTTCGAATAAACACATGATCCTTGCAGTTGATCAAATAAGTCATCAATTCTCGGTAGTGGATACCGATTCTTGATAGTTAACTTATTTAATTCACGATAATCTATACACATCCTAAAAGATCCATCTTTCTTCTTAACAAACAAAATTGGAGCTCCCCACGGTGAAGTGCTTGGTCGTATGAATCCACGGTCTAGTAATTCTTTTAACTGACTTTGAAGTTCTTTTAATTCGGACGGTGCAAGTCTATATGGAGCACGAGCCACTGGTGCAGCTCCTGGTACTAAATCTATTTGAAATTCTACAGATCTAAATGGAGGTAATCCTGGCAACTCTTCCGGAAAAACTTCAGGAAAATCTCTTGCCACAGGCACATCGTTGATGCACTTCTCTTTTTCTTTCTTTTCGACTTTATTAACATGTGCTAGAATAGCATAACATCCCTTTTCTAAACACTTCTTGGCTTTCAAACAGCTAATGAGTTTTAGCTTTGAATTACCCTTCTCTCCATAAATCATCACCGGCATTTTATCCTTACTAGGAATGCGAATTGCCTTCTTGGCACACACAACTTCAGCTCCTACTTTGGACATCCAGTCCATGCCGACTATTACATCAAAACTTCCTAATTCTACGGGTATTAAGTCAATTTTAAACGTTTCTCCGGCTAAATTTATTTTACAATCACGGCAAATTTTATCGGCTTTAATTAGTTTACCATTAGCTAACTCAATCATGTATTTAGCATCTAGAGGTAATGATGAACAATTCAATTTAGATAAAAGCCTCTACTCACGTAACTTCTATCGGCACCAGTATCAAATATAATAGATGCGGATAAGTTATTAATGGTAAACGTACCCGTAACAAGCTCCGGGTCTTCACACGCCTCTCTAGCATTAATAACAAATGCTCTTCCACGTGCAGATCCATTATTCTTCTCTGGATTCGGACACTGGCTCTTATAGTGACCTTGTTTTCCACACCCATAACAAGTAATGGTAGCCAAAGCAGTTCTATTTGCATTGGTGCAGGAGTCTTGGTACCATTTGTATTTGTAACGAGGGCCCTACAATCTTCAGCAAGATGACCCTTTCGATTACATTTGTTGCATACCACATTACAGTAGCCAGAGTGATGTTTGTGGCATCGGTTACATAAAGGATTTTGTCCTTTGTAACCAAAGCTTAAACCACTACCCGCACCTTGCGTGATTTCTTGTTTCTTAAAAGATTTGTTGGTTACCTCGATCATAATTTCCATTCCACTTTCTTTTGTTACCTGATACCTTCACATCAGTATTGGATACTTTCTTATCCATGATGACCTGATCCATTAGCTCGTTTGCCATGGTTATAGCTTCATGAATTGTCTTAGGTTTCGATGCTGTAACATTTGCCTTGACCTTTTTGGGCAAACCATCTTTGTACATTTCAATCTTCCGTTCTTCGGTTGGGACCAATTCAGGACATAGCAAAACTAATTCCATGAATCGCTGATTGTAGTTGGTGATTTCAGTACCAACAACCTTCAGACTTCGTAATTCATCTTCCAACTTCCTAACCTCGTTCCTTGGACAATATTCGTTGATTAACATTGTTTTGAATTCTTCCCATGGAGTATCATAAGCTACATCTCCTCCTACAGCCTTCACATAATTTTTCCACCACGTGAGTGCACTATCTTGTAAAGTGCACGATGCATACTTGGTCATGTCCTTTTCAACACAACCACTGATTTTAAACACAGTCTCCATCTTTTCTATCCACCGGGTTAAACCGATCGGTCCTTCCGTTCCACTGAATGATGAGGGCTTGCAAGCTTGAAACGTCTTGTAGGTGCATCCTACACGAGGATTTGGGTTAACTGCAGCAGCTCTTGCAGCTTCGACCCATAACATTCTGTCATTGACTCGCTGGTTGATGAATTCCTCGACTTCTTGTTCCGTCATTCGATTCAATCGCGCCATTTCCTAATGAAAGAAAATAATTATTCACATGGAATATTATAGATGTAGTGTGTATTTATAGTACATTATAGCTTGTTAATAATATGAACTAGGTATTATTATAAAAGCCTTTTCTTCTTATTAGCATTTTATAATTATATCTAGGGTAGTACCTACCCGTTAATGTTCATACTTAATAGCTTAGTACAGAACCAATTACTACAATCTAAATAATACTTAACCATGGAAAATTATTGCATTTCATACTTCACTATTTTACATATGCTTATCTTACATCGAACATTAAGCAAACCACTCTAATAATATTATACAAAACATTATATGATCCCATGGTTTAATACGGCAGCGCATCGTTTGGTCTATTTTCTAGGACGTTTAGGTTCAAGGAATGGCCTAACGCTTATCCTAGCTGTCTGCCTATATTTTGGCGGTGGGGCTGAAGAACTGGATGCCGGGATAGAACGAATAGGTATAGCGGGAATAGGGGTGGTAGTGTCTAGTGGAGTTGGTGCCACATCATCCTTACTAAACTCGGGATTTGAATTTTCTAATTCATTAGCCTTTCGTTTCTTTCCTAGTTCGAACTTGTCTTTTGTAATTTCCTGTATTTCTTCCTCGGGTTCACTTTCCTCCTCGGGTTCACTTTCCTCCTCGGGTTCACTTTCCTCCTCGGGTTCACTTTCCGGGTTCTCTATAGTCGGTTCATCCGGAATTTGTGAGTCTTCCCCAAAGATATTATTTTCGTCATCGGATAGGTTAATGACTGGAACACCATCTGAAGATTCTGGTTCGGAGTCGCTGAATGTGATAACAAGTTTTGAGCCCGACATCTATCACACAACAACTAACCCATTAGTACTACATAATATTTACATATAAATTTTAACCAACAATGATAAGCAATGGTTTTTAAATCAGACCCGGTCAAAGTCCAGACTTACTAATGTATCCTAATGACTTATCAGTTAGACACACTAATGCAAACCTGGTTCGCTAAGACCACTGCTCTGATACCACATGTCATAACCCGTCCTTAACCATAAGAACAAGTTAGATAACGTATGATTTCATTGCGAGGTATTGACCTCTATATGCGACATTTTTAAAAGAACAACTGCATTTATTTTACATTACAAACCATAACTCTTATGATAATACAAGCTTTAGACAATATACAGATGATTATCGTTTAGCGATAATCTTAGACTTACAAACTTTACATGTGATGATAACAATACGATTTCTAGCATATTTTACATTACAAATCCTCCGATATGCAGTTTTATTTTTGACACAAATATGCATACTCAAGATCTTGTTTAAATTCAACATGTTGCAGTGGAAGCTTTTAGTTATCACCTGAGAATAGACATGTTTAAAACGTCAACATAAAGTTGGTGAGATATAGGTTTAATGCCGGCAGCAATATATATATATAGACCACAAGATTTCATATATAAACATTTTAATAAAAAATATTCTAAGCGGTTGAGCACTTGGTAACCATACTTAACATTTAATCACGTCGTATATTCCCTTTATTATGAAATCTTACTACACCGTACCAAGTGTAGTCACAAAACGAAGTACTGTGCAACCGTTGAATACTGGTCGTCCAGTCCGGTTGGGGTTGTCAGGCCCGATAGATCTATCAACAGGATTCACATTTACAATACCGCTGTAAATAACAGTTACCAAGCTACAGGGAAGTATGCCAGTGGTACAACTCAACGTAGAATATATTTTTCAGTTACTTGTGTCCATAACGTAAAACATAAAATACATGTATTCTCATCCCGAAATACTTAGAGTTTAAAAGTGGGACTATATACTCACTTTCGTCTTGAAGATATGTAATTTTGACTTGGTCTCCGATTGATATCACGAACCTATCCATATATAATATATCAATACCTTTTCTTTTTAAACAAACGTCACATATATATACTTATAATACTTTTAATACTTTTAATAATTCCTTAGTCCGTAGTTAGCAGTCCGATGTTAGTAATTCAATTTTAATGGTTCATTTTTAGGTGTTTAATAAACCCCCAATGAAATAAATAAAAACCCCCATCGTATATGTATTGGTCGAGATTAATCTTGACCCACGGTACCGGTGTTGTCAAATGACGTGTTGCGTACATAAAGTACCGGTGTTGTCAAATGACGTGTTGCGTACAATCATGGGATCTTATGATTAATCTTCTCGTATTGTTTACGGGTGATCCTGAACCATATAAAATTAAATTATGAGTACATATATATAAAATATCATGTTATTTTAAAAAGATGTGATTTATTTAATTTTCTCCAATTATTTTCGTAGCTAAACTAGTCTTAGATATCCGATCTCGTTTTGGTCATAGTTTCTTCGTTACAACTCCGTTTTCGTTGATTCAACTTGCCACTTCCTTGGATCGAGTCCCTCTTTAAGACTATGAACTGTAAATACCTTAGTTTGTATTCGAAATCACAGGTCACAGGTCATAGGTCAAACTTTAGTGAAACTTATGAAGTTAATCATTTTCCATCATGTAAACAACCTTAAATGATTATTTTTCTAAAAATACTTATACTTTGAGTTAAATCATGAAATTTTTATGTGTTATCATATTCATAGTAAAAATCATTTTTCCAGAAAATAAACCTCCAATTCAAAGTTTAAGATGGTTTTTAATTATCCAACCCAAAACAGCCCCAGGTTGCACTCCGACGTCGTAAATTCAGTTTTTAAGGTGTTCTTTGAAAAACCAAGTTATACCTTGTTAAATTAGCATATATTTATGATATATTACAGGTCTTGAAGTATTTTAAAAGTTAATTGAGAAGGATCTATTTAGTTTGCAAACAAGTTTGAAAACATTCAAACTATGTTCTTGTTGTTAAAATTTTATACCACAAAATAAGATAGCTATATATATATGAATCGAATAAGGTTATGAACAAAGTTACTACCTCAAGTTACTTGGACAAGATTGCTGTAAAAGAGAAGTAAAAATCTAGAACCAAAAGAGTGATGGAGTTGGATGAAAGATTGGAAGTAAACTTGTGTTCTTGAAAGGATTCTTGAAGTGTTTTTGTAAGGTTTTTCTTATGGTGTTTAAGTGATGTTTTTATGGCTAGATCTTCATGGATACTAGCTGAATGGTTATGGAGTTTCTTAAGAGTGTGTTTTTGGTTAAAGAAATGAGGTAATAAAATTTGAAAATGGAAGATGTATTTAAGGCCATAAAAACATGATTAATGGAAAAACATGGACAAAATTTCATGTTGTATTTTTATGTAATTAGTCATACTAAACATCAAAAGTAGTTACCTTATACATAAGGCATGAACAAGAGAGTTACCTTATACATAAGGCATGAACAAGGGCTGGTTGGTGGTGATTTGATGTGTATATACCAATAGTAAATACGTATAGAAGCTAGGTATGATACGAGTACATATACTCTAGATATACGTATAGAAAATCTTGTGAAAAATGGAATGAGAATTCAAATATAGCTATCTTTTGTGAATATACTTATATTGTTTTATGTATTTAAGTCTTTAAAAGTGATTAAATACATTACATATACGATATATGTATAAACATTATATGTTATAAGTATTTATGTCAAATAACGTTACGTATGGTTATCGTTTTGAAAACTTAAGTTAGTAGTTTCAAAATATACTTATAACTTATTGTTATTAATACAAAATGAGATATTAAAACATCCTTAGATCATGTTAAATATGTATATATACATATATATACACAAACGTATAATTATCATATGTTATATAGTTCGTGATATCATCGGTCAAACTAGACGGTCAAACGTTGTGTAAAACTCATTTCAAAAACATAAGTCTCAACAATTTGGATTGCTTATCATGTTGGTAAGGTTTAATTTATGTAAATATTAATCTTATAAGTATAGAACGATCGAAAAAGTGCGGGTCATTACACACCCTAATTGACGCGAATCCTAAAGATAGATCTATCGGGCCCAACAAGCCCCATCCAAAGTACCGGATGCTTTAGTACTTCGAAATTTATATCATGTCCGAAGGAGGATCCCGGAATGATGGGGATATTCTTATATGCGTATTGTTAATGTCGGTTACCAGGTGTTCAACCCATATAAATGATTATTTTTGTCTCTATGCATGGGACGTAGGTTATGAGAAATGGAAATATGAAATCTTGTGGTCTATTAAAATTATGAAATGATTATTTATGTTAAACTAATGAACTCACCAACCTTTTGGTTGACACTTGAAAGCATGTTTATTCTCAGGTGCGAAAGAAATCTTCCGTTGTGCATTTGCTCATTTTAAAGATATTACTTGGAGTTATTCATGGCATATTTCGAAAGACGTTGCATTCGAGTCATTGAGTTCATCAAGATTTTCATTAAGTCAAATATAGTTGGATGTAATATGAAATGGTATGCATAATATCAACTTTAGATGAAAAGAAAGTTTATCTTTTAAAAACGAATGCAATGTTTGTAAAATGTATCATATAGAGGTCAAATACCTCACGATGTAATCAACTATGGTAAATCGTTTATAATCGATATGGACTTTGTCCGGATGGATTAGGACGGGTCTTCACAGTTGGTATCAGAGCGGTGGTCTTAGCGAACCATGTCTGCATTAGTGTGTCTAACTGATAAGTCGTTAGGATGCATTAGTGAGTCTGGACTTCGACAGTGTCTGCATGTCAAAAGTTTTGCTTATCATTTTGTGTCAAAAATTACCTGCTTATCATTCTTAGAGAATCATTTGCTTATCATTCTTAGTCTAGACACGTTTTACTGCATTGACTGCATGAATAGTGTATAGATAAAATTCATATCTTAGCGTATCTGCTACTTCATATCTTAGCGTATCTGTTACTGTAACTTTGCCTGACAACTTCCGTAGATTCCTCCGTAACTTATAGGATTTTAGTATTATATATGCATATGTAAACTATGTATTGCAGGGTACTAATCTACATCCTATAATTTATTTCTTATCGAAAATCCTTCATCTGACTGTACGAGATGAATCCTGCAACCAGTTTGAGTCCCTCAGATTCCGATAGCTATTCCGATAGTTATTCCGACAGCTATTCTGACATAGATGTTCACCTAAGCTCCGAAAACAGCGTCATCGGCATGAATCAACCAATCAGTCATTATCAATTCATCTGATGGGTTCGTAGTCGACTTAATTAATGGAAACGCGCAGAAGGCAATCCCTTCTACCAACCGAATTCACCTCTTGACAATGAACCTGAAGCGTTTACCGGCGAACCTGTTCGAGACACCATTTTCAGTCTCATTTCCAGGGTAACTCGACAAGATTATATTCTATCCACAATTCTGAACCTTATTCATCCGCTCATTCCGACCGACAATCATCCTGGAGTAATAAGTCAACGAACTTCGAGCTCGAATAATCAATTCGGAGAATATGGTGCAAAATGTACCAGCTTCAGCAACATCACCGGCACTAACAGTACAATCAATAACAGCACCAGTACCATCAACAATCCATGCTTCAATATCATCATCTGTACTTTGAGTATGATCTTTGTTCTACGTATCGTTCTACCTCATTTATCTTCGTTCGACATGGCGAATATGTAATCTCTAAAGTTTTAGAGATTATTTATTCTAGTTCCAACCGAAAAGGAAATGAGATTAATTTCATATTAACTCATTAAATCCATGAATACATCTGAAGAAAATATATATGTATATATATGTTTTCATAAAAGATTGTAATTAAAAATTCTCTTGTACAAACTGTTAATGGTGAAAATATTTTAACGGGTAGGTAATACCCGAGGACTATTTAAATTTCACTTTAATAAGTTACATCGTACGTTCTTCGAATCTGTTTCAACAGTCATATACTATCCTACTTACATCCACCGATATACAAATCCGTTCACCACAGAATAACCATATTCATCCAATTACATATTTGGATTTTGACCTATCAGAATCCAACAAGTGGCATAATGAAGAAATAATGAATACAATAAAAATTGATTAGAAACAGATTAATTAACAATATGAAATTCTATTAAGAATCCACGCTAACAAAATCCTAGCTAACTGTTCCTAGCTAACTGTTAATTCCGTATTACCATGTAATTATCGCAATTTATTTATCGCAGTTTATTTATCGCAATTTATATTCTCGCAATTTTATTTATCGTCATTTAATTTCTGTTATTTACTTTACGCACTTTATTATTCGTCATTTAAATTTCTGCTATTTATTTTTTTCGCACTTTAAATATCGGGACACGTATACAAAGTTTTGACATATCATATCGACGCATTTATATATATTATTTGGAATAACCATAGACACTCTATATGCAGTAATGAACGAGTTCTCTATACAGGGTTGAGGTTAATTCTACAATAATATATATAATTTGAGTTGTGATCGAGTCTGAGACGAATACGGGTCACGATACGTATTAATTAATTCGAATATTATATATTAAAATATATATGAATTATTGAATCGCTAACTGTGGACTATCAACTGTGGACTACCAACATTGGACAATTAAAATGAATTAAAATATTGACTATAACATATGAAACTAAACAATTCTTCAAGTTTGCCACTTGATTTCACCTTAAACCTCATTTGTATCTTGACGATTACAATCTGCGTTCAAACCTTTTATGATTCTTGAAAACACCTAAATCGATAGGATGAACCAACCGCACTTCATCTACGGAAGAAAAGATTGATGCATATAGTTATGCACTTGAAAAACATTCGGAAACTGAGTAAACGTTTAACACATAACTGTGCTAATTTCTTTAGTGTTATTATTACCCAAAATAACCTTGCAGTTTTTCTTCAAAATAGCCAATTTTGTCACAGCTCCAGCAAGACAACTCCGACTTTTCGTACGAAACAACCTTATTATAACGTTGATATATACGCGTGCTCTTTTATTGTCACCAGAGAACCTTTCATATTCCACCATATTACCATCAGCGTTTAATCATCTAAAAACACAATTCTCCTGAAACCACCTCGGATTAATAACCGATGATCCAGATATCATAGCATTAAATGCAGAGGAAACAGAAAAATGATAGGTGGTCTAAACGGCCAAAAGTTTGATGATAAAGAAAGGAGTGTTAGGAACGCTCGATAGAAAATTGGGTATTGAAAAACAGATTGAGCTACCCATGAAAGAGACCAAGGACAAATACAAGGACCAAACCCTATATTCAAAGGATTCAAGTAATTCTGGATCCGTTGAAATCTTTAGAGAATATCTTGCTCCGAAGTCATGTTAAAATCTTACGGAATATCTTTCTCCATCAACCATCGAACTTAGAAATTTCAAAATATCACCATCAATATCTTCAATATTTCTGAGGATATTTTCATAAATATTCTCGTCCGAAATTATATACCTCTTCGTACTTCCTGTGTATCATTATATTGGAAACATTCAATAGAAAATTTAGTACCGAAAAGCAGATTATGCGAAACTATGAAGGAAGCCGTGGACAAATCACAAAGAATAAGTTTGACTTCAAAGAATCCCAATGATTCAATGTCTGCTAAGGTCTTTAGTGAATATCTTGCTCCTTACTCTAAACCCTTGCAGACAATAGTTCCTATCATCCTCTGATCTTAGATATTCTAAAATATTATCGTATCTTTCATTATAAATATCCTCCATATTTCTGGAGATATTTTTATAACTATTTTTATTTGAAATCATTAATCTCTTCATACTATCAGTGTTACATCATATAGAAACTGTTAGTTTCTATATTCTGTAAACTTTCGAGCTTAAAATATGAATGTTATTGAAGTAGTGTTGGGAACTGATGGATGAGTTAGTATAATATAATGACACTTGATCAACGTGATTATATTACAGTAAGTCATGCTGAGTTTCTAAATGGAACGTGATGATTCACAGAACATACCGTCATTATGCATCATTTACACGACTCTTACATTCTACTCAATCTCTAAACATATTAAGAACATATATTCTTGATAGTTCTATCTTTCAGGATATTCTGGTAATTTACCAAATCAAGATCGTGCCATTACGATTTCCTTCTTAAAACATTAACTATGTTCATTCAGAACTCCATATTTATGAATTCTGGACCGTTACTCGCTTTACTAGAGGTCAAGAAGATAATAAAAAGGCAAAGAGCTCCAAAATATAAGAGAAAATATAAAGCCCAATAACAACACGGAGATTACAAACTGTGGATATTAATACGAATAGCAATATAAAGACACGGTAGAATTAAGAATAGTATCACCCCAAAGTAATAATAGTAATAGTAAACAGATTTTTCTGGTGGAAGATGGAAATGAAGGATGACAGGAATGATAATTAGGAAAATATCAAGGATTAGAATTAGATTAGGCATTTTCAATCTTTTGGGTGTATGAACTAATAAATAGAGTATAGGAATGATGGGAATAATGGAACGGAAGAGTTGAATTTATAGTGGAAATATCAGACAGAGTATTTGAGGCAGATCACCGTATTTAATTATAGAGATCTTAATCTCCTTATTCACCGAAGAATCAAATCTCTCAGATTTCGAAGATTTTCTTTAAATCCCTTGAATTCCAGAATTCAACCCTGGCTATGTCAAAAGCTAAGATGCACTTTATTTTCTAAAAATCCACTGTGACTACGCCAGAAGTTAAGTCTCTATCTCAATCTTTTGTGACAGCTTCACTCATACGCTTCACATAATTGATTTTTTTATTCTATATTAGTCAATAATGATAAAACTCTATTTATCGATTCATATTCGTCATGAAAACATTTTGATTGTTAGCCATGACCATCCCACTCAAATTTCGGGACGAAATTTCTTTAACGGGTAGGTACTGTGATGACCCGGAAATTTCCGATCAAATTTAAACTTTAATCTTTATATGTTTCCGACACGATAAGCAAAAATTTGTAGTGTCGAGTCTCGAAAAGTTTGAAACTATATTCATGTAATCAATTACCCTTTGACCATGCTTGACGATTCACGAGCAATTAATTGTAAACTGATATGTGTGTGTAAAAATAAATATGTAAATAAAATATAAGTACATATATTATGTTGAATGAATATTATACCATTTAATCGTTTGAATTAAAAGTGTAAAGGAGTATACAAAATAAATAAAATGTTATTAACTATATATATATATATATATATATATATATATATATATATATATATATATATATATATATATATATATATATATATATATATATATATATATATATATATATATATGAATTCTGTGTACAATTAATATTACAGGTATGTTCTGATATATATATATATATATATATATATACAAATATTAAATATGTTATCATATAATAATAAGTATTACATAATTAATAATATGTAATGTTATGTTAAATTTAATTATAATTTAAAAATATAATTATTATATTACTTTTATTATCATTGATTACAGAATTATTAATATTACCAATTCGTTACATATATATACATATTTATACCTGAGATTTGATAAGCATAATTATTTATATCAATCTCATTATTATTATTAATTGTAATATTAATATTAGAGATATAAAAATGTAAACATGTAAATTAATATTACTAGTATTATTATGTATTATCTTTGAGAATCAATATTATTATTATACATTATTATTATTATTATTATTATTATTATTATTATTATTATTAATATAATTTTTACTATTATCAGTATTATTATTAATTAATTTATTTATCAATCATTATTAATAATATAATTTAAAAGGCTAAATAATTGGACGATATTGCTAGTCACATAAAGCAACTTTTATATTTTCATCTTCTTTCTATTGTCTGTAGTTGAAGGAATCATAATCTGTTTTCCATCTCTTTCACAAGTTAATATCCTGTCTCCCTAAATCATATCCGTAAATGAAAGTGAATTGTTATCTATAATTACTGTTTGTGTTTTGTTCTTTATATCTATCTCTTTTATGTTTACTTATACATTGAACAACCCATCTATCTCTTACTCTCTCCCTCCCATTTCTGTAAATCGAGGAACCACCACGATCATCATTATATATATATATATATATATATATATATATATATATATATATATATATATATATATATATATATATATATATATTTCTTCTATCTTCATTTTCTGTTTCAATCCGGCTACTCCATCACCTTGAGCACAATCATAACCCATGAGTTACCATTTTCGATCATCACTTCACGGCCAAGACCAACACCATCAATCACCACCAACGAGTCACCATCTTCAACCTTCCATCTTCAAAACCCACCACTGCCATCATCAACCGTCACCAACACTTTCAAACACCACTACACCACCATCAACGTAGTACATATATGTATATATTTTTCTCGTTTCCTGTTAGAATCATAAAACTGTCACCTCTCAACTTCACATCACCACCTTCTACCTCTAATACCATCAACAAATCCTCACCATCGTATTACCATTCCTGGTTCTTTTTCTTTGTGAACCCATACTCGAGAACCCCGTCATGAACTGTGGTGATTGTAAGATAAAAATGATGATGGATCGAACAGGCACCAAACACTGAATCCATCTTGTGCTTACTGCTGTTTTGGGTCAGAATCATTGCAGATATTAAAGCGTTGTGCTACTGCAGCGTTTTTCGGTTTCTTCTATTAAAAATACGATGTGTATATTATGATAATGATGCATGATGTTATATGAGCTGTAAAGCATGATGAGGGGAACCGTAAGACCCACCCTTTATTCTTGCTATCATATTGAATAATGCATTTTTGATTATAAGATTAAGAAGGTGGATTATATTATTATTTTTTTTGAACCGAAAGCATTAGGATGACCCACTCTCTTTTTCTTATTGGTTGAGCTAAAATAAGATATGAGAATCAAATAGATGGACCGAATTTGTGTAGGCTGCTAATTGAGTCGAGGGATCAATTATAATCTTAGGGTCGAGACTTAGTTATCGTTTTAAGAATTGAGACACCATATCCCATTTCTCTTTTGGGTTGAATAAATTGATGATGATAACGCTATAGATGATGATACAGAAAGATGATGCGTGATGTGGAAGATGAAATAATTATATGATGAAGATACCGTGAATTATGATGAAGATTTTATATGGTGATGATGATAGATACGGGTACGATATATGATGATGATCGTATGATGTATTATGATATTAGATGATGCCCGTTGATATTGATAATGATGATGATGATTAAAAACGAAAGTGATGATAAAGAAGACGATGAATAGTTCTGAGTGTTGTTTTGAAGAAGAAAATGGAAACTAAATATAACGGTTAATAAAATTAAGTATGATTAAAATCAGAAAAGGCGAAGACAGAGGGACGGTTGGGTGTGTGGTCTTAGAACAAGAGGTCCTGAGTTCGAGCCAAGACTGCAACAAATCATTTAGTTCTTTTTATGTTTTGGGCCGAGAGCTTGTTGGTTGGGTTTGTAAATTGGGCTGTTGGTGTTAGCCCAAATCCAATAGTCAATAGGCCTTGTGAACTAACTGATGAAAGGGTTAAATAAATTTCAATCCGGGTGGTAACAGATAAAACAAAATAGTCGAATGGTTAGGTGTTGTGTTGATGAACGAGAGGTCATGGGTTCGAGCCCGGCTTGGGGGCATTTCTTTTTATAGAAGACTTTTGGGAGGTAGTTTTTCTAATTATTGTTATTATTATTATTACAAGAATTATAATTATTATTATTAGTAATGCTAAAAATAAGTGTTAGTTATTATTATTATGAATATAATTACAATTATAAATAATATTAATATTATCATCATTTTGTTATCAAGTAACATTATTATATATTATTAGTGTTATTATTATAAGTATTAGTATTAACAAAATCATTAGTTGTATTATTAATAAAGTTATTAATATTATTAGTAAATCAATATTATTATCAAAACTATTTTTTTTATATAAAACAAATGAATATTTTGTACATAAAATATACCTATTACATATATTGTAATATTCTACATAACTATATATATTAAACGTACTAATATTATTTACATAAATAATTGCATATAACAAACCATTGATTTTAAATATAACACTAAACAATTATGTATATAAATATGGAAATATTAATATAACTATATAAATATTAATCATTTTGAATATATACATAAATTAATTATATATATATAATATATAAATTTGTTCAGTTACGATTATATGTTTTAATATATATATATACAAATGGTATAGGTTCGTGAATCCGAGGCCAACCCTGCATTGTTCAGTTTGTCTAATGTCGTCATATGTATTTTTACTACAAAATACATTAGGTGAGTTTCATTTGCTCTCTTTTTAAATGCTTTTGCAATATATATATTTTTGGGACTGAGAATACATGCGCTGCTTTTATAACTGTTTTACGAAATAGACACAAGTAATCAAAACTACATTCTATGGTTAAATTATTATATCGAATATGCCCCTTTTTATTTAGTCTATATATATATATATATATATATATATATATATATATATATATATATATATATATATATATATATATATATATATATATGTAATAACTTATACTGAATATTTATTATTTATACCTTACAATATAATAATAATTATTTATAGAAATTATATATAATAATATCAAATACATATTCCTAAAGATAGATCTATCGGGCCCAACAAGCCCCATCTAAAGTACCGGATGCTTTAGTACTTCGAAATTTATATCATGTCTGAAGGAGGATCCCGAAATTATGGGGATATTCTTATATGCATATTGTTAATGTCGGTTACCAGGTGTTCAACCCATATGAATGATTATTTTTGTCTCTATGCATGGGACGTAGGTTATGAGAAATGAAAATATGAAATCTTGTGGTCTATTAAAATTATGAAATGATTATTTATGTTAAACTAATGAACTCACCAACCTTTTGGTTGACACTTGAAAGCATGTTTATTATCAGGTGCGAAAGAAATCTTCCGTTGTGCATTTGCTCATTTTAAAGATATTACTTGGAGTCATTCATGGCATATTTCGAAAGACATTGCATTCGAGTCATTGAGTTCATCAAGATTATCATTAAGTCAAATATAGTTGGATGTATTATGAAATGGTATGCATAATATCAACTTTAGATGAAAAGAAAGTTTGTCTTTTAAAAACGAATGCAATGTTTGTAAAATGTATCATATAGAGGTCAAATACCTCGCGATGTAATCAACTATGGTAAATCGTTTATAATCGATATGGACTTTGTCCGGATGGATTAGGACGGGTCTTCACACAGGGTTTGTCTCGGATTCACGAACCTATATCAATTATATATATTAAATAATATTATTAACATATAATATTGATAAAACAAGTTTATAGAATTAATTTTTAACATTTTTATGTTAGTAGTCCTTTGTTAGTAGTCCAAAATAGTCCGAAATGTCCAACAGTCCAATAATCGGTATATATATAATCTTAGAATTACCCCACGACGTATTGTATACGTATTGTCTTTGCATCAACCCAGAGACGTATTGTATACGTATTGTCTTAGAATTTATCAAAACGTATTGTATACTTATTGTCTTAGGATTTATCAAAACGTATTGTATACTTATTGTCATGGAATGTACCAAGATTATTATATATATATATATACAATCTTGGAATTAACTAAGATTATAATATTTTGTTATACTAATGATAACATGTCCAAATATATATAGGATATAGGAAAAGTTAGTAAGGATATGGTTAATATAGTTTTTTTTACAATATAAATTTCGTCCATACAACGTTAATTTTAGCAGATTTTGTTTTGCTCGCCAAATATTCATTACAACTCCGTTTAAAGTGAATAAAATTGCTATGGATTCCTTAAGATATTAATTTTTCAAATAAAATTCGAAAAGTTCAGTACATATATTAATATTTAGAGTTTTACCCTCTTTTTGTGCCGGTGGACAGATTTGGAAGAATCCAGGCACCCACCCAATATATGATTTTTTATAAAATACTTCCACTTTGTCTAAAATCATGAAAAAAATATTGAAAGTCTTATTTACATATATTAACATATTTCCAAAGTCTTAGCCTCGAACTCAAAGTCTAAGATAGGTTTTTAATTCCCAACCCAAAACAGCCCGCTTTTTACCGAATGGAGATTAAACGATATATGTTAAGTTTCAAGGTGTTCTTCATATGTACAAGTTATAAGTTCTTATATTAACTTAATATAACATCATAATACATATAAATAAGTGTTATTAGAGTTGAGTTATAAAGATTAGATTAGTTCTTCAAACAAGTTTAGAATCAACTAAACTATGTTCTAGTTTATAAACTCTTATATAGATAGCTATAAACATATGAATTAAAAAAGAGTTGAAGTAGAGTTTTTATCTTAAGTTTAGAATGTAAAGTTGCTGGAAAGAAGTAGTAGAACAAAACTTGAGAGAGTTCTTGCAAGTGTGTGTGAAAATTGGAAGTAAAATTTGGAAAATAAATGTGTAAAAATGAGTTAGAAATGGTGCTTATTTATAGGCTTGTAAATTTATTTTTTAGTGAAAATATCTAGTATAAGTTAAAATGTATTAAGTCACGGATGACATATTAAATTAATTAGGTCATGGATGACATATTACACAAATAATTACAGATTTCTATTGGTATATACCAATAGTAAATACTTCTAGAAGCTGTGTATAATACGGGTAAAAAAAATACCGTATGAATGCGAGTAGAATTCTTGAGGAAATTGAACGAAAATACGAGTATAGCTATCCTTTATATGTATTGTTATATTAAAAAGTGTATTCAATACTTGTAAGGATGTATTTACACTCGTAATACATTATATGTAAATACATTTTAACATAAGTTAATTACGTCGTTTAAATAGTAACATATATATTGTTTAAAAACTCTTTAAATTAGTAGTATGAAAATATATATAATACTTTGTTAATATACTTAATGAGATATTTAATTATCATATTTTCAAGTTATATATATATATATATATATATATATATATATATATATATATACACACACACACACACACATATTAATACAAGTTATGACGTTCGTGAATCATCGGTCAAACTGGGTGGTCAAACGTTTACATAAATTCTGTTTCAATTAATCAAGTCTTAACAAGTTTGATTTCTTAACATGTTGGAAACATTTAATTGTGTAAATATTAATCTCATATATATTAACGGAAAAATCCGGGTCGTTTTACACATAATTGTTCGTGAATCGTCAAGAGTTTTTGAGATTTCAACATTACAAGCTTTACTTATCGTGTCGGAAACATATAAAGATCAAGTTTAAATTTGGTCAGAAATTTTCGGGTTGTCACAATGTTCGTTGTCACGAGAAAGAAGTTGGTTTGTATGTTTTGTGCAAGTTTGAAAGTGGTGATTCAAGAGTTTCTTAAAACAAGGATGATGATTATAGGATGGTGGCAGTTGTTGTTTTGAGGGTGTTCTCTGTAGATGATCGTAGGTTTCATGTATGTGGTGGTCTAATGATGTTGGTGGTTCGAAAAAAAATATAGTTAATACAAGAAGTATCTGTGATCGAATTTGTTTTTAAGTTCTCGTTACATGAATTGCAGAAGTATATATATAATGTGATCTGGAATGGTTACAACAGAGCCAAGATGTGATTGTCATTGTTTTGTAGCTAAGAGTCGTTGACATGGTTCAATCAGGAGAAGAAAAAGAAATAAAATACCAAAAATGTTGATCTGTAATTGATTCTAATTGTACTATGATTTGATATTGATTTATACAGCTTGCAGATATAAACAAAGATCAATTACATTGTTAAAGTGATAGTGAACTAAATACGTAAATTATCTGTATTTATATACGTATATTCAGTATTTATATATTTATATATCCGTATACATGTATTTATCTATATATAACTGAAATTCGTATTTGTATATGTATTTATGTATATCCGAATATATGTCAATATTTATATATCAATATTTATATCTTTATTTGTATTTCTCTTATATTTATATATTTATATTTATAGATTATTATTAATCTTCTAATAAGTATAATAATAAAATCCTTAATATTTTAACTAATAGTAATAATAATATTATTACTAATGATAATGATAATAATTATTACGAAATATATAACTATAATGTTATTAATAACAATAATACTAATTATAATAATATTATTAATGACAACAATAGTACTAATAATAATAATAATTTATCAATTATATATATATCAACTTTCATATTCATATATTATCTATTGGAGGTAATAATATATCTAACACTGATTTTAATAATATTATTAATAAAAATATTAATATTTTTAAGGGTACTATTAATATTAACACAAATTTTATTAATGATAATATTAACAATAATAATAATATAACAACTTATACTTATCAAATTTCATATATATATATATATATATATATATATATATATATATATATATATATAATATTACTTATGTATAGAATTCATGTATGTTTACATTTTTATAATAACTTAATTAATCTGTATAGTTTTAGATTTTTATTTCTATTGATTAAATTGTAACTTATTATTTCAAATTATTATTATATATATACTTACACACATATCTACTTACAATTAATTGTTCGTGAATTGTCGATAGCAGTCGAAGGTCAATTGAATATATGAACATCGTTTCAAAATTTTCTAGACTTCAACATTACATACTTTGCTTATCGTATCGAAATCATATAAAGATTAAGTTTAAATTTAATCGAAAATTTACGGGTCGTCACAAAGGTTTCATTAAAAAAAATGGACGAGATGCCGTGTGATGTTTTGGAAATGGAGAACGGGTCGGTATCGACTATCGAGTGGTATTACAGTTCCATCTGTTGATGCTTCTACTTCGAGGAGTAAGGTTTCCTATGCGGCTTGTTTGTTAGATAATTTGGCGAATGTTGCTACTGGGAAAATTGCGGGTAGAAAATTTTGTATTTGTACGAATATGGCATGTATAGGTTTTTGCGGAGAGTGGCGCAAATATGCGAGCAAATTTCATGGGCCCATGGTGAAGAAATCCAGTCCTAAAGCTAGGGCGAAGGATAAAGACAAAAAGAATGCTATTTCGGGTGATTCACTCGATCCACAGGATAACTTGGAAGATCTCGAAGATGGCCTCGCAATTCAAGATGCTTTCAAGGATGCTCCAGTGATCGGGGTGTACGTGGGTTCGGGTAGGGGTCGTTCGTTAGAGAAATGTGATTTTTTTATGAGTATATGAAAAATGGGTTGAGTCCACTTTATTCCGGTTCTCCCGGTGGTGACGGGACTGGCAGTGATTCGTCTTTCTCTTTAAGGCTTGCACGGATAGTGGTGTTAACAACAACAAATGCGTTTTGGATCCTTTGTCGGCTCATCTGTTAGGGTAGAGGATGGGTTCCCGGTTAGGGGGTTTAGTTTTATTGTTTACGGGATTTTTGTGCCTTTTGTTATTGTAGTTGTATGTGGTTGGTTAGTGATGTGGCTCGACCTTAGTTAGCTTATGTTCAATTTTAGTTTACTGTTTTCTAGCCTCGTCAGATTTTTTTTATGATGCTTGTTCAGCTTATAATAATATAAAAACAATGATAAAATTAGGGATGACATTGGGACGGGTTTGGGTGGGGTTTAGGTAATCCCGAACCCGATTAAGAAACCTCGCCCGAAACCCAGCCCGAAACCCATCGGGTCCCCATTTACTTACATACTATCGGGTTTCAGGTTTTCCCACGGGTAAACGGGTATACCCGATTAGTCATTATGCATCTATTTTTCAATAGGTTAGCGAATCAAAATATTGAAAAATAACTTAACTACTTCATGTTTAAAGTATTATAAAATATCACATAAAACGTTGATTAAAAAATTTATAAAATACTCAAATACAGTACACAAAGTATATAAACTATCACATCTCCAAAAATTGTTCTATATGATTATATTGAATAAAGTTATGCTATTTTCAAAACAAATAAGAGAAATCTCTCGTACATTAACAATATAATACTAATACTAAAATTTTACATAAAAATTATTAATAAAATTCCTCGCGCCGGGTATACGGGTATGCGGGTCAGGTATACGGGCCAGGTATACGGGTTTGTATCCAAAACAGTTAGCTAGGAACAGTTAGCTAGGATTTCATTAGCGTGGATTCTTAACAAAATTTCTCATAGTTAATTTGTTTGTTTCTAACAAATTTTATCTTGTCCAATGTTTTCTTCATTATGCCGCTTGTTGGATTCTGATAGATCAAAATCCAAATATGAAATTGAATGAAAATGGTTATTTCGTGGTGAACGGAATTGTATATCGGTGGATGTAAGTAGGATAGTAAACGACTGTTGAATCAGCTTCGAAGAATGTACAGTGTAACTTATTAATGTGAAATCTGAATATTCCTCAGGTATTACCTACCCGTTAAAATATTTTCACCATTAACACTTTGTACGAAAGAATTTTTAATTACAATCTTTATGAAACAATATATATACATATATATTTTCTTCAGACGTAATCATGGATTTAATGAGTCAATGTGATATTAAACTCAGTAGATTTACGGCTAGAACTAAAGTACATAATCTCTAAAACATTAGAGATTACATAATCGCCATGAAGGACGAAGATAGTTTATGTTGAACGATTCATAGAACGATGATTATGCTTGAGGTGTAGATTGCGAGGTTGAGACGTGTGAAGATGTTGTTGTTGTTGGTACTGGTTATGCTGCTGGTGCTGCTGATGGTGGTACTGTTGCTGTCAGTGCTACAAGTGTTGTTGGTGCTGAGGTTGGTGATGATGTTGGTGTAGTAAGTATAGCTTGTAGATCACGCACCATTCTTGTCAGGTTTTCTATCCTACCCTCTATCATTTCTATCCATCCACTCATCTGATTCGATAGATCTTGATTATCAATTCAAAGTTCCCTAACTTCTTCTAATATTCCTCTTCGATTGGTATTCGGAAGTAGAGGTTGAATATTTTCTGAGATTGCAGTAATGCGACCTTCGAGGTGGAAGACTTTAGCAAGAAGGGTGAATACAGTGTTGCGCATAGGTTCACCAGTGAGTATATCGTTTTCTCCGATGTTAGGAGGTAAGTTTGGTTCGCGGTAGGGCTCGCCTTCTTCATTTCTTCATCGAGTGAGTAAGTCTCGAACCCACCCCCATCTCCTCCAGAAAGAAAAATAACTAAATGGTTGAGGCACTTCTGGTTCATTGACTTCGGAGTCTGCTTCAATATACATCTCGAAATTGCTTCCGGAACTAATGGAATCCAAGCTAGGTGTAGGATCCATCTCTCACGATCAGTTAAAGGGTTTTGATATGAAATGATTTTCGAATATCGAATGATATTCTAATTATATATAGAATATCTATACATACTTCCAAAGATCCCGTGAATTACGGAGAAAATTAAGGAAATGTGTCAGATAAAGTCTACAGTGACAGATACGCTAAGATATGGATTAGTAGATATGCTAAGATATGAATTTTGTCTATACACTATTCATGCAATCAATGCAGTAAGATGTGTCTAGACTAAGAATGATAATCAGATGATTTACAACTAGAAATGATAAGCAAAACTTTTAACATGCAGACACGGTCGAAGTCCTGACTCACTAATGCCTCCTAACGACTTATCAGTTAGTCACACTAATGCAGACCTGGTTCACAAAGACCTCCGCTCTGATACCAACTGTAGAAACCCGTCCTAATCCATCCGGACGAAGTCCATATCGATTATAAACGATTCACAACAGTTGATTACATCACGAGGTACTTGACCTCTATATGATACATTTTACAAACATTGCATTCGTTTTTGGAAAAGACAATCTTTCATTTCATCGAAAGTTAATGACATGCATACCATTTCATAATATATCTAACTATAATTGACTAAATAATAATCTTGATGAACTCAATGACTCGAATGCAACGTCTTTTGAAATATGTCATGAATGACTCCAAGTAATATCTTGAAAATGAGCAAATGCACAGCGGAAGATTTCTTTCATACCTGAGAATAAACATGCTTTAAAGTGTCAACCAAAAGGTTGGTGAGTTCATTAGTTTATCATAACAATCATTTCAATATTTTAATAGACCACAAGATTTCATATTTCAATACACATCCCATACATAGAGATAAAAATCATTCATATGGTGAACACCTGGTAACCGACATTAACAAGATGCATATATAAGAATATCCCCATCATTCCGGGACACCCTTCGGATATGATATAAATTTCGAAGTACTAAAGCATCCGGTACTTTGGATGGGGTTTGTTAGGCCCAATAGATCTATCTTTAGGATTCGCGTCAATTAGGGTGTATGTTCCCTAATTCTTAGATTACTAGACTTAATAAAAAGGGGCATATTCGATTTTGATAATTCAACCATAGAATATAGTTTCACGTACTTGTGTCTATTTTGTAAAACATTTATAAATATTGCGCAATTATTCTCAGCCCAAAAATATAAAGGGTAAAAAGGTAAATAAAACTCACCTAATGTATTTTGTAGTAAAAATACATATGACTATATTGAACAATGCAGGGTTGGCCTCGGATTCACGAACCTATATCATTTGTATATTTATTAATACACATAATCGTAACCGAACAAATTTATTTATTATATCTTAATTTATACATTATATATTTAATTTTGTATATATATTCAAAATGATTAATATCTATATAGTTATATTAATATATATTTAGTTAGTATTATTTTAAAATACTTAAGTTGTTATATATGAATATTTATATATATAAAAAATGTTATTATGATTATTAAATACATATATGTAATATTACTAAAAGTATATTTTATATACAAAATGTCTATTTGGTAAAATAATATCAATAATAGTAATGAAAGTTTTTTTTAATTATAATAATAATATATTACTAATAATAATAACTATAAAAATAATGATTTTATAAATAATAATAATATTACTAATTCTTATTTTAATCACTACAACGATAATAATACTACTAATAATAATAATAATTAATATAAAAACTAATAATAAAACGAATTATATCATAGTCATTAACATGTTTATGTTTATATCTTATCCCTTTTCTAATTTCATAATTTTATCTTTTATCAATACTTGTAATTATACTTACTTTTATATCATACTATAAACTAATTCATACTTATTAGTATATTTTATCAATTCATACTTAAACATATTTGTAATCATATCCATATTCATTTTCATTTTCGTACATATTTATACATATAAATATATTTGTATGTAATCAAAATTTAAGTTATATTAATAACAATTGTATTCATAGTGCTTAATAATAATTATATATCAATAAAGATAATAATAATAATTATATCAATAATTTAATTAAGTCACAAAGTAATTATAAGGGAAAATTGTTTGAAAATGCATTGAACTTTCACCAAATTCCTATTGTATTCATTCAACTTTCAGATCTCTTATTGTATGCATTTAACTTTCCAAACTGTACTATTGTACGCATTAAGTAACTTGTATAGCAGGTTTTTGGTTAATATGTATGAATAATTACTAAAGTAGTCCTTGTGATTTACATTATTTTTCTATTCGGTCCCTAAACTTCAACATCATAACAAAGTGGTCATTCCACGTCATCCTTGTGATTTGAAAATATTATCACTTACCCAGATTAGCAGACCCCCACCATTTGTCTTCTTCATTCCAAATATGCTCTTCCTCTTATGAAGAACAAAACCACACAAGAAATTGTGAATCCACAACCATGTTCTTGTTCTTGGGTATAATCTCAGATCTCTCCGTCAAATCTGGTGACTAACCAAAGTATAAAAAGCACTTGCAATGAACTAGCACCCTTCACTCTCGCTTCATTCATGTCGCCGAACTTCTTGAAGGCCATAAAATTACATAAAAAATCCCCAATTTTTTTCAAAAAAAACTTTTTTTTGCACTTATGAGATGGGTTTAGTTTACATTATTAAAAAAAATTGTTTAGGGGTAACACTAAAGTCAGTTTTAGAGCTAATTGATGTTATAGATCTTACACTAGCTCATGTGAAGAGCCATTTACAGGTCATGAACTTGCAAACAGGAAACCCTTTTTTATTTTCTCCCTTCGGCGAATTCTCTGGTACAGTCACTGATGTGTTCAACCACGATTAATCAATAATTATATATAAACTGGTAGCTAGCTGGTTCGAGTAATGCCGGAGACCCCATCATGGTAATTGTAATTTTGTAGCTGTAATGCTTATTGCAAGTAATTATTATATAAGTAATTATACGTCATGAGATGTTGAATTTATGGTAGTGTGATTTGTGAGTAAATTATACATCACGAGATGTTTTAATGTTAGTGTGATTTAATTTGATAAGGATGTATTGGGAACTAATATCTACAATTTTTATTATTTCATGGTAGCTAGCTATTTTGTGTTTGTATTTAATGTTCTGTATGTTGCTGTTAGAGAAGAAAAAAATGTGAAGATGAAGATGATGAATCTATGATGATGTGTGGATGAAAATTTTTGTATAACAGAGGGACCAATGACGTTAAAATTAAACATGAGGGATCAATGATGTGATTTTGTCTAGAAATGAAATTGAGGTGACCTGGAAGGTTACCTGATATCACAGGTTAAATGCGTACAATAGAACAATAATAATAGTTGAATGCATACAATAAGAAATCTGAAAGTTGTCTGCATACAATAGGAATTTGGTGAAAGTTCAATACATTTTCAAATAATTTTCCCTAATTATAATCCTAACAAAGTTTTAATCTAATAATAATAATAGTAATAGTAATAGTATAATAATAATAATAATTAATAATAATAATAATAATAATAATAATAATAATAATAATAATAATAATAATAATAATAATAATAATAATAATAATAATAATAATAATAATAATAATAATAATGGAAATGAGAATAAAGTGTATACCCTTTAAAAAGAAAACTGCACCAAACGAGACTCGAACCCACGAACCTTCGTTAACCCGAACACTCCTCTAACCACCCATCCATTTCTGTTTCTCTGTAATTATTCCCACAGACTTAGATATATAACGCGTATTATCTGTTTCCTCATCATCTTCTTTAAATTAATCGATTGACCCAATATCACAATCATAACAGTCAAATAAATGATTTGATTAGGATTTGTAATTTGAAATATAAATAATTAGTACAAGGGTTGATATGAATTAATCAAAACAGCAAACAAAAGGAAAAAAATTTAAAAAAAATGCAGCAGTCGCTGATGGAAAAAAAATGAAGAACAAGAAATTTTAGTTTTCGAGATTGGGTGGTTTTAGGACTTTGACATCTTCAACAAAGTTGTTTCAATTCTTCTATATAATACTCGTGGATCATTAATTACAGCAGAAACAATCTCTAAAGCTTTAATTTGATCTTAGAAAAATTGTTTGACTTTTTTTAATAAAACTTTGACTCTTAAATTCAATCTCGATATGAAAAATTGGAAACTGAGATTATACACACACATTCATGACATGTTTTAGATCAACTCTGCATTTATAGATTTTGAATTAAAACTTGAATTCCTATTTTGGCTAAAAAGCATGAAGGACAGAGGGGAAAAGCTCGTATAAAAAAAAATACATTCACAGCTACCACGAATTTTTGGACTGTTATAATTGTTAGTGAGGGTTGAGAGTTAAAAGGTTTTAATTAATAATACTGAGTAATCGATCAGTTTGAAAATATGAGATAGTATCGACATCTATTATTTGTTTAGTACAGAAATATAAAAAAAAAACTTAAAAGAAGAATTGATGGATAACAGAATTTGGACTATCTTGCTGTTAATCCAACAACTAAAAACAATAATTGTAAATCAGACACAGTTTAACTTATACGAAAATTAGATTCTGCTTCCAAATATATATATGAATTTATTTATGAATTTTTTTATTAATAACTAATAATTAATAATTATAATTATATTAATAATATTAATCTAAATAAAATAACACTGATTACCTAATATATATATATAACTGTATATATATATAGTTGTATTTATCTATCTCTATATATGTATATCTCTTACATTTTATATATTTATTTATTTTTTATAAATTTAATTAATTTCATTAATAAATATAAATATAATAATAATAATGATACTCTTAATATTATAACTAATAGTAATGCAAATGTAATAGTAATAATAATAATAATAATAATATTGCTATTAATGATAATGATGTTAATTACCATAAAATGTATAACAATAATATTGTTAATAACAATAATGCTAATAATACTTAATATTATTAATAACAGTAATACTATATCAATCTATATATATCAAATTCATATCATTAGATTATATCAAATTCATATCATTAGATTATATTTAAATAATAGTGGTAACACTAATGTTGATATCATTATTGGAATAACATTATTTATATAACAACTATATTCATATTTGTATGTTATACATGTATCATTACTTATATTATATATCATCTGTTGTTGAATATTTGTTACTTATAAATTTTATTTATATTATCATATACATATAATAATATTTATCTACCGAAGTCATATAATTAATATAAATTCCTTTTACGTATAATTTAATGATTTTATGTCTTATTTTACATACTTAACTTTTAATGTTTAAATTATATTTTTAAAATTTTAAGTTATTATATATATATATATATATATATATATATATATATATATATATATATATATATATATATATATATATATATATATATCTACATTTTTATTTACACACAATTGTTCGTGAATCGTCGGGAATCGTCAAAGGTTTAAATTATTACATGAACAAAGTTTAAAAGTTTTTGAGACTCAGCATTACCGACTTTGCTTATTATATCGAAAACAAATAAGATTCAGGTTTAAATTTGGTCAGAAATTCCCGGGTCATCACACGTGGAGCCACGGGATTTTAAAGAATTTTTTTTAATGATACATTATATAATCAACATGTAGATAAAATAACATAATTCATCAAGTTTTACGAAATAGAAAATAACAATGTTTAACCGAATCATTTTGTTTGTTAATGTTATGTAAACTCTTATAACCTTTGTAGGGATTCCTTGTACATTCTTTGCAATACTACCAACTTTCATATCATCATTATCATATGTAAGTACTTTTACTTCCTTATTACTTGTAACTCTCGAAATAGCCCAAGCACATAGGCAGTATAAATCGACAAATTTTCGAAGTCATAATCGATCTTTCAAATTAGCAAACGTACCTTTCTACATCAATGGGCGAAAAGTGAACCAATAACATTAAAACTGACACACTTCATCAAGCAAAAATATCATACGCAATAGGAAAGCAAACTGAATCATCCTACAAAGCATAAGCTAAGGCCTGAACATGACCATAGAAGGCTATGCCTAAACATGTAAACCGCTGGTGTGACCAAACCATTCTCAACCTTTGAAGAGATAATTACGCCTCCCGAATTAAGATCCACGGGTTGTTGGAACAAATGTAAAACTGATGACTGAAGCCGCACAAACCGCTCATCGAAAGACTTTCAACTTAATAGTCCTCACCATTGAAGCTGTTGTGATTTAGCGCACTTTCAAGACCCCGAGACATTAACAGAACAATTAAGAAATAAATAAAGACACAAGGATTTACGTGGTTCGGCATTAGGCCTAGTCCACGGGCAGAAGCAGAGATGGATTTTACTAGCAAATATGGCAAACCCGAGGTTACAATGTATCACTCAATCTAGGCTCCGAAAATACTAACAAAGTATTTGGACCACTCACTAGATTATTACACTTCCCTCGTAACTCACTCGTATAGAATTTTATTTAACAATTCTATACTCTCTCTATTTTCTACAATACTTCTCACAAGAGTGTTATAGACTCTTTCAAGTATTATGTAACTTGAGATGGGATTTAAGATGTGAAGAATGGGATGCCAAAATGAAGTTCCAAGCATTGCCTTTTATAGTTGAAATGAGCCATATGAATGCATGTGTGAATTCAAGACATTTCATGGCCAACCTTGAATAATCCCATGTGTTGAATGCATATTTCAACAACCACCCATGTGATCCATCTAGATGTGTTAGGTGGCCTAACTCACAATCCAAATTGGAATTGAGTCAAATTAGTCCAACAAATCTCCACCTTGATGAACATTCTATTCCTTTGCTATCTATTCTTAATCTCCTCTTCCCGTCAGCCCTCCTGGGCTCATCACTTTCTTCGAATGCCAACCAAGTCCAAACAGTGTAAGAACTTGTTTGTAGTAACTGGCTTAGTCAACATATCTGCCGGATTATCTGCCGTGCAAATCTTCTTGACAATTATAACTCCTTTTGATATGACTTCTCGAATAAAGTGATACTGTACATCAATGTGTTTGGTTCTCTCATGATACACTTATTTTTTAGTCAAATGTATGGCACTCTGGCTATCACAATGCACTATAGTTTTGTCCTGTTGCAAACCCAGATCACCAACCAAACCCCTCAGCTACTTTGCTTCTTTCACACCCTCAGTCAAAGCCATGTATTCCGCTTCAGTTGTCGACAAAGCAACCGTCGATTGTAATGTTGCTTTCCAACTAATAGCACATCTTTTGAGAGTAAAAACATACCCCGTCTGAGACCTTCTCCGATCCATTTCACCAGCATAGTCTGAATCAACATATCCGGTAACATTAGTATTACCACCACTATCAAATACTAAGCCAATATCAGTTGTCCCTCTGAGGTACCGAAGAATCCATTGCACCGCTTTCCAATGAGCTTTCCCTGAACAATCCATATATCTACTCACCACGCTTACTGCATGTGAAATATCCGGTCTAGTACATACCATAGCATACATGATGCTGCCCACTACACTAGCATATAGAACATGTGACATATGCTCCACCTCCTCCTCAGTTTTCGGTGACAACGCCGATGAAAGTTTGAAATGTGCAGCAAGTGGAGTACTTACCGGTTTGGAGTTATCCATCCCAAAACGCTGAAGAACCTTCTCAATATATTTCTTTTGTGACAAATACAATTTTCCTTCACATCTATCTCTGATAATCTCCATTCCCAATATCTTCTTAGCTACACCCAAATCTTTCATCTCAAACTCACTTTTAAGTTGAGATTTTAACTGATCGATCTCTGACATGTTTTTCGAAGCAATCAACATATCATCCACATATAATAGCAAATAAATGTACGAGCCATCAGGAAGTTTCTTGTGATATACACAACTATCAGAATCACTCCGCGAGTAACATTTACTAGTCATGAATACGTCAAACCGCTTATACCATTGTCGAGGTGATTGCTTCAAGCCATATAATGACTTTTTCAGCAAACAAGCATAATCTTCCTTTCCTTTGGCCTCAAATCCCTCTGGCTGGCGCAAAAATGTAAGACCCAAATATTTCATAGTACATATGTGTGAATAAGTGATTCAAGTTGTGGGGTTTACGTTGTATATAATTAAAAGGCAAAAGAAGCTGAACTGGGCATTTGGTGCGCCGCTCGGCCTTATGGCGCGCCGAGCCATTACAGGCTGACAGATTCCTTTTTCTTTTTAAATTAGATATTTTAAGGGCATTTTGGTAAAACCACTTAAGGTCCGACTTTAAGGCTTGGATCAGTTGTTTGGAGTGTCATTTACTCCATATTCAGCCACCTTATCATCTTCCAATCAATTCTAGTGAGAGAGTTAGATTCTAGAGTGAGAGAGCTCAAATTAAGGAAGAAGAAACTCGAATCGGGTCAAAGTGCAAGCACTAAAGTTGTTCATCTCCTCATTTACTACGTTTTGATAGTTGTGGTAAGCCCTAAACCTAATTTCCTTGTTTTAATTGTTTAAGAGTTAGGTTTTGTGTAGGTAATGAACACTAAGACCCATTTGTTAGGGAATTTGGGTGTTTTGGGTGAAATTGGGTTATGTTGACTCAAAGATGACTAAGTAGGGTTTTTCAAGCATTAATTGTTGTTAATAAACCTTAATTAGTTAGTAAATTGCTAGAACACCAATATTTATGTAAATGGATGTTAAGTGGGTTAGTGGATGACCCGAAATGGGTGTGTTGACACTAAACGGGCCAAACGGGTCAAAATGGACCTAAGTTGGTTAATGTTTGTGTTTAGTGCATAAAGCTTGTTCTAAAATGTGTTTTGAACCTATCTTGTCAAATGATTAGGGTTTTGGTGCGAGATGACCCAATATTAGGGTTAGGTGTCCAAATGGGTCAAAATGACCTAGAAATGGTGAGTGTTGCTAGTTTGACCAACTTGAACAAATGATTGATTATATATACTTTGTAATAGGTGCATTACCTTGAAGTTTCAAGCTTGGTTTATTGATTCACCGAAGGCGAAAGGTGAGTGGAATAATTATATGCGTAGATATATAATGTGTTTATTTGTGTAGCGTGATATGTGAAGTGTCGATGTGCTAAGACACCACGTTCACGTAATGAGTGAAGTGTCGATGTGTTAAGACGCCACTCGGGAGTGAAGCATCGATGTGTTAAGATGCCACTTCGTGAGATGTAACGAGTAAAGTGTCGATGTGTTAAGACACCACTCGGGGTGAAGTGTCGATATGTTAAGACACCACCCGGGGTGAAGTATCGAAGTGCTAAGATGCCACCCGAGGGGTTAGTGTGCGACGTGTTAAGTGCACTAATGGTTGTTGTGAACACCGACGGTCTTTAAACACCTTTCCTTGTACGATTGGTTAACCATGGTTATTGTGTTGTAGTGTAAGCATATTACTTTTGTTCATGTTATATATGCTTTTGGTTATGCTAGCTTGATTATGGGAAGTTATAGCTTGTATTTAGGACGATAAGCTAATTGTGACTGCTAGCATGTATACGGTATGCGCGTAATTGTTTGCAAGTAGATATATTATATATGTATGTGTATAATTATTGCATTCACTAAGCTTTGCTTACCCTCTCGTTGTTTACCTTTTTATAGGTTCGATTGTGGACAAGGGTAAGGGCATTATCTTGGATTAGAGATCCCGCTTTGTTGATTAGGGGACGCTTTTTGGAAGTGTTATTTCTTGGAGTTTGACCGAGACTTCGGTAGTTTAATCCCAAACGCCATGCTCGTAGTGTAGTTTGGTACTTAAACTTTTTGGCGGTCGAAACTCATATTTTGTATTTAAACTTGTAAATTGGGCCGTGTGGGCCCCGCTTCGTAAAACTAATTTTATTAATGGAACGTGCTAGTTTTACATATATGAACTTGTGGGTGAAAGCGTTTCGTCTAATTATGTTGGGAAATGGCCAAACATTTTTGGGTATTTGGTTACCGGGGACAGCAGTCTGCCCAGGTGGGTTCGCGCGCCGCACCACCACCTGGCGCGCCGCGCCATATGCTGGCCAGTCAAAAAAAAATTATTTGTGATATTATTACGGGTTTGGTTTGGGTTGTTACAAGTGGTATCAGAGCATGGTCTAAGAGATTTAGGTGACTTGAGATAGGTGCCTAGACTTAGACTTTTTGTGTGCGCGTTATGCGGGACTTGTAGGACTTTGGGTCGAATCGGGATTGGTTAATGCATAGGTTTATGTGAACTAATCATGCGCTATTTGTTTTGTGTAGTATTTGAAATCATCAAGCGAGATAGACGTTGTACTAGTGAGTTAATGCGATGTGCTCATGTAGTAATGACTAGCTACCATTATTACATGTGCAAACCGTGTCAAACAAGCGATGTACGACGATTGTTGAGCGAGATGGAGCGGTGTGGTGTATATGTATGTATATATATATATATATATATATATATATATATATATATATATATATATATATATATATATATATATATATATATATATATATATATATATATATATATATATATGTCATGTCTTTCGTTTCGTTGTTTAATCTTTTCTGTTTTATAGAATGAAGATGAGAAACGGACACGACACCGAACATGATAACGGAGGTACTAGTAAGGACGTCGAGTTGACAGCCAAGATAGAGGCCATCTTTAAACGTCAAAAGGCAGAGTACCTTGTGGAGATAAAGAAGATGTTTCTAGATTCAATCGACGATCAATTGGTTAGTGTGGTAAAAGAACAAGTTAAGGCCGTTCTTCACGAAGATAATGTGGGAAGACGGGACTTTTTCTTTAAGAATTTCAAGGATGCACAACCTCCTACCTTTGAAGGCGAACGAGACCCTCTTAAAAGTGCCCGATGGATCTCCGATATGGAGGGGGACTTCCGTACTTGTGAATGCCCTCACGATAAGAAGGCAAGATACGGGTCTAGCATGTTGAGGGGCGATGCTAAGTTATGGTGGGACGCGAAAATCCGAATTTATGGCGAAGAGCAATGTATGGAATTCACGTGGGATGAATTCAAGGTGGAGTTTTTCAATGAATACCGAACTTCAGCCGATCTTACAAGGCTTAAGGACGAGTTTCGTTCCTTGAGGCAAGGGTCAATGGATTTGAACACTCTTAAATCCGTGTTTTTGTCCAAGACCCAATTTTGCCCGGAGTATGTCGGGAATGATAAGATGTTGAAGGAAGACTTTTACCGAACGTTGAATGATTGTTATCAAGATAAGATTAGTGTGACGGTGGTGAAAACTTTTGATGAATTATTGATATGGCCAAGGGTTTTGAGGCGCTCGTGTTGAGAAAGAGCGGCTTTACTTTTAGCAAGAGAAAGAGTGACAGTTCGAACCATTCGAACTTTTCGAACAAAAAGAACAAGAAGGGTTCCGGTAATGCTAGTGGTGGGAAGAAGGGTGCTTCCGGGGATTTTTCTTATTCGTGCTACAATTGTGGACAAAAGGGCCACATGGCTCGTGACTGTCCGAGTTTATCCTCCGCAAACAAAATCACTTGTTTTAATTGTGGTAAAGAGGGACACAAAAGGCCGGAATGCCCCGACTTGCGTAATGATAATGTGAAGCGGTTAGAGAAGGCTGCGGGTATGGCTAGGGGTCACAACTACTTGATGACCAATGATGAAGCCAAACAATCGAACTAAGTTATCTCAGGTACTTTCATGGTTAATTCTAATCCGGCAAGGATTCTTTTCGATAGTGGTGCAAATTTATCGTTCAAGTCTCCTAAATTTGTGCCTAAACTTAATAGACCATTAGCTAAGTTAAGTCGTTCGGTAGAAGTCGAAATAGCAGACGGCAAGACTGTGCTAGTGGTTGACGTGTGTAAGAATTGTGATGTTGTTTTTGGTAACGAAAACTTTAAAATTGATCTCATTCCTATGACTTTGGGAGATTTTGATATCGGTGAGGGTATGGATTGGCTCGATCGAAATAGAGCCGATATTGCATTCCATGAAAAGTCTATTCGGGTGAAGACCCCAAGTGGGGGAGAGTTAATTATTCATGGCGATAAACGAAGAAGACTTGTGCCGATATGTTCTTTTGCACGGGCACGTCGTTTTCTTGTTAGTGGTGGCATGGCTTTTCTTGCCCATGTTGTTGATACTCATGATGAGCCACCACCCATTCGTGAAATTCCGGTGGTTAGTGAATTCGAAGACGTTTTTCCAGACGAGTTACCGGGTGTTCCGGCGGAAAGAAAAGTTGAATTTCGCGTTGAGTTGGTTCCGGGAGCTACTCCCATTGCTAAAACTCCTTATCGTTTAGCACCAACAGAAATGCAAGAGTTGTTGAATCAAACCCAAGAGTTACTTGAAAAGGGTTTTATCCGACCCGCCATGGGGCGCTCCGGTTTTATTCGTAAAGAAGAAGGATGGTAGTATGCGGATGTGCATCGATTATCGGGAGTTGAATAAAGTGACGATCAAGAATCGTTATCCATTGCCTCGGATTGACGATTTGTTTGACCAACTCCAAGGTGCGACGTATTTCTCGAAGATTGACCTACGGTCCGGCTATCACCAAATGCGGGTCCGTGAGGAAGATATCGAGAAAACGGCTTTTCGAACGCGTTATGGGCATTTTGAGTTTGTAGTTATGCCTTTTGGTCTTACGAATGCACCGGCGGCATTCATGGATCTTATGAACCGAGTGTGCTAACCTATGTTGGACAAGTCGGTAATTGTGTTCATTGACGACATACTTGTTTATTCAAAGAGTATGAATGAACATGAACGTCATTTGCGTGAAGTATTGAAGACGTTACGAAGGGAGAAGTTATATGCTAAGTTCTCCAAATGTGAATTTTGGCTAAGGGAGGTTCAATTCCTTGGCCACATTGTGAACAAGGACGGTATTCAAGTTGATCCGATGAGGATAGAGACGGTGAAGAGTTGGAGACAACCGAATACGCCTACGGAAATCCGAAGTTTTCTCAGATTGGCCGGTTATTATCGTCGGTTTATCCAAGACTTTTCTAAGATCGCTTCTTCGTTGATGAAATTAACAAGGAAGAACGCGAGGTTTGTTTGGTAGAACGAGCAAGAAATTGCTTTTCAATTGTTAAAGGAGAAGTTGTGTCAAGCTCCGGTGTTAGTGTTGTCAGAAGGGGTGGAAGACATGACGGTTTATTGTGATGCGTCTTTAAATGGGCTCGGGTGTGTTCTAATGCAAAGAGGTAAAGTCATTGCTTACGCCTCTCGTCAATTAAAGGAATACGAAACGAGATATCCGACTCATGATCTTGAGTTGGCGGCGGTTGTACATGCGTTGAAAATTTGGCACCATTACTTGTATGGTGTCAAGTGTACGATTTATTCGGATCACAAAAGTTTGAAACATCTCTTTAATCAAAGAGATTTGAATTATCGTCAACGTAGGTGGATGGATGTGGTAAATGACTATGATTGTGAAATACTTTACCATCTGGGCAAGACGAATGTGGTCACGGATGCGTTGAGTCGAAAGAATCATCACCCGGCGTTGCGAGTGGGATTGTTACGTATGATTATTACTAACGATTTTCTTGAAAAACTTGGTGTGATTCAAATAGAGGCTTACGTTCACAACAAGCATGCGGAACGAATTGTGGGGCAATCGGAATTCATTGCTATGGGTTCACGTGGTTTGTTGTCTTTTCAAGGAAGAGTGTGGGTGCCTAAGATGGGTGATTATCGACAAGTGCTACTTGATGAAGCACATAAGTCAAAGTATTCCATTCATCCGGGCGCAACGAAGATGTATCTTGATTTAAGGAAAGATTATTGGTGGCCGGGCATGAAACGAGATGTTGTAAAGTATGTTGAGTAATGCGTCACGTGTTTGCAAGTTAAAGACGAACACCAAAAGCCGTATCGTAAGTTGCAACCGTTAGAAATCCCGAAATGGAAATGGGAGCACATTACCATGGATTTCATTACAAAGTTACCTAAAACGGCGAGAACTCAATTTGATTTGATTTGGGTGATAGTTGACAGATTGACGAAAAGTGCTTTGTTTCTTCCCATTAAGGAAGCGATATCGTCGGAGACTTTGGCCAAGTTGTTTATCAAGGAAGTCATATCTAGACACGGGGTTCCTATATCTATCATTTCGGATCGAGATACTCGTTTTACATCTCAGTTTTGGGAAAAGTTTCATGAAGATATGGGTACGCAATTGAAGTTGAGCACGGCGAATCATCCTCAAACGGACGGTCAAACCGAACGTACGAATCAAACGTTGGAGGATATGTTACGGGCGTGTATTATTGATTTTGGTGGTATTTGGGACGAGCACTTACCTTTGGTGGAATTCTCGTACAATAATAGTTATCATACTAGTATTGGGATGCCACCTTACGAGATGCTTTATGGGCATAGGTGTCGAACCCCCATTTGTTGGGGTGAAGTGGGACAAAAGGAAATCGGGAGTACCGATTTAGTCTTAGAGATGAATAGCAAGATTGATATTATTCGGGATCATTTGAAGAAGGCTCAAGATAGACAAAAGTCGTATGCCGATAAACGTAGATGAACGATCGAATTTCAAGAAGGCGACATGGTAATGCTTAAGGTTTCGCCATGGAAGGGTATTATTCGATTTCGAAAACGGGGAAAGTTAGCTCCTCGGTTTATTGGGCCATTCAAGGTTTTAGCTCGTGTTGGTGAAGTTGCATATCGATTGGAATTACCCGAAGAGCTTGCGGGGATCCATAACACGTTTCATGTTTCCCATCTCCGTAAGTGTCTTGCGGATGATTCTTCATGGATGCCAATAGACGAAATTGAGCTGAACAATAAGTTGGAGTATGTTGAAGAGCCGATTGCTATACTTGATGAGAAAGTGAAAATGTTGCTTAACAAGGAGGTAAGAACTTTTAAGGTTCAATGGCGTCGGAGTAAAGGTTCCGAGTTTACTTGGGAACCCAAAGAAGTCGTGTTGGTTTATCTTCCCTCTTGTCATGTGGAGTGGATCGCGAGGACGCGCTCCGAATTAAGTAGGGGAGAGTTGTAAGACCCAAATATTTCATAGTACATATGTGTGAATAAGTGATTCAAGTTGTGGGGTTTACGTTGTATATAATTAAAAGGCAAAAGAAGCTGAACTGGGCATTTGGCACGCCGCGCGGCCTTATGGCGCGCCGTTCCATTACGGGCTGACAGATTCCTTTTTCTTTTTAAATTAGATATTTTAAGGGCATTTTGGTAAAACTACTTAAGGTCCGACTTTAAGGCTAGGATCAGTTGTTTGGAGTGTCATTTACTCCATATTCACCCACCTTATCATCTTCCAATCAATTCTAGAGAGAGAGTTAGATTCTAGAGTGAGAGAGCTCAAATTAAGGAAGAAGAAACTCGAATCGGGTCAAAGTGCAAGCACTAAAGTTGTTCATCTCCTCATTTACAACGTTTTGATAGTTGTGGTAAGCCCTAAACCTAATTTCCTTGTTTTAATTGTTTAAGAGTTAGGGTTTGTGTAGGTAATGAACACTAAGACCCATTTGTTAGTGAATTTGGGTGTTTTGGGTGAAATTGGGTTATGTTGACTCAAAGATGACTAACTAGAGTTTTTCAAGCATTAATTGTTGTTAATAAACCTTAATTAGTTAGTAAATTGCTAGAACACCAATATTTATGTAAATGGATGTTAAGTGGGTTAGTGGATGATCCAAAATGGGTGTGTTGACCCTAAACGGGTCAAAATGGACCTAAGTTGGTTAATGTTTGTGTTTAGTGCATAAACCTTGTTCTAAAATGTGTTTTGAACCTATCTTGGCAAATGATTAGGGTTTTGGTGCGAGATGACCCAATATTAGGGTTAGGTGTCCAAATGGGTCAAAATTACCTAGAAATGGTGAGTGTTGCGAGTTTGACCAACTTGAACAAATGATTGATTATATATACTTTGTAATAGGTGCGTTACCTTGAAGTTTCAAGCTTGGTTTATTGATTCACCGAAGGCGAAAGGTGAGTGGAATAATTATATGCGTAGATATATAATGTGTTTATTTGTGTAGCGTGATATGTGAAGTGTCGATGTGCTAAGACACCACGTTCACGTAACTAGTGAAGTGTCGATGTGTTAAGACGCCACTCGGGAGTGAAGCATCGATGTGTTAAGATGCCACTTCGTGAGATGTAACGAGAGAAGTGTCGATGTGTTAAGACACCACTCGGGGTGAAGTGTCGATGTGTTAAGACACCACCCGGGGTGAAGTATCGAAGTGCTAAGATGCCACCCGAGGGGTTAGTGTGCAACGTGTTAAGTGCACTAATGGTTGTTGTGAACACCGAAGGTCTTTAAACACCATTCCTTGTACGATTGGTTAACCATGGTTATTGTGTTGTAGTGTAAGCATATTACTTTTGTTCATGTTATATTTGCTTTTGGTTATGCTAGCTTGATTATGGGATGTTATAGCTTGTATTTAGGACGATAAGCTAATTGTGACTGCTAGCATGTATACGGTATGCGCTTAAGTGTTTGCAAGTAGATATATTATATATGTATGTGTATAATTATTGCATTCACTAAGCTTTGCTTACCCTCTCGTTGTTTACCTTTTTATAGGTTCGATTGTGGACAAGGGTAAGGGCATTATCTTGGATTAGAGATCCCGCTTTGTTGATTAGGGGACGCTTTTTGGAAGTGTTAGTTCTTGGAGTTTGACCGAGACTTGGGTAGTTTAATCCCAAACGCCATGCTCGTAGTGTAGTTTGGTACTTAAACTTTTTGGCGGTCGAAACTCATATTTTGTATTTAAACTTGTAAATTGGGCCGTGTGGGCCCCGCTTCGTAAAACTAATTTTATTAATGGAACGTGCTAGTTTTACATATATGAACTTGTGGGTGAAAGCGTTTCGTCTAATTATGTTGGGAAACGGCCAAACATTTTTGGGTATTTGGTTACCGGGGACAGCAGTCTGCCCAGGTGGGTTCGCGCGCCGCGCCATATGCTGGCCAGTCAATTTTTTTTTTTTATTTGTGATATTATTACGGGTTTGGTTTGGGTTGTTACAATAAAGATCCGTTCCTCCAGCTCACTATGTAAGAATGCCGTCTTGACATCTAGTTGCTGCAGCTCCATATCAAGTAAAGCAACCATGGCAAGTAACACGCGAATAGATTTATGCTTTAGGACCGTTGAGAAAAATTCATTAAAGTCAACACCCTCTCTCTGAGTAAATCCTTTTGCTATTCATCTTCTACACCCGGAATTCCGTCCTTCTTTTTGAAGATCCATTTGCATCCAACAATCTTCTGACCTTTTGGAGGTTTCACCAGCTCCCACGTATGATTCTTATAAAGAGACTCCATCTCTTCATTCATAGCTACAGACCACTTTAAAGATTCCGGGCCACTAATAGCTTCACGATATGTAGCAGGTTCTTGGACCTCTATATCTTCTGCCATACTCAGGGCATAAGCTACCAAATCTGCATGCCCGAACCGTTGTGGTGGTTTTATTGCTCGTCGTTCTCTATCTCTTGCTAGATTATAATTCTGTAGATCATGTTGCTCATCTGACTGATCTTCTGGTGTCATTTGATCAACACCATAATCATGTACGTGTTCTACAACGGGCTCGACAGGAGTATCTTGTACTACTCCTTGCGAAACTTCTATTTCTTGCTCCACCTACTCTTCAACTTCACGATCTTTTCTAGCAACTACTTGTTCCCCTTCTATCTTTTTCAACATAGCAGACTCATCAAATGTCACATCCCTGCTGATAAGAAATCGGGATGATTTACCATCAGGGCACCACAATCTATAACCCTTCACCCCATCTGCATACCCTAGAAATATGCATCTTTTGGCCCTCGGCTCAAGTTTACCATCTTTCACATGAGCATAAGCAAGACAACCAAATATCTTCAAATCACTGTAACTTGCAGGGAAACCTGACCATTTCTCCAAAGGAGTTTGACAATCAATTGCCGTTAATGGAGACCGATTTACCAAATAACAAGCTGTATTGACAGCTTCAGCCTAAAATACATTCAGTAATTTTGCATTTGAGAGCATACACCTCGCTCGCTCAAGGAGAGTTTTATTCATCCGTTCTGCAACGCCATTCTGTTGTGGTGTAAACCTCACTGTGTGGTGTCTCACAATGCCTTCGTTCTTCTAAAACTCATTGAATTCGCCTTTGCAGAATTCCAGTCCATTGTCAGTTCTCAAGCGCTTGATGAACTTTCCAGTCTGCTTCTCTATCATCATCTTCCATTGCTTGAAATTGACAAAGACTTCATCCTTACATTTAAGGATATAAACCCACACTCTTCTTGAATAGTCATCAATAAAGGTTAACATGTATCTAGCACCACCTTTTGAAGGAACCGGAGATGGACCCTAAAGTTCTGAATGGATATAATCTAAAGTACCTTTCATCCTATGAACGGTTGTGCCAAACTTTATTCGGCTTTGTTTTCCCAATACACAGTGTTCACAGAACCCTAATCTTCCGATATTCTGCCCGCACAACAAACCTCGTTTACTAAGCTCCATCATTCCTCTCTCGTTCATGTGCCCAAGGCGCATGTGCCATAACTTGGTGGTATCTACATCTTTAGCTGATGAAGAAACTCCAGCCGCACCAGTAACAGTACTACCGTTTAATAGGTAAAGGCCATTAAACCTTTCACCTTTCACCACGACAAGTGCACCTCTTGAAACTTTTAATACTGCACCTCGAGCTCGATACTCACAACCGATGGAGTCCAGTGTACCTAAGGAAATAAGATTCTTCTTCAATTCTGAAACATGCCTGACATCTGTCAACGTCCTCACCGTGCCATCATACATCTTGATTTGGATCGTTTCTATGCCAACAACCTTAAAAGCTACATCATTTCCCATAAGGACTTTACCACCATCTCTTTGTTGATAGGTAGTAAATCAGTCCCTAATAGGACACATATGATAAGAACAACCCGAGTCAAGAATCCACTCATTACTTGAGCGGCCATCAGTAACACTAAGAACATTTGCACCATCAGAATCATTTTCTGCAACCGCGACAACTTTATCGGCTCCCGCTGCATTCCAAGTCTCTTTTTTTCCTTTTAAGTCTGGATAGTCTCTACGTATGTGACCTTCCTTGTGACAATTGTAACACTTGATCTTTCTAGATCTTGGTTTCGATCTAGAACGACCTTTGTTGTTACTACTTGATGCTCTATCATTACTTCTTCCTCTCACCACCAAACCATTTGCACTTTCTTCCACATAATCCGCCGAGAATTTCTTCCTTAACTCAATAGAGTTCAAGGTAGATTTGACATCCTCCATGGAAATAGTATCTTTATTATATAGTAGAGTTGTAACCAAATGCTCGTATGATTTTGGAAAGGAACATAAGAAAATTAATGATTGATCTTCATCGTCAATTTTCACACCAATATTATTCAAGTCCAAAATTATTTTATTGAACTCATTGATGTGATCATTTAATGAACCTTCTTTCATCCGAAGAGTATACAACCGTTGTTTCATATACAATCGGTTCGTGAGACTCTTAGTCATATATAGAGATTCTAGCTGTTTCCAAAGTCCAGCCGGTGTGGTTTCTGCCGCAATTTCTCTAAGCACACAATCGGCAAGATTTAGAATAATCATACCATGTGCCTTTTTCAGAAGTTCATCCTTTTCTTCATCTGTCAACTTTTCAGGTAGATGTTCTCTCCCTTTCAAAGCTAACAAATAACCTTGTTGGCTCAGTAGAGCCCGCATCTTCATTCGCCAAAGACCAAAATCGTTCTGGCCATTAAACTTCTCTAAGTCGGACCTTATTATCGTCATCTTGTATATTTAATCACAGTTATAGCTCTGATACCAGTTTGTTGTGATTTAGCGCACTTTCAAGACCCCGATAAATTAATAGAACAATTAAGAAATAAATAAAGACACAAGGATTTACGTGGTTCAGCGTGAGGCCTAGTCCACGGGCGGAAGCAGAGATGGATTTTACTAGCAAATATGGCAAACCCGAGATTACAATCTAGGCTCCGAAAATACTAACAAAGTATTTGGACCACTCACTAGATTATTACACTTCCCTCGTAACTCACTCGTATAGAATTTTATTTAACAATTCTATACTCTCTCTATTTTCTACAATACTTCTCACAAGAGTGTTATAGACTCTTTCAAGTATTATGTAACTTGAGATGGGATTTAAGATGTGAAGAATGGGATGCCTAAATGAAGTTCCAAGCATTGCCTTTTATAGTTGAAATGAGTCATATGAATGCATGTGTGAATTCAAGACATTTCATGGCCAACCTTGAATAATCCCATGTGTTGAATGCATATTTCAACAACCACCCATGTGATCCATCTAGATGTGTTAGGTGGCCTAACTCACAATCCAAATTGGAATTGAGTCAAATTAGTCCAACAGAAGCCCAACATGAAAAGTCTACTTCAAACACAACCTTATTTATGGTCATCTAAATGGCCTAAATCATTAATGATTACTTTCTTACTTTATGTACACAAATAAAAGATGAAAGAATCATAATAACAATAACGATGATTTATATATAAACATGAATAATAAAAAGAGTAAACTGTCAGATTTTGTTCCATTGTGAGAAAACTTATAACATTTCGGTCTTGGTTGTGAAGACTGTATCTATGCCACTTCCACCTTACTAATGATTTAGCTCTTGCTTGCGGAGATCATTAAGATCAAAATACATTTGGTACAAAAAAAAAATCATAATGCACTACTTATGAAAGAGAACATTATAAACACTTAGAAACCATCATTGTAAAGCATCAAATCCCTTAAACTGTTTTGTTCAAAGATATATGGAGTAGTGACTTATAGGGTAATGTTATTATTGCCCTTCTCTACTATGTTGAGCATAAGTACAGCTCCCATTTAAATACATTCCAATCTTACAACTTACCAAATCTATTATCACATGATTCACATCATACAAATAATAGGCTTAGAGTAATTTGATGGAGTGGATCCCATTAATTTTTTGGATCCTTACCCTTATAAATTCGAAATTTGTTAAGGATGGCATATGATACCTCACTAATAAACATATAACCAGATATACTAAGGTATAAGCACTTAAAAATAATAGTTACATTTTCAATCTGCACGTTCAAATTTAGGTACTTGCTTAAAGTCTTATTGCTTAGACCCCTAAAAAAACATAGTATTGTTTTTAACTTAAAGCCTTATAACTTGATTAAAAAAAAATCTTCTATAAAACAAACTCTTAAGAATGACAACTTCAATCATGAAAGCATAGACAAACCGAAATGTAGATTTATAATGGTAGTTTGCATAGATTTTTTGTGACTCCTGTTGATTATAAATATAATTCTAGGTATAGAAACATTAAACACTTAAACTAAATTTATGTTTAAAGAAACATTCTAGGTATAGTTAACAACTTTAAGCAAACCAAATTTATGTTTTTAAGCAAACAAAAACACGATGTCATAACAACTTCAAGCAATTAATTGTTCAGAAATATCAGCAAGAACGCATTTTCAGAACACAAATATTGTTAGTTGAAGGAGTTTTGATGTTGGAATAAACCATACCTTAGCTTTAGGAAGAGATATGAAAGATGGAAATGATGGTTAAAGAAATCTGTCCAAACCTGCACCAATATAAGCGAAGAACAAAAAGAATTACTCAAACAAAAATAATTTATAAGACCCTCAAAAAGTTAATTTTCGTTGACAATCTGAAAGAAGCTAAAAAGCAAACCTCACATTGGAGAATTCATCTTCCTACATATAGGACCTGTAAGAATCGATCAAAAGCAAAATTCAACATGCCAAAGACTTCCTATCTATAATCTTCTTGCAGTAAAACAATCACATTTGAATTTGAATATGAAGAAATAGGAGTGAACAAAATTAAAATAGTGAGTAATTAAAAGACAGTCCAATGTTTAGGTGAGTGATACATGAAGAGAAACAGGTCAGGCGTGATTTTTAGGGCAGTGAGTTTTTGCGCAGTGCAATAATACTCTGTATGCTTTTACAGCAATACTTCATAAAAGATACGAAGTAGTCAGAAACTTTATATTTTCAAGCAGACTAATAACATTAACATACATCAAAAATTTAATTTTTTTCTTTAACAATTATTAACAAATTTTAAATGGAAGATTTTGACATCAGTTAAATTACAAAAACATCTTCAAATTATGATTTTTGGGATCTTTTGATGAAGAGCAAAACCCTAATTCATTTGATGGTGGTAGCGTGAAAATTCCAATTGGAAAACACCAAAGAAAAAGCAAAGCCTGAAATCCCTAATTTCTTTTTAGGGTGAGAGTAAATTGAGAAAATGAAGAGATGACTGAGACAAATTTCAAAAATTGGCCTGTTCCAACATCTCATAGAAGAAGCACGAGTGTTTGTATGCGTGTTTGTTAATAAAAAGACTGCAGATATGCAGATAGGAAAGATATATAAAAAAGGATATATATCGTTGATTTTTAGTGATTAAAAATCTCTTCAAAAAAGAATGAAACCCTAACCTGAAAGTGAGGTGTCTGTTAAGAAGCAGATGAAGAAATCGCTTGAAGATCAAGATGACTTCAAAAATAGCTTGAAGATGAAGATGTGTGAAGGTTTTTTTTTACAATGGAAGATAGGTTTTGAGATGGATTTAGGGAGCGAGTTTCAGGGTTTGATAGCAGATGAAATTGAAAGAGGAGAAAAGGGTTAGGGTGAATACATGAAGATGAGAGTGGCGTGATATTTGAATAGCCTGCAATTTTTATCTGAAGCTTGCAATTTTTGAACAGTATCTGTTTTCAAGGAGCATGCGTGAAAATGGTTGGGAGCACTCTTATTATTTGGCTTTTTTTTTTTGTTTTTGTTTTTTTAAGCATTAATCTTATTAAAACCTCTAAAAAGTAATTCAAAACAAAAAATGTTTTATGACATTATCTAGGAGGCTTCTCCTTTTTTCTTTATGATTTTTTTTACAAAGGAAAAATCATATATATGACATCATTGTTTTAGACAAATATTAGAATAGAATAGATACGGTCTGATTCCAATTTGTCAATCTTCATAAAACCTCAATCAATTAAAATCCATTAACTAACATAGACTCACTTTAAATGATTAAAACTATGTTGAGTAAAATCATAGAGACTTGGTCTTGAATTAAAATCACTTAAAAATTCTTAATCACAACAATCACTTGAAATGACTAACACTTCCATGTTGACTAAAAACCCTTTTGAAAACCAATTCAATTAAAGACACAATCACTTCAAATCCCCAATATTAATTGTCTACATCATGAATTGGTGTTGAAGCACAAATTGCATCACAAATCAAATCACTAAGAGAGTTTAACAATCTATGTAATCAAAATAAAGGTAAAAACAATCAAACACAATAAGCAACACTCATTCAAACATCAATTTCATATATTAGGGCAAAATTCAAGCATCAAGTTTTACAAACTAGCGAACACAACTAATCTAAGCTAACATCACAAGATAAACAAGAACCAAATCAATTAAAACTAGAGTATAAATCATTACAACTAAAATAAAGAAGAACTAGTAAAAAAATAGAGATGAAACTACAAGAAATGGGGAAGATGATGGAAATCTAGCTTATAGCTTCATTGATCATCAACATGGAACATGAAATTGGCTTTGATCTTCATAGAATCATGAAATGGACCATTTTAGGACTTCATTTCAGACCCAATCGCAGCTCTCTTAAACTCAAACCCTAACTTTTGATTTTTTAGTTGGCTGAAAACCTAGGCTGAATCAGCGGCAGGTGCGCCGCACCTTCCTTATGGTGAGCCGCACCATATCAAACAAAATCAAAAAGCGCCACACCTTCCTTATAGTGAGCCGCACCAAGCGTCACACCTTAACACTGATTCAGCTTCTGATGTCGATTTTTCACATTTTAGAGTAATGGTGCGCCGCTTTCACTCAGGTGCACCGCACCACACACTACTAGAAAATACATTTTTTGTGGCGCGATCGCTGCAAAAAATAGGTTTTATCGCCGCAAAAAATCTTCTGCGGCGAGATATCGCCGCTTTAAACCTCGTCACCGTAAGTTCGCCGTCTTAAATCTTTTGCGACGAGTTTTTGCGGCGAACGAAAGTGGGCCCCACTTTTATTAAGAAAAAGAAAAAAGAAAATGGAAATTCTTTTTTGCGACGACTTATTTGCGGCGAGTAGTGTGACTGACAAAAAAACTGTCAGGTTTTTTTGCGGCTATCATCACCGCTAAAAAGCTACCTACACCAGAAACATGATTCTGCTATATTTTATGCATCCTACCCGAAATTTTGGGCGTTTTTCCGAAACCTGTTTCATACCATTTTATAGCCGCTAACAACATATAGCACCAACAATAATAAACATCAAACAACACTAGATAAATAAATGTTTACGGAAAGTTGTAACAACGATACAAACTACTATATTAATGTTCAACAAATTCAATTCGGCGTTTTTACACAAACTACATAAACAACACAAACTACCGCCTCCTTTTCAAAGCTCGTGTATCCATAAATCATCACCATCATTATTTCCATTGAAGTCATCAAGTCCATCATCATCATCATCATCATCATCATCATCCGATTCATCCACCAACTTGGGTCGTTTTTCACTTCCCTTTTCTTTACCCTTATCTTTCTTTTTCTTCCCTAAGAACTTTTTCATCACTTTTTGCATCGGTTCTTTCATGGTTTGTTTGACGGACTTTTGTACACTTTCTGTGACTTCTTGGTCAAACTTTCTTTTACCTCAGCTTTCAAGCTCTCACGTTCTAACATACACATGAAATCAAAATTATTAAACTTACAACATACAAATTACTAACTTACAAGTTAACAATTAACTTACAAGTATCTAACTAACAACTTACAACATACACATGAAATCAAATTATTATCTTACAAGTTAACTGCTGAGTGTGAAAATGTTAAAAAAGAATACCTTACGAGTTGATGATAGGCATTTAACGACAATCCAAGAAACATATCACTCAAACCTGTCAATCATCAAATATTTGTAAAAAGTATAACACAAGATATGCATGTGCAACTAATGATGTTATCAATATAAGAATAAAAACTTACGGATGGACATATAACTATACAAAATCACATACAAATATAACAAGTAAAATAAATGAACATATAATTACATACAAATTTAACTTGAGCAAATATTGATAACGGTTAAAGATATTGTGTTTTTACAAATTACAATCTAAAATCAATCACTAATATAATCCATAGGTTCACATTCATCATCTTCATTCTCTTCCATGTCACATCTATGTGAGGACCCGTCCTTATCCTCCTGAACAAAGTCATCAATATTTGGTCCCATTGCGATGATCGACTCCAAGTAATGTCCTTAAAATGAGCAAATGCACAGCGGAAGACTTAATTCGTACCTAAGAATAAACATGCTTTAAAGTGTCAACCAAAAGGTTGGTGAGTTCATAGGTTTATCATAACAATCATTTCAATATATTAATAGTCCACAAGATTTCATAATCATAAACATAATACACTCGCAAGTGTATGTAAAGCATTCTAAGTGGTTGAGCACTTGGTAACCATACTTAACATTTAATCAACGTTGCATATTCCCTTTATTATGAAATCTCCCTACACTGTACCAAGTGTAGTAACAAAACGAAGTACTGTGCAACCGTTGAATACTGGTCGTCCAGTCCGGTTGGGGTTTTCAGGCCCGATAGATCTATCAACAGGATTCGCGTTTACAATACCCATGTAAATAGTAGTTACCAAGCAATAGGAAAATATGCCAGTGGTACAACTCAACGTAGAATATATTTTTAAGTACTTGTGTCTATTTTGTAAACATTTATAAAAGCAGCGCATGTATTCTCAGTCCAAAAATATATACTGCAAAAGCAATTAAAAAGAGAGCAAATGAAACTCACCATACTGTATTTTGTAGTAAAAATACATATGACGACATTGAACAAGTGTAGGGTTGATTTCGGATTCACGAACCTATATCAATTGTATATTTATTAAAACATTTAATAGAAATCTCATAATTTCATTCATTAATTATATAGATTTTTAGATATGTGTAGTTATATAGAATTTATACTATAATTTACTTAAATATATACTTTATTTATATATAATATATCTTATGTTATATTTGTATATTTTGTATATATATTTAAAATTAATTTTTTATTTATACATTTAGTTATATGTAAGTATTTATATATAAAAATATTAGTATGTTTGATATATTATTATATGAAATATAATTATAGTATATATAGTAAGTATAATTTTTTGATTAGTGACACTTAAGAAAATGATTTTTGTAATTATGTATTAGTAGTACTCGTTATTTATAATTAATCATACTTATAATGATAGTTGTAATAATAATAATAATGATTATAATACTTTGTAAAAATAATATTTACTAATAATAACATTAATTAGAATATTAATATTAATAATGATAATAATAATAGATAAATAAAAAATATGATTATACCTTTATTAAGCTTCTAAAAAAAAATAGCCCGTGACAGGGCTTGAACCCACGACCTCCTGAATACATACTAACACTCTAATCCATCGAACCATTACTTACTTTTCTGATCTATTATGTAACTTAAATTCATTAAAACCGAAATTATGTTTCTGTGTCTAGTCCGGCCCAACAAAATTCAGAAACCCAGTAAGCAGTCCAACGAAGTTTCGGCCCAACAATAGCAGCAGTCCAATTCGATACTCTTGTTTAAGAAAAGCCCAGATAACTTATGGGAGTCCAATAACAGTTTGTTGTTTAATTTAAAAAAAAATTTTTGCAGTGTGTTAGGATTGAACCCGCGACCTTTCAAATAACAACACATACACCGATCCACTCTGCTGCTATTACTCTTCTTATATACATAGCATGCGATAATATATAAACCGTATAATCTGTTTATCATTATCATCAACATGATATCATGGTTTCCTCACCAACACATTATCATACACTTTTATAATTACAAGTGGTAGTATTATCTTGACAACCTTGACCCACCACGAGAAAAATAGCACAATTAAATTGATCAAATTGGGTTTTCTTTTTGAGTTGTCGGACATCACCAAATAAAAACAAGAAGTAGTTTTCAACAATAATGGAATATATATATTGCAAACTGTGAGTTCGAAGCAAGAGGAAAATAAAAAGGCAGTGTTGGATAAAATCGATGGGCTGTGTTTTGTCGATAGAAAGAAACATGTAGAATAACAAGGGTGTGTTGTGGGTGGGTTACGAACAAGAATGCAGGAATACAACAGCAGCTTTAATGATTTTAGATGCGTTGCTGGGGTGGTTTAAATGGTGGGTTGGTGATCGACTGAAACATTAAAACAGATCCAGTAGCAACATACCAGCTTAAGTGAAATAGAAAAGGGAAATGGTAGCAGTTTATGGTAATCGAAATGATGAGTTTCAAGAAGGTTTCATTGGTGACGGTTTAAATGAGTGGGTGGTGTTCTTCGTGGTCTGCAGTAGCAAGTGAGAGAGGAAAAAGAAAGGATAGAGAAAAAAGGAAGAGAGAAAAGGGAGTTGAGGGTGGTTGTCGACTCTTTTGTTGGTGATCAACGGTGACGTTTTAGTGGTTGTTTAGTCTGAAGCTGAAACGAAATGGTAGTAGCAAATAAGATGGTTCAAATGGTGTTGGTTATGGTTTCGACAAGGCAATAACAAAAATGTAAACAAAGTTTGTAATAATAGTAATAACGGATTACAAATGGATTTTGGGTTTTGTGGCCATTCGAATAGGGTCAAGATCATATATAGTAACTGTAGTAGTTAACAAGTGGGTTTTTGTATGGTGTTTGAGGATCGGTTATCAAGTTGATGTTGGTTACGGTGTTGTGGTTTGTTGGGGTACGTTGGGTAACGAACACGAATGAGAGAGAGGGAGAGACAAAGGTGGTGTTAATCGACTTGGGGAGGTGGAGTGTGGCGGTTGTGAGGTGATGGGGTGATGGCGGGATGGTGATCAGTATTCGAAGGTGATGGTTCCTGGTTTAGTAGCATCAAAACTATCATCGGTGTAGGTAGTGGTTATAGAGTGGTGATGGCGGTTGTCTAGAGTGGAGATGTTAGAAGATTCAGAGAAAGGTTAGTTCACAGGACAAGAAAGAAGAAAGAATGGAGGTTGAGTTAGTTGTTTTAAATATATCTCAAATGTATATGTATATACATATAAATTGAGATTATGGAAAAGAACAAGATAAGAAACATAAGGTGAGATTGATAGATAACAAAACGCAAAATAATATCCACCTTTAATTCACGGGGTAAATAATAATAATAGATTAATAGGTATAATATTAATACAATCAATCTAACACAGTTAATATATCAATCATGCACAGTAGCCAATTAATAATAAAACACTTCTTGTGAACTTATTTTGTTTACACACTACCATCAGTTCAATTCAGATATTATATCGTGTCCATTGCTAAACAGTTGTCGTGAAAAAGTGTTCCTAAAAATCTCAAACTTTTAGATTAAACATATTTAATTACAATTATTTGTTCGTGAATCGTCAAAAACCGGCCAAGGTTAAATGAATGAAATGAAACAGTTCAAAATTTTTGAGACCCAACCTAACATATTTCTCTTATCATGCCAAGACTATGAAATCGTATCGAGAGTTTGATTTAAAATTAGTCGAAATTTTTCGGGTCGTTACAGTACCCTCCCGTTAAAGAAATTTCGTCCCCGAAATTTGAGTGAGGTTGTCATGGCTAACAATAAAATTGTTTTTATGACGAATATGAGTTGATAAATAGAGTTTTATCATTATTGATTAATATAGATAAAACAATTCTATCATGTGAAGCATACGAGTGAAGCTATCACAAAAGAGTGAAATGAGAAATAAAGATTCGTCTTGACTTTTGACGTGGTCACGGTTGATTTTCGGAATTCATGGAATTTAAAGAAAATCTTCTAATCAGAAAGAAAATGTAATAGCACGATTTATTAGCAACTGTTGAAATTACGGAGGAACAGAAATATCAAGGAAAAAATTCCATGATATGCTTAGAGATTAAATAGAATGAAAGAGTTATGTAACATGACACATGATGAGGATATGCTCTGTGAATCATCATCACGTTCCATTAGAAATTTAGCATGACTTACTGTAATATAACCACGTTGGCCAAGTGTCATTATATTATATTAACCCATGCTTCAATTCCCAACACTTTTCTACAATTCATTCATAATTCATACTCAGATTTTACAGAAGTTTCCAATATAATGGAATACAGAAAACATGAAGAGGTAGATAGTTTCGGACAAGAATATTTATGAAAATATCCTCAGAAATATCGAAGATATTTATGATGATATTTTGGAGTTTCTAAGTTCGAAGGTTGATGAAGAAAGATTTTTCGCAAGATTTTAACATGACTTCGGAACATGATATTCTCTAAAAATTTCGGTGGATTCAGAATTACCTGGATTCTTTGAATATAGGGTTTGGTCCTTGTATTTGTTCTTTGTTTCCTTCATAGTTTTGCATAATCCACTTTCCAGTATCAATTTCCTATTGAGTGTTTCCAACACTCTATTCTTTATCATCAAACTTTTGACCATTAAGATCATCTACAGTTTTGCTGCTTTATCAGCATTCAAAGTCATCATAACCGAATCATTGGCTATCAATCCGAGGTGGGTTCAAGAGAATTGTGTTTTTAGATGATTAAACGCTGATGGTACTATGTTGGAATCTAAAAGGTTCCCCAGTAACAATAAAAAGCAAGCATATATATCAAAGTTATAATAAGGTTGTTTCAAACGAAAAGTCGAAGTTGACTTGCTGGAACAGTGACAAAATTGACTACTTTGAAAAGGAGTTGCAAAGTTATTTTCGGTAATAACAATGCCAAAGGAGCTGGTACAGATACGTGTTTTACTCAGGTTCCGAGTGTTTTTAGGTGCATAACTATATGCATCAATCTTTTCTTCCGTAGATGAAGTGCGGCTGGTTCATCCTCTCGATCGAGGTGTTTTCAAGAATCGTGAAAGGTTTGAACGCAGATTGTAATCATCAAGATACGAATGAGGTTTAAGATGAAATCAAGTGGCAAACTTGAAGAATTATTTAGTTTCATATGTTATAATCAGTATTTTAATTCATTTTAATTGTCCAATATTATTCGTCCACAGTCGATAGTCCACATTTAACAGTCCAATAGTTCATATATAGTTTAATATATAACATTCGAATTAATTAATACGTATCGTGACCCGTGTACCGGTCTCAGTATTGATCACAACTCAAACTATATATATATTTTGGAATCAACCTCAACCCTGTATAGCTAACTCCGTCATTTGCATATAGAGTGTCTATGGTTGTTCCAAGATAAATATATAGATGGGTTAATATGATATGTCGAAACCTTGTATACGTGTCCCGTTATTTAAAGTGCGTAAAATAAATACAGAAATTAAATGACGATAAATAAAATTGCGAGAATGTAAATTGCGATAATTAAATTGCGATAAATAAAATATAACCAGTTAGCTAGGAACAGTTAGCGTAGATTCTTAACAAAATTCTTTATAATTAATTTGTTTGTTTCTAACAAATTTTATTTTGTCCAATGTTTTCTTCATTATGCCACTTGTTGGATTCTGATAGGTCAAAATCCATATATGAAATTGAATTTGAATGGAAATAGTTATTCTTTGGTGAACGGATACGTATATGTATGGATTTGAGCAGTATTTGTTAATGATCGCTGAATCAGAACTGAAAAGTGTATCGTGTAACTCATTAATGTGAATTCTAAATATTCCTCGGGTATTACCTACCCGTTAAAATATTTTCATCATTAACAGTTGATACAAAAGAATTTTTAATTACAATCTTTATGAAAATATACCTACATATATATTTTCTTCAGATTTAATCATGGATTTAATGAATTAATAAGATATTAAACTCATTTGATTTATCATTAATACTAGATTACATAATCTCTAAAACTTTAGAAATTACATAATCGCCATGTCGAGCGAAGATAATCGATGTAGAACGATATGTAGAACGAAGATAAAGTAGACAGAACGGTACGTAGAACGATGATTATGCTCGAGGTACAGAATGAAATGTTGAGGCGTGTGATGTTGAAACTTGGGTTGTTGGTGGTACTGTTGGTGCCGGTGATGTTGCTGAAGCTGGTAAGTTTTGCACCATATCCTCCAAAGCTACTGCTCGAGCACGAAGCTCGTTTAATTCTTCTATTACACCGGGGTGATTGTCGATCGGAAGGAACGGATGAATAAGGTTTAGAATTTTAGATAGAATATAATCATGACAAGATACTCAGGAAATGAGGGTGAAAATGATGTTTCGGACTGGTTCACCGGTAAGTGCTTCAGGTTCTTAACTAAGAGGTGAATTCGGTTGGTGGAAAGGATCGCCTTCTTCTCGTCTCCATTGGTTAAGTCGACTACGAACCCATCAGATAAATTGGGGATGGCTGATTGGTTGATTCATTCTAGTGACGTTGTCTTCAGAGCTCGGGTGAAAATCCATATCGGAATCCGAGGGATTTGAACTAGTGGTGAGTTTCATTTCGTACGATTAGATAAAGTATTTTCGATAGGAAAAAGATTATAGGATTTAGTTTGGTATGCTTCAATACATAATTTACTTATGTATATACAAAACCAAAATCCCATAAGTCACGGAGGAATCTTCGGAAGCTGTCGGATAAAGTTTATAGTAACTGATACACTAGGATATGAATTTATCTATACACTATCTATACTATAAGTGCAAGAATTCGTTTCTAGACTTAGGAATAATAAGCAAGTAATTTTCCACTAGGAATGATAAACAATACTTATAATATGCAGCTAAGGTCGAAGTCCAGACTTGCTAATATATCCTAACAACTATCTGTTAAACACACTAATGCAAGACCTGGTTCGCTAGGACCAACGCTCTGATACCACCTGTGAGGACCCGTCCTTATCCTCCTGGACAAAGTCATCAACATTTGGTCCCATTGCGATGATCGACTCCAAGTAATGTCCTTAAAATGAGCAAATGCACAGTGGAAGACTTAATTCGTACCTGAGAATAAACATGCTTTAAAGTGTCAACCAAAAGGTTGGTGAGTTCATAGGTTTATCATAACAATCATTTCAATATATTAATAGTCCACAAGATTTCATAATCATAAACATAATACACTCGCAAGTGTATGTAAAGCATTCTAAGTGGTTGAGCACTTGGTAACCATACTTAACATTTAATCAACGTTGCATATTCCCTTTATTATGAAATCTCCCTACACTGTACCAAGTGTAGTAACAAAACGAAGTACTGTGCAACCGTTGAATACTGGCCGTCCAGTCCAGTTGGGGTTGTCAGGCCCGATAGATCTATCAACAGGATTCGCGTTTACAATACCCATGTAAATAGTAGTTACCAAGCTATAGGGAAATATGCCAGTGGTACAACTCAACGTAGAATATATTTTTAAGTACTTGTGTCTATTTTGTAAACATTTATAAAAGCAGCGCATGTATTCTCAGCCCAAAAATATATACTGCAAAAGCAATTAAAAAGGGAGCAAATAAAACTCACCATACTGTATTTTGTAGTAAAAATACATATGACAACATTGAACAAGTGTAGGGTTGATCTCGGATTCAAGAACCTATATCAATTGTATATTTATTAAAACATTTAATAGAAATCTCATAATTTCATTCATTAATTATATAGATTTTTAGATATGTGTAGTTATATAGAATTTATACTATAATTTACTTAAATATATACTTTATTTATATATAATATATCTTATGTTATATTTGTATATTTTGTATATATATTTAAAATTAATTTTTTATTTATACATTTAGTTATATGTAAGTATTTATATATAAAAATATTAGTATGTTTGATATATTATTATATGAAATATAATTATAGTATATATAGTAAGTATAATTTTTCGATTAGTGACACTTAAGAAAATGATTTTTGTAATTATGTATTAGTAGTACTCGTTATTTATAATTAATCATACTTATAATGATAGTTGTAATAATAATAATAATGATTATAATACTTTGTAAAAATAATATTTACTAATAATAACATTAATTAGAATATTAATATTAATAATGATAATAATAATAGATAAATAAAAAAATATGATTATACCTTTATTAAGCTTCTAAAAAAAATAGCTCGCGACAGGGCTTGAACCCACGACCTCCTGAATAAATACTAACACTCTAATCCATCGAACCATTACTTACTTTTCTGATCTATTATGTAACTTAAATTCATTAAAACCGAAATTATGTTTCTGTGTCTAGTCCGGCCCAACAAAATTCAGAAACCCAGTAAGCAGTCCAACGAAGTTTCGGCCCAACAATAGCAGCAGTCCAATTCGATACTCTTGTTTAAGAAAAGCCCAGATAACTTATGGGAGTCCAATAACAATTTGTTGTTTAATTTAAAAATTTTTTTTGCAGTGTGTTAGGATTGAACCCGCGACCTTTCAAATAACAACACATACACCGATCCACTCTGCTGCTATTACTCTTCTGATATACATAGCATGCGATAATATATAAACCATATAATCTATTTATCATTATCATCAACATGATATCATGGTTTCCTCACCAACACATTATCATACACTTTTATAATTACAAGTGGGAGTATTATCTTGACAACCTTGACCCACCACGAGAAAAATAGCACAATTAAATTGATCAAATTGGGTTTTCTTTTTGAGTTGTCAGACATCACCAAATAAAAACAAGAAGTAGTTTTCAACAATAATGGAATATATATATTGCAAACTGTGAGTTCGAAGCAAGAGGAAAATAAAAAGGCAGTGTTGGATAAAATCGATGGGCTGTGTTTTTTCGATAGAAAGAAACATGTAGAATAACAAGGGTGTGTTGTGGGTGGGTTACGAACAAGAATGCAGGAATACAACAGCAGCTTTAATGATTTTAGATGCGTTGCTGGGGCGGTTTAAATGGTGGGTTGGTGATCGACGGAAACATTAAAACAGATGCAGTAGCAACATACCAGCTTAAGCGAAACAGAAAAGGGAAATGGTAGCAGTTTATGGTAATCGAAATGATGAGTTTCAAGAATGTTTCGTTGGTGACGGTTTAAATGAGTGGGTGGTGTTCTTCGTGGTCTGCAGTAGCAAGTGAGAGAGGAAAAAGAAAGGATAGAGAAAGAAGGAAGAGAGAAAAATGAGTTGAGGGTGGTTGTCGACTCTTTTGTTGGTGATCAACGGTGACGTTTTGGTGGTTGTTTAGTCTGAAGCTGAAACGAAATGGTAGTAGCAAACAAGATGGTTCAAATGGTGTTGGTTATGGTTTCGACAAGGCAATAACAAAAATGTAAACAAAGTTTGTAATAATAGTAATAATGGATTACAAATGGATTTTGGGTTTTGTGGCCATTCGAATAGGGTCAAGATCATATATAGTAACTGTAGTAGTTAACAAGTGGGTTTTTGTATGGTGTTTGAGGATCGGTTATCAAGTTGATGTTGGTTACGGTGTTGTGGTTTGTTGGGGTACGTTGGGTAACGAACACGAATGAGAGAGAGGGAGAGACAAAGGTGGTGTTAATCGACTTGGGGCGGTGGAGTGTGGCGGTTGTGAGGTGATGGGGTGATGGCGGGATGGTGATCAGTATTCGAAGGTGATGGTTCCTGGTTTAGTAGCATCAAAACTATCATCGGTGTAGGTAATGGTTATAGAGTGGTGATGGCGGTTGTCTAGAGTGGAGATGTTAGAAGATTCAGAGAAAGGTTAGTTCACAGGACAAGAAAGAAGAAAGAATGGAGGTTGAGTTGGTTGTTTTAAATATATCTCAAATGTATATGTATGTATATATAAATTGAGATTATGGAAAAGAACAAGTTAAGAAACAGAAGGTGAGATTGATAGATAACAAAACGCAAAATAATATCCACCTTTAATTCACGGGGTAAATAATAATAATAGATTAATAGGTATAATATTAATACAATCAATCTAACACAGTTAATATATCAATCATGCACTGTAGCCAATTAGTAATAAAACACTTCTTGTGAACTTATTTTATTTACACACTACCATCAGTTCAATTCAGATATTATATCGTGTCCATTGCTAAACAGTTGTCGTGAAAAAGTGTTCCTAAAAATCTCAAACTTTTAGATTAAACATATTTAATTACAATTATTTGTTCGTGAATCGTCAAAAACCGACCAGGGTTAAATGAATGAAATGAAACAGTTCAAAATTTTTGAGACTCAACCTAACATATTTCTCTTATCGTGCCAAGACTATGAAATCGTATCGAGAGTTTGGTTTAAAATTAGTCGAAATTTTTCGGGTCGTTACAATCTAGCAAGTATACAATCTAAAATCAATCACTAATATAATCCATACGGTTTAAAACGGAAAGAATTAGCATACCGAAACTAATATCATAGAAAACATACAATTTAACAAGTAATTAACTTACAAGTTAACAATTAACTTACAACATACAAATAACTTACAACATACAAATTATTAAATTACAAGTTAAAAATTAACTAACAAGTATCTAAACTAACAACTTACAACATACAAATTACTAATTACAAGTATCTAACTTACCAATTACCAACTTACAACATACAAATTACTAACTTACAAATTACTAACTTACAACATACACATGAAATCAAAATTATTAAACTTACAACTTACGAATTCTTAATTTAAAATTCAACACTAACAATTATCCTTCAAAACCTAAGAACCCTACAACATAATTCAGAATTATTGTTGAAGAAGCAAGTTTAAAGAAGAAAATTAGCATATTAAACAAAGAAAAGGAAACAAATCCAAGATATTAGCTTAAATTAGAAAAAACAAGAAAAGATAAGTAAATCACTAACCTTGATGAAAGATTGGTGAAGAATTTAGGTGGAAATTGATGGATTTAGTCGGACTGAAATTAAAATCGTCGAGAGTGCAGTTTCTTTGTGTTGGTGTTAAAGTAAAACATGTTTTCTGTAATTGACTAGTTATTTGTTTTCTGTTTTTTTTTTTTGCGGCGATCCTCGCCGCTTTAAATCATTGAGTGTCGCCGCGAAAAAAAAAACTGGTCAATTAGAGGGAAACTTGAATTTTGGTGAAAATTTCAGGGGGATTACAAATGCGGCGAGGATCGCCGCAAAAAATCGTTGTTTTAAATATTATTTTAGATAATTAATTATTTTATTAATATATAAAAATTATTTATTATATATATTAATTTGGATAATTATTATATATATATAATATATACATATATATATACATATATATATATACATACATACATATATATATATATATATATATATATATATATATATATATATATATACATATATATATATTATTTTAGATAAATATTTTAGTTATTAATTTTTATAGTAATATATTTCTAAAATATATATATATATATATATAATATAAATATTATATTTACTTTTATAAATAAGTCGACAGCACATATTATCGTCATCTTCATCACCGTCATTAGCGTTATCATCGTCATCTTCATCACCGTCATCACCGTCATCAACGTCATCACCGTCATCATTGTCATCTTCTTCATCGTCATCACCGTCATCATCGTCATTATGCCGTTACCTTACGCCGTTACCTTGTGCCTTTACTTTATGCCATTACTTTACGACGTTACTTTGCGCCGTTATGTTCGACGATATTATGGATGCAACAGTTTCTTAGGGCGCATGATGGAGTCTCCTCGTTATAGGAACCGAAGGGATTGAATTGATCCGGTCCGGAGCAATAGGGTGCTTGAAGTGATATCAGCATTGTTAATGTCCAAGAGATCTCTAGAAGGTTCACTCAAGATAGTAGAACATCAAGCAAAAAAGTTGAAACTGATCTTAATCTGCAGTCTGGTAGCATTTGTGTTGTGTTTCCTTTCAAGTAACCGATGCAACCTCTTTAGTTCGAATTAATTTTTTGTATTTTATTTAAGCAGGATGAAATTTACTCTTTAGTTTAAGTTTTTCTAGTTTAAGTTTCTAGGTTTGGCTTCAAGTGCTTCAAGGTTTGGCTTTTATAGGTAAGAGAAAATTAAACCCGGCAAACTGCAGCTAACCTCACGGTTGATCGTAGGTCAACCGTGCAGGTCTCTGACCTCTGCAAGTTTTTACAGAAATCGACCATGAATTTGGAAGTATGGATTGGCTTCATTTCCTTTATGTTAACAATTTCGTTTTTCCTCATCTCGTGCATGAATTCTATTCCAACTTTGAATTCACTGATGAACAAATACTAAACTTTCGAATCTTTAAATGGACATACGAGTATACAATTCAAGAATTCGGTATACTATTGGGTGTGCCATTTGATGGTAGAAATATCTATTATCCTGGTGAAGAACTCCAAGCTCTTCCTCAGGATATTACACACCATGAAATGACGTTCCTTCTATGTCATACTTCTGTTCCATACAGTCTCATCACACGTACGAGCATTCTTGACGAATATCTCCATCCTGAAATTGCTATAAGAAATGCAATTATCAGGCAGCATACAATGACACTCGACACAGCAACAAATGCTGTCTATACATAAATAAGACGACCGCACATATTATCGTCATCATCATCATCGTCATTAGCGTTATCATCGTCATATTCATCACCGGCATCATCGTCATCATTGTCATCATCGTCATCACGGACATCACCGTCATCACTGTCATCATTGTCATCATCATCATCATCATCTGATGAAACATAACTAGGAACTTCGAAATCAACAGATTTAACTCACACAAAGGAGGAATTAGTGAATCAAACCCTCTATTGAATATGAAAATGCTTTTTGGGATTAATTTAGTCAAACCACGACAATGATTGTGTAATTAGATTAACACCTAGAGCTATTATTCACCCCTTGCAAGGATGTGGGTTGAGAGAGAATCTGACAGGTTACCAGATCTGAGTGAATGTGTGTAATGAGAGCCTTAACCTAAAATGAAGAACACAAACACATTATATACCCCTACTGTTGAGTCAACCACGCGTGTCAGGTCTCACTCGTACGAGTGGACAGGTTCAACCGTACGGTTGATCACTCACTCGTGTATGTGTAAACAGATTAGGTTTGTGACTCAGGTCAGCACACTCGTGCGTATGAGCTTGTCAACCGTATGAGTGAGGGTTCACTCATACGTCTGACTGAGTCTAAGATATTCAAACTTCCATATTGCGTTCCTGCAGTACCTGTAACCGCATATAAACACAGATAGGATAACAACGAGCGATCATGGTAACCCACAAACTAAAGTACTAATTACAAACGTACGATAGATGTCTAGGGACTTACATAAAATGCACCAACATCATCATCATCATCATCATCATCATCATCGTCATTACGCCGTTACCTTACGACGTTACTTTATGACATTACTTTACGATGTTTCCTTACGCCGGTATGGTTTGAACCCCTAATGTTTGTGGTGGTTAAAATATTAAATTGACCACGCTATTAAAAGTAAGGTGAAATTGCTCACATGGTAAGGAGGCACTTGTGAGGAACTTTGAGAGGATGAACCTTTGTAGTCCATCTAGGGACTATCTGCCGGTATGGTTTGAACCCTCAAGAGACGGGTGTGTGATGTCAGAATCAACCATGAAGATGCATACCATTGGACAAGTAGAATAGAATAGACTACTAGTTGCGTTTACGCAATCATGTAAGATCTTATATCAGGTGGTGGGGTCTACCTTGTTTCTTAGATCTTATGCCAGTACGTGATGTAGCCGTATTTTTTAGATATGCATATTTGGGCATGAAGTGATATCGGCATTGTTAATGTCCAAGAGAGCTCTAGAAGGTTCACTCAAGATAGCAGAACGTTAAGGAAAAAAGTTGAAACTAATGTTAATCTGTAGTTTGGTAGCATTTGTGTTGTGTTTTCTTTTCAAGTAATCAATGTAACCTCGTTAGTTCGAAGTACTTTGTTGTGTTTTCTTTAAGCTGGATGAAATGCACCTCGTTAGTTTAAGTTTCTAGTTTTGATTGTCCAGTTTTAAATTTCTAGTTTCACTTTATTAATTATGTGTTTTAGTGGTCTTCTAGGACGACGTCCGTTAAGTACGGTACCTATTGACATTTGTATAATATTCGATTCATCTACTAATTAAGTCGTTACATTACATATGTGTTTCTGTTATACTACAGTGTTATACTACACTAATTAAGCCGTTATAATCTTTAATTCGGTGCATTATTCGATTCATCTCCTTAAAATGTGATTTAATTATAGTAATTGAAAAAAATGACAATAACAAACAATTTCATTCAAACCGAACATACAACATTAATGTTACCTAATAACGAAAATAAAATACGATGCAAATAATACGAAAATACGATTAATTTTTTTTGCGGCGAGTTTTTTTGCGGCGATATGCCTTTTGGCGGTATTTTTTTGGGAGGGAAAAACCACGATTATTAGCGGCGATACATGTCGCCGCAAAAAAAAAATTCAACGTTTGACCATTTCCGAGAAAAAAGAAAAGGGAAAAGAAAATTTATTAAACGTGAGACCCCTTTTTTGCGGCGATTTGTAAGATCCATCGCCGCAAAAAATACGTAGACCCCACTTGGACCAGAAAGTAGTCAAAGAAATGAATTTTTTTGTCTTTTAGTGTCTTTTTTGCGGCGAGATGTAATCGCCACAAAAAATGGTCGTCGCCTATTCTCTTTTTTCTTGTAGTGACAACTTGGAACTTCATTTTCACTCCAAAACTTTACTTGGTTCAATATTTAGGCTCGAGTCTTGATTTTTTTTCACAATTTTGGACTTCTATATAGATTCTATTAAAACACTAACATGATGATGTCACAAATAGGTATTTTTTCTTAACAAAAAAAAAATTAAAAAAAATAAAAAAAATTTGAGATGGGGTTAATGATGTCATTAAAAATAAAAAGAATTAATGTATTTGTAATTACTTTTTTATATCCGGCTCATTCTAAACCCTAAACTTTCATCTCTATCGCCGTTCTCCTTTCATCAAAACCCTAAAAAAAACACTCAAGAGCATCATCATCGCTTAAACCACCACTGCTTCCGTTTTGCGTATGCATTTTTTAGGATTTTTTTTCCGTTTCTGCATAATCAAGGTTAGTATTCAAAGTCCAATCTATTTGTATTTGAAGTTTTGTTTGTATATGTTAGATTTGTGTTTATATTTGTTTTTGATGCTTCGGTGAAATGCCTATTCATTTAGAATGATTCTGAATGGATGTTCAAAAGAAGAAGATGATCATCGAAAGCAGCTATGTTTGGTAAGTATTTTTTTGATTGAGTTTAGTAAATGCATCGTTTGTCATGATTGTAATTTAACTTAGCTTTATTTTGATTTTGTGTAACATGGTTTTCATTTGATGAAACTCTTTGCTAAGATCAAGGTTTCAATGGATTTGTTGCTAACATGGATGGAAGGATGGTTCGTTGTTTAATGTTTTTGAGTTTTTGTTTTCATTTAATTTTATCAATGTTGATATATCGATTTTTGATAGATGAATCTGATTATCTTTCTTCTGAAGGTTTTGATTTTTCCTTTTCAGTTTCATAAATAAAATATTGGAAAAGATTTCAAATGTGTTATCAAAATTAAAACAGGTTTTTTTTTTGCTTCTCACTTTACTGATTCATGGTTCGATGTATTTATGTTGTATATACTTTTAGTTGTGAGATAAATGGCAAGGAATGATTACCGATTAATATTAATATCACATGTAGTATCATTTGAATTATAAATACAATCTATTTATGTTGTGCATATTTATAATTTTCATGCAGGTTTTGGAAAATTATGGACATGGTTTTACATAAACTCACGTATGTATTAATGCTTGACTCCGAATTGTTTTGTAAATTGATTTTTTAGTTTACTTTTAATTTACAATGCTTATCAAAAGTTTTAATTTGCAACTTGGATATCTTATTCTAACTTTACATAGATGATAGAATAATTCTGATATTTCAGCCCCATTGAGAACCCGACTGAATCAGAATGAAAAGAATTTTTGAAATGGAGGGCTGTAAGTGTCTCTTATGAATCTTTACCAACTTTTAGAGATGTTCCTGTTAGAATTAGTTGTAGTGTTTTGATTTAGTTGAATGTGATTGATTAGTTTTAGTTAGGATTGTTTATTGATTAGTTGAATTGTTGTTGTAAGTGAGGGGATGTTTTATAGAATATGAAGACTTAGTGTTAGTGTTTAGAAAGGAATGGTTTTTTATTTCTTGAAATTTTGTTGTGTTTTTGTACATGGATTTTGCAAGTCTTCTTGCCTATTTATAGGCTCACAATGTAGGTGATCAAATGGTTCTAGCACATTCCGATATTTTGAGTAGCACTTCTACTACCTTCTAGTTAATCTCTACTAAAATATCTACTACTAGTAAGTATTAGTTAATTCTAGATTAATCTAGAAAAGCATTAATATTTCAACACTCCTCCTTAATGTTTTTCGGTATTACTCCCAGCATGTTGCGTAAGAGCTCGAACTTTGGTCTTGGCAGTGCTTTGGTGAAAATATCTGCAATCTGCTCTTCGGTCTTGCAGTATTGTAATTCAATATCTTTCTTGGCTGAGCTTTCTCGCAGAAAGTGATACTTGATGTTAATATGTTTTGTTCTGCCATGAAACACTGGATTTTTTGTCATCGCAATTGCAGACTTGTTGTCGCAAAATATTTTTGTAGCTTTGTCTTGTTTTTCTCCCATGTCTTCTAGAATTCTCCTTAGCCATATAGCTTGATTAGCTGAGTTAGCGGCTGCGATGTACTCGGCTTCGGCTGACGATTGTGCCACCGTTTCTTGTTTCTTTGATGTCCATGAGAATACACCAGATCCAAGTGTGAATGCGTATCCGGAAGTACTTCTCATGTCATCCACCGATCCGGCCCAATCACTATCAGTGTATCCATGAAGCTTCGAGTCTATAGTGGGCTTGTACCATATTCCGTAGTCCATGGTACCTTGCAAGTATCTTAATATTCTTTTAGAAGCTCCGTAATGTATTTGAGTAGGGTTTTTCATGTACCTGGATAGTAGACTGGTTGCGTACATGATGTCTGGTCTTGTTGCTGTCAGATAGAGTAGGCTTCCAATGAGACTTCTGAATCTTGAAGCGTCTGCTTTCTCCGATCCATCTTCTTGTCTCATCTTCTCATTGGCAACTAGTGGCGTCGCGACGGTTTTACAATCGTATAGTTTAAACTTTTTCAGGAGATTTTCTGTGTATTTCCTTTGGCATATGAAGATGCCTTCCTTTTCTTGACTGATTTCGATGCCAAGAAAATAGCGCATCAAACCAAGGTCACTCATCTCGAACGTTTTCATCATGTCTTCCTTAAACTCTTGTATCATTCTCTCATTGTTTCCCGTATATATAAGATCATCAACATACAAGGAAATAATGAGAGTGTCAGAGTTACCTTGGGTTTTGATATAGAGTGTGGGCTCACTTTGACTCCTCCTAAATCCTGAACTTGTGAAGTAGCTGTCAATGTGGCTATACCAAGCACGTGGTGCTTGTTTAAGTCCATATAGAGCTTTCTTTAGCTTCAGGACTTGGTCTTCTTTTCCTTTCTGAATGAACCCTTGTGGTTGCTCGACGTATATTTCTTCTTCGAGAAATCCATTTAGAAAGGCTGATTTTACATCTAGTTGGTGAATCTTCCACCTTCGTTGAGCTGCTAATGCCACAAGTGCTCTTATAGTGTCTAGTCGAGCTACTGGTGCAAAAGTTTCGTTGTAGTCGACTCCTTGTTGTTGTGAGTAGCCTTTAGCTACTAGCCTTGCTTTGTGTTTTTGTATAGAACCATCAGGGTTGAGCTTTGTTTTGTAAACCCACTTAAATCCAATGATTTCTTTATCTGTGGGATGATCAACTAACTCCCATGTGTTGTTTTTCTCGATCATTCTGATTTCTTCGTTCATAGCAGTCACCCATTTTTCATCTTTGGCTGCAACTTCATAGCTTTCAGGTTCTATGGTTGTAAAGTTACATGCCTCATATACCTCTGCTAACGCTTTGACTCTTTCAGGTGTGGACTCTGGGCTTGACTCGTCTTGCACCAAAGGTAATCTTGTCGACGGAGAAGTTGGTGTAGTAGGACTTGTTTCTCCGGTACTTTCCTGTTGTTGAGAATGCTCCATTTGTAGTGGTTGTTGAGCTGGAGTTTCCATAGATATCTGCGGCAGATATGTTTGTCTTTCAACTTTGTCTTTCTCCCAGTTCCAAGAAGCGTCTTCGTCAAACTCCACGTCTTGGCTAATCACGATGTTATTTGTTTTCAGATTATAGACTCTGTAGCCTTTTGACTGTGTGCTATAGCCCAAAAATATTCCTTTTTCTGATTTTTCTTGGAGCTTGTGACGTTTCTCCTTTGGAATATGGATGTAGCAGATAGATCCAAATACTCGTAGATGTTTCGCCGACGGTTTCCTTCCACTCCATGCCTCTATCGGAGTCTTGTTTTCTACGGCTTTCGTGGGACATCGATTTAGTATATATATAGCCGTGTATACAGCTTCAGCCCAGAAACTGTTTGGAAGGCCTTTTTCATGTATCATCATTTTGGCCATTTCCATTACAGTTCTATTCTTACGTTCAGAGACGCCATTTTGTTCAGGAGCGTAACCAACAGTGAGTTGGCGTTTAACTCCTTCATCTTCGCAAAATTTGTTAAACTGTGTAGAGGTGTATTCTTTTCCTCTATCACTCCTTAGTGTCTTTATATAATGGCCACTACTTTTTTCTACGAAGTTCTTAAACTTCTTGAATATCGTAAATACTTCTGATTTTTCACGCATGAAATAGACCCACGTCATTCTAGAAAAATCATCAATGAAGAGAATAAAGTACTTGTTTTGGTTAAGAGACGGGGTCCTCATTGGTCCACAAATGTCGGTGTGCACCAGCTCCAGTATACTTTTCGCTCTCCAAGCTTTGTCACGAGGGAAAGGTTTTCGATGTTGCTTGCCCATCATACAGCTTTCACACGTGTCAGTGATTTCTTCTATGTTAGGCAAGTCTCTCATCATATTATTTTGTTGGAGGATTTTTAGTGCGTGAAAGTTAAAGTGGCCAAATCTTCGATGCCATAGCCATGATTCTTCAACTTGAACTTTCATGGCCGTGTCTCTGATATACTGCCATCGAAGCGGAAAGTTGCGGTTCTCCATTGGCACTTCGGCTATTAATTTATAGTTATTTTTCTTGTCACGAATAACGCATGATTTGTTTTCGAAGAGTAAAGAGTATCCGTGCTCCATCATTTGTCCAACACTTAGCAAGTTACTTGCAAGGCTTGGTACTAAAAGAACGTTATTAACAGATCGAGTGACGTTATTAGTTTGAACAGTTATCGTACATTTGCCTTTAGTGTCAACAAGCGCTCCATTCCCTAGTTTAACGCGGGACTTTACGGAGGTGTTGATACTATCAAATAACTTTTCATCTCCTGTCATGTGGTTGCTGCACCCACTGTCGATCAACCAAGTATCGTCCCTTTGTTTATTTGCGACATGACAGGCATAGAATAGCTGATTTTTGTTCTCCGGAATATCTTCACTTTCTTCCGTGAAGTTAGCTCGATGATTTTGTTTTAATCGGAAATCTTTTTCTATATGCCCAAATCTTTTGCAATTATTGCATTGTAGCTTCCCTTTGTGGAAACAATCTTTCTCCAAGTGGTTTGTCTTTTTGCAGATACCACATGGAGGATAGTTTTTTCTTCTCTGATCAAACCCGGTTCTGGGTTTTTCTCCTCCTCTCGACTTTTCTTCGAGATTTCTTTTCCCCTCATTATTAGATTTCTGAGACCTTATTTTGAGTTTAGACTGAAAGGCACTTTCTAGTGAGTTTTCACTACGCCGACTCAGTCTAGCCTCATATGCTTCAAGAGAGCCAATTAATTATGGTACCGACAGAGTCTCGATGTCTTTTGGAGTTGTAAACCCGACTTCGACAATATCCCACAAGCTTTGTGCTTGGAAATATGTCTTCATTCGGATACTCCAAAAATCATAGTTATCACCATCAAAGATGGGGACGGGAATATTGTACGCACCGACGGTAGTCATGGTGTATTCGAACGAACGCCCAAAATGGCTCTTGATACCACTTGTTAGAATTAGTTGTAGTGTTTTGATTTAGTTGAATGTGATTGATTAGTTTTAGTTAGGATTGTTTATTGATTAGTTGAATTGTTGTTGTAAGTGAGGGGATGTTTTATAGAATATGAAGACTTAGTGTTAGTGTTTAGAAAGGAATGATTTTTTATTTCTTGAAATTTTGTTGTGTTTTTGTACATGGATTTTGCAAGTCTTCTTGCCTATTTATAGGCTCACAATGTAGGTGATCAAATGGTTCTAGCACATTCTGATATTTTGAGTAGCACTTCTACTACCTTCTAGTTAATCTCTACTAAAATATCTACTACTAGTAAGTATTAGTTAATTCTAGATTAATCTAGAAAAGCATTAATATTTCAACAGTTCCAAGCAATGAAAAATAGAATTTGTTCATAGAGAAAGTAATTATGTGTTCTGTAGTGTTTGATTTCACCGACCCAACGAAAAACCTCAAAGAAAAAGAGATAAAGCGACAAACTTTATTAGATTTATTTAGTTGATTTAGTGGCATCTAATAATCTTAAGTTAATATGTCAAGCAAGTTTATCGTTTTATATGCCCATCAAGTGTTTGATGAAATGACCAAATGAATAATTGTAACTAATTAACACATAATAAGACTTGTATGGTACTTGAGGGAAGCCTAACTGCCAATGTTTACTCATGGGTGGCTTGCTTCTTTTGTTATAACTATATTAGTTTTTTTTTGGTAGTCTATGTTTGTATGTAGAAGATCAACTGTTGGATTAAACGGATGACTGAATTCGTTTCAGATGTATGTGAATCTTAAGATGATTTGAACTGTGACAATAAGGTTAGTTATCCGTGGAATGCCTCATATATTCCTCTTAAAAATCCACTTTATTCTTCTCTTTTATATTATTATATATGAATATGAATATATGAATCACTTTTTCCATACCGAGAATGTTAATTATGGTAATAGCATAGTAATTAGTACTACGTATATATTTGATTCAATATCGGACTATCAAAACCCGAACAGGTCATATGCTGCCATTGTTCGTGTTTCAAAGGTACATCTGTTGCTCCATGTAGTAGTAACTCAATATAAAAACCTACGACCCTTTTTTGTAAATAATAATCATAGAACACCATAAAGTTTCATGTTCTATAAATGAGTTTATAACATTAAAACATTACGTCATAAACTACCAGTATGAGTTCTGTAAATATGTTGTTGATTTTGAATTTGGTAGCTTGATATATGATTAAAAAATGTTCTCCAGATATCATAATAGATGATAAACAAGCTATACTTTATTGTTCAATCTTATGATAAGACATACATATTTGGGTGTTTTTCATGTAACTATTAAAGTGTTCTTTTTATATTCATAATAATAATGTGTATTTTTTGTGTTAGTTGTAGTATATGATGGTAGTTCCTTCTTCATGGGTGTAGAATAACTTTATGCAGTCTGGGATATACTCCGAGTGTTACCTTAACATCGACTTTCAAGACAAGGTAAGGTTGTCACTTTTTTGCGTAAATAGAACTTTTCCATTTTATTTGTCTATTGATTCATTACAGTTTGCAACCAACATCACTCATGAATATGCTACTCATGACTTTGCTTTTCTATAACTCTATTGATATGGTAAGGTTTAAAACATTAGTTTGACATGTGCTTAAATCAATTATCTGTAGCAATTGCTATATAAGTTCTTAGTATATGTGCTAGATTAGGATTGTTAGAAGGTACGCAATTGCTATATAGTTTGCCACATAAGTTCATTAATTTAATTGATAAATAAAATGTGAGATTATATTTACTCTCATATACACCATGAGTCCGAAATGGAGTAAGACTAATGGTTTATGTCATTATTGTGCCCTTTAAATCTTAGGTCAAATTTATATTGTCATTCTATTTTAAACCCGTTTAGTAAGTAACTAGTTGTGGAGCCCTCGCTTCGCGCCGGGGACTCCGTTTTGAATGCGAGCTAAAAAAAAAGTCTTTCCTTTTATGGATCTATTTTGTAAAAAAGAATTTTTTTCGACATCTAATATTGAAGGGTTGTTCCTTTTGTGAAAGTTGCTTCTTTTAGCGTTAAAGTTAGTTGATCTATTTTGTAAAAAAAAAATATTTTTCGACATCTTTTGGTAACATTGAAGGGTTGTTCCTTTTAAGAAAGTTGCTTCTTTTATCGTTGGAGACAAAAAAAAAATGTAGCACAGTAGTGGCCTATGTGGGTCCTACTGTTTGAGCGCAGTGTAGAAGCCGGTAAAGCGTGGTGGGTGTTTTTGGTGTTAGTGATGGGATAAATAATAATTTATAATATATGTATAAAGTAGGGGGTTCGATTTGTATTTTAATGAAAGTTAGGGGGTTGGTTTGTAAAAAATAAAAAATTGAATAATACTATTCATAACAAATAAGACAAATTTTGTCTGTTAGTTATATTGGTAATTAGTAAAACTCCTGGTATCCTTTGGTTGTTATGGGTAGGGGTGTGCACCATTTAGTTTGAAACCATTTAAACCGAATATCGAATCGAAATCAAATCGAAAAAAACCAAACCGAATTTGAAAAATGGTTTTTGGATCGAGAAAAACCGAAACCGAATTTTAATTTGGTTTTTCGGTTTGGTTTTCGGTTTTAAAATTTTTTAATTTGGTTAACCGAAAACCGAATATAAAACCGAATTCAATTTATACAATATTAAATAAATATTTTAAGTTATTTATATTATTGTATACATGTACGAGAAACGATTTTGAATAGATATTTTAACTCTTCAAGTCAAATTCGGTTACTTGGATTGAAATCCTATTTTAATCTTTAATTTCATAATTTTCCTTTTAACTCCAAATTTTTGAAACTGTAATCATTTCAAGTCGATTTGCTATTCAGTTCAATTTATATGTGTGTGCACGTTGAATCAATCAAATTTATATACATTGCTTTACAACAGTTTATTATTAGAAAGTACACACTATGACTAAAAGAGAGAAAGTTTTAGTTTTGTTATTAGTATTGGTTTTGTTTATTTTTGATATAAAATGTATTGTATTATGATATTATATAAGCTTATTTTATTTTCTAAAATTTGTATATAGGTTCGATTATATATATTATTTTAGTATGATACTTACAAAGTTAATAATATAATGTTTATTTACATCGTGAGACAACCGGTTTAGACAAAAAGTAGGGCAAGTCATCAGGTATCGAACTAGGGCATCGTCTCTTGGGCTTTTGAATGGCTACCGTGTGAAGACCCGTCCTTATCCACCTGGACGAAGTCATCAACATTTGGTCCCATTGCGAAGATCGACTCCAAATAATGTCCTTAAAATGAGCAAATGCACAACGGAAGACTTAATTCGTACCTGAGAATAAACATGCTTAAAAGTGTCAACCAAAAGGTTGGTGAGTTCATAGGTTTATCATAACAATCATTTCAATATATTAATAGACCACAAGATTTCATAATCATAAACATAATACACTCGCAAGTGTATGTAAAGCATTCTAAGTGGTTGAGCACTTGGTAACCATACTTAACTATTAATCAACGTCGCATATTCCCTTTATTATGAAATCTCACTACACCGTACCAAGTGTAGCCTACCAAACGAAGTACTGTGCAACCGTTGAATACTGGTCGTCCAGTCCGGTTGGGGTTGTCAGGCCCGATAGATCTATCAACAGGATTCGCGTTTACAATACCCATGTAAATAGTAGTTACCAAGCTACAGGGAAGTATGCCAGAGGTACAACTCAACGTAGAATGTATTTTTAAGTACTTGTGTCTATTTCGTAAACATTTATAAAAGCAGCGCATGTATTCTCAGCCCAAAAATATATATTGCAAAAACAATTAAAAAGGGAGCAAATGAAACTCACATAATGTATTTTGTAGTAAAAATACATATGACGACATTGAACAAGAGTAGGGTTGGTCTCGGATTCACGAACCTATATCATGTATATATATTAACACATATCACATTTAATCGACTAAGTTTATTTATATTATATAATGTATTAAGATTAATATCTTTATATATATATATAGGATTATATTAAGATATGTTTTTATATAACTACTACTTTATTTGGTAAAATAATATTTATAATAGAAAGTTGTAATATTTTTATAAAAATAAGGATACTAATAATAATAATAATAATAATAATAATAATAATAATAATAATAATAATAATAATAATAATAATAATAATAATAATAATAATAATAAAATTTATACCATCATCATTTTATCATTATCTTTTCATGTATCGAAATCGTATTGCCATCGAATTGTCAAAATCGTTCACCATAATCATCGTCCTCATGTTATTGTGGCCATCTTCACCTTCGGCCCAAAAGAAGATCTTTGCCAATAACCCCAAACTTTCGGCCCAATTATAATAACCATAGCATAACCGTGTTTATCAACTCTATTATCCTAATAAGTATCATTCATCTTATACGTATCACCTTTAACGAATAACCAAGTGGGTTCTTGCTATGTCTACTCAACATCGTAATCCGTTTGTAATTAGTCGGTTTCAACAAGCAGTCCAATAATATATTCAAGTCCCACTTGTTTTAATGTCTAGATTTTGCTAAACAAATGGATCGACTTATAAATTATACTCCCTTAGTCAATTGAGCCGTATGATTATTTGATTAATATGGTGTACGTCCAAAAATTAATCTTGACAGTCCAAAAGTCCCAATAACTATCCCACAAATCACGGCTTTAAAAAAATAAAGTCTTGCTCGTCCAAAAAAATATAAGTCGATTTCATAATTGTCCCACATCAAAACTTTATCATTTTACTATCATGCTACCACCACTATTTGATTTCCAAACTACCCTTCGTCACTTTCTTTTAAACAGAAGCGGATACTTTTTTTTTTATTGAATTCAAAAGTCCAAAATGTTTTACTTTATACCCACTAATGATTTGTGGGGGTTATCGGCCAACTAATCAAAAAGGAAAAGGATGCACTTGTGATTCATTTTATTGCTTTATCAATTATCAAAAGGTTATTTGATTAGCAATTTGTCTATCACAAGAATTGAAAAGAAAATACAGGCTTGATATATAGCGAATGAAATAGAAGTAGAAGGAAGGCAGAAGTAGTAGCAGCTGGTTTTGCAGTTTACCAAAGATGATGATGGTGGTGATTATTGTAATATGGTGGTGATGGGTGTAGGGTTTACATTGACAGAAAAAGGGCAGAACATCTGCGTTAATCGAGTAACAAAAAGATAGTTGATGTTCGATAAATAGAAAACAAGAAAACAGAATAAAAATACCATGCAGGTGTGTCACGACTAAAGTTAGCATGAACTAAACAGGAACTTACAGCAGTTTTATGATTGAGTTTTGGTTCGATCATAACAGAAAATAGATGGAACGATGATGGTTTGGGTGATGGTTTTCGAGCACGCATAAAGAAACAAAAGTGGTGTGGGTTACATATATATGTAGCTAGTATGTAAGTGGAGATTTGGTTTCGTACATAGAACAGGAACAATTATGTTCTGGGTCTTGCTCAAACGTAAATAAGCAATGATAGGTGATGAATGATAATGAAGGTTATTTCGGTTGAGAATATAGAAGAGAGAAAAGTGTGATGGATTCTTAATATTAGTATGTGTGTATATCATATGTAAGATCTAGTGGTTGGAGGAACAAAACACAGAAAATAATACTAATCATGTTACAGTGTTAAACAGTATGTGTATATATAATATAATTAAATATAAGATCATGTGGAAAACAGATAAGCTTTGATGGTGACAAAGGTGGTTGTTGTAGGATAGTAAATCAAATGGTGGTAGATGGTATTTTTATTTCTCAATTTGCACTGAAGATACAGATAATGTGCCAAGGAAAGATTTATATATCCATCAAGAATCGAGTGAAGTTGTTTTGTAGTTAAGATTGGTCGACAGGGAAATAAATTGTGAGCAGATTGTGAACAGGAAACGAATAAAGAGGATAGGGATTGTTAACAAATTCGATTGTGTTGTACTGGAAAAGATTTGGACTGTTAATAATTTAGAGGCAGATGACAAAACAAATAAACAGAAGGATAGTTACATTCAACTGAATCCACACTCCCTTTTCTAATTTTGTAATATATATATATATTATTAATTATTATATATATAATTATATTAATAATAATAATAATGCTAATAATAATAATGAATATATATTATTAATATTAATAATCAATACAATTCTTAACAAAAATGATAATAGTATTTTTATGGATAAGATAATTAGAATGATATAAATAATATTATTAATTATTAATCATAAGAATAATAATTCATATTATTAAGTAATAAAAATGATAATTTATAATAATAATGATAATTCTTAATGAAAATGGTATTAATAATATTTAATAATATTACTAATATTGATCATATAACTAAAATTATAACTTTACTACGAATTATGATAATAATAATAATATTAGTGATATAACGAATTAATGTATTAATTTTCATATATCTATATATTATATATTGAAACTAACAATATAACTAATACATATATTAATATTAATATTAATAATAATAATAATGAAAGTAACTTGATTATCCTAATTATTACATTCTAATTAATTAAAGTATTCTTTATTAAATCATGATATTATATATTCTTTTATTTATATTTATATATTATATATACATATTTATTTACAAATAATTGTTCGTGAATCGTTGGACACAGTCAAAGGTTAAATGAATTCATATAAACAGTTCAAAATTTTGAGACTAAACATTACAGACTTTGCTTATCGTGTCAAAATCATTTAAAGATTATGTTTAAATTTGATCGAAAATTTTCCGGGTCGTCACAGTACCCACCCGTTAAAGAAATTTCGTCCCGAAATTTGAGTGAGGTCGTCATGGCTCACAATAAAAATGTTTTCATGACGAATATGAGTTGATAAATAGAGTTTTATCATCATTGAGTAATATAGATAAAATAATTCAGTTATTCGAAGAGTACGAATGAAGCTGTCACAAAAGAGTGAAATGATTAAAACAAAGTTCGTCTTAACTTTTGACGTAGTCACGGTTGATTTCCGGAACTCGAGGGATTTAAGGATATCTTCTAATCAGAAAGAAAATATAATCGCATGATTTATTAGCACTGTCAGAATTACGGTAGAACAGAAATATCAAGGAAAATATTTCCGTGATATGCTTAGAGATTAAGTAGAATGAAAGAGTTAAGTAACATGACATAAGATGATGTTATGATCTGTGAACCATCATCACATTCCATTAGAAACTTCAGCATGACTTACTGTAATATAACCACGTTGGCCAAGTGTCATTATATTATACTAACCCATGCTTCAATTCCCAACACTTCTCTACAATTCATTCATAATTCGTACTTAGATTTTACAGAAGTTTCCAATATAATGGAATATAGAAAACACGAAGAGGTAGATAGTTTCGGGAAAAAAATATTTAGGAAAATATCCTCAAAATATCGAAGATATTTATGATAATATTTTGGAATTTCTAAGTTCGAAGGTTGATGAAGAAAAATTTTCCGCAAGGTTTTAACATGATTTCGGAACAAGATATTCTCTAAGGATTTCGGCGGATCCAGATTTACCTGGATTCTTTGAATATAAGGTTTGGTCCTTGTATTTGTCCTCGGTCTCCTTCATGGTTAGCTCAATCCATTTTTTTTTCAGTACCGAATTTTCCATCGAGCGTTCCCAACACTTCATCCTTTATTGTCAAACTCTTGGCCATTTAAATCATCTACAATTTTTCTGTTTCCTCTGCATTCAATGCTACAATTTCTTAATCATCTGTTATCAATCTGAGGTGGTTTCAAGAGAATGTGTTTTTAGATGATTAAACGCTGATGGTAGTATGGTGGAATATAAAAGGTTCTCTAGTAACAATAAATGAGCATACATATATATGCAGGTTATAATAAAGTTGTTTTGAATGAAAAGTCGAAGTTGACTTGTTGGAGCTGTGACAAAATTGACTAATTTGAAAAGAATTGAAATGTTATTTTCGGTAATAACAAGGCCAAAGGAGCTAGCACTGATATGTGTTAAACGTTTACTCAGGTTCCGAGTGTTTTCAGATACATAACTATATGCATAAATATTTCCTTCCGTAGATGAAGTGCGGTTGGTTCATCCTCTAGATGGAGGTGTTTTCAAAAATCATGAAAGGTTTGAACGCAGATTGTAATCGTCAAGATACAAATGAGGTTTAAGTTGAAATCAAGTGGCAAACTTGAAGAAATATTTAGTTTCATATGTTATAATCAATATTTTAATTCATTTTAAATTGTCCAATGTCATTAGTCCACAGTCGATAGTCCACAGTTAACGGTCCAGTAATTCATATATAGTTTAATATATTATATTCGAATTAATTAATACGTGTCGTGACCCGTATACGTCTCAGACTCGATCACAACTCAAACTATATATATTATTATAGAATCAACTTCAACCCTGTATAGAGAACTCGTTCATTACTGCATATAGAGTGTCTATGGTTATTCCAAATAATATATATAGATGCGTCGATATGATATGTCAAAACCTTGTATACATGTCCCGATATTTAAAGTGCGTAAAATAAATAACAGAAATTAAATGACGATAAATAAAATTGCGATAAATAAATGTAATCTGTTAGCTAGGAACAGTTAGCTGGAACAGTTAGCGTGAATTCTTAACAAAATCTTCACATAGTTAATTTGTTTGTTTCTAACAAGTTTTATTTTGTCCATTGTTTTCTTCATTATGCCACTTGTTGAATTTTGATAGGTCAAAATCCAAATATGAAATTGAATAAAAATGGTTATTCTGTAGTGAACGGATACGTATATCGGTGGATGTAGATAGGATAGTAAATGATCGTTGAATCAGATTCGAAGAATGTACAGTGTAACTTATTAATGTGAAATCTAAATATTCCTCGGGTATTACCTACCCCTTAAAATATTTTCACCATTAACAGTTTGTACAAAAGAATTTTTAATTACAATCTTTATGAAAATATACATACATATATATTTTCTTCAGATGTAATAATGGATTTAATGAGTTAATATGATATTAATCTCATTTGCTTTACGGCTAGAATTAGAGTACATAATCTCTAAAACATTAGAGATTACATAATCGCCATGTCGAGTGAAAATAATCGATGTAGAACGATATGTAGAACGAAGATAAAGTAGATAGTACGATACGTAGAACTATGATTATGCTCGAGGTATAGATTGTGATGTTGAGACATGTGACATTGAAACTTGGGTTGTTGGTGGTACTGTTGGTGCCGTTGATGTTGATGGAGCTGTTAAGTTTTGCACCATATTCTCCAAAGCCACTACTCGAGTGCGAAGCTCGTTGACTTCTTCTATTATTCCGGGATGATTGTCGATCGAAACGAGCGGATGAATAAGGTTTAGAATTTTAGATAGAAGATAATCGTGACGAGTTACCCTGGAGATGAGGCAAAAAAATGGTGTTTCGGATAGGTTCACCGGTAAGTGCTTCAGGTTCTTCGCCGAGAGTGCAGGTTGGTGGGTGGAAAAGATCGCCTTCTTCTTGTCTCCATTGGTTAAGTCGACTACGAACCCATCAGATGAATTGGGGATGGCTGATTGATTGATTCATTCTGGTGACGCTGCTTTCAAAGCTGAAGTGGGACTCCATATCGGAATCCGAGGGACATGATCTAATGGTGAGTTCCATTGCGTACGATTGAATAAGGGATTTTTCGATATGAAATGATTTTCGGATATCGGATGATATTCTAATTATATAGAATACCTATACATAGTACAGAAGATCCCGTAGATTACGAAAAAAATAAGGAAACGTGTCAGATAAAGTCTACAGTAACAGATACGCTAAGATATGAGTTAGCAGATACGCTAAGATACAAATTTTGTCTATACACTATCGATGCAATAGTGGCAGTAAGACGTGTCTAAACTTAAGGATGATAAGCAAGTAATTTCCGACAAGATATGATAAGCAAAACTTATAATATGCAGCTAAGGTCGAAGTCCAGACTCGCTAATGCATCTTAACAACTATCAGTTAGACACACTAATGAAAGACCTGGTTCGCTAGGACCAACGCTCTGATACCACCTGTGAAGACCCGTCCTTATCCACCTGGACGAAGTCATCAACATTTGGTCCCATTGCGAAGATCGACTCCAAATAATGTCCTTAAAATGAGCAAATGCACAACGGAAGACTTAATTCGTACCTGAGAATAAACATGCTTAAAAGTGTCAACCAAAAGGTTGGTGAGTTCATAGGTTTATCATAACAATCATTTCAATATATTAATAGACCACAAGATTTCATAATCATAAACATAATACACTCGCAAGTGTATGTAAAGCATTCTAAGTGGTTGAGCGCTTGGTAACCATACTTAACTATTAATCAACGTCGCATATTCCCTTTATTATGAAATCTCACTACACCGTACCAAGTGTAGCCTACCAAACGAAGTACTGTGCAACCGTTGAATACTGGTCGTCCAGTCCGGTTGGGGTTGTCAGGCCCGATAGATCTATCAACAGGATTCGCGTTTACAATACCCATGTAAATAGTAGTTACCAAGCTACAGGGAAGTATGTCAGAGGTACAACTCAACGTAGAATGTATTTTTAAGTACTTGTGTCTATTTCGTAAACATTTATAAAAGCAGCGCATGTATTCTCAGTCCAAAAATATATATTGCAAAAACAATTAAAAAGGGAGCAAATGAAACTCACATAATGTATTTTGTAGTAAAAATACATATGACGACATTGAACAAGAGTAGGGTTGGTCTCGGATTCACGAACCTATATCATGTATATATATTAACACATATCACATTTAATCGACTAAGTTTATTTATATTATATAATGTATTAAGATTAATATCTTTATATATATATAGGATTATATTAAGATATGTTTTTATATAACTACTACTTTATTTGGTAAAATAATATTTATAATAGAAAGTTGTAATATTTTTATAAAAATAAGGATACTAATAATAATAATAATAATATAATAATAATAATAATAATTATAATAATAATTATAATTATAATAATAATAATAATAATAAAAAAAAAATTTATACCATCATCATTTTATCATTATCTTTTCATGTATCGAAATCGTATTGCCATCGAATTGTCAAAATCGTTCACCATAATCATCGTCCTCATGTTATTGTGGCCATCTTCACCTTCGGCCCAAAAGAAGATCTTTGCCCAATAACCCCAAACTTACGGGCCAATTATAATAACCATAGCATAACTGTGTTTATCAACTCTATCATCCTAATAAGTATCATTCATCTTATACGTATCACCTTTAACGAATAACCAAGTGGGTTCTTGCTATGTCTACTCAACATCGTAATCCGTTTGTAATTAGTCGGTTTCAACAAGCAGTCCAATAATATATTCAAGTCCCACTTGTTTTAATGTCTAGATTTTGCTAAACAAATGGATCGACTTATAAATTATACTCCCTTAGTCAATTGAGCCGTATGATTATTTGATTAATATGGTGTACGTCCAAAAATTAATCTTGACAGTCCAAAAGTCCCAATAACTATCCCACAAATCATGGCTTTAAAAAAATAAAGTCTTGCTCGTCCAAAAAAATATAAGTCGATTTCATAATTGTCCCACATCAAAACTTTATCATTTTACTATCATGCTACCACCACTATTTGATTTCCAAAATACCCTTCGTCACTTTCTTTTAAACAGAAGCGGATACTTTTTTTTTTATTGAATTCAAAAGTCCAAAATGTTTTACTTTATACCCACTAATGATTTGTGGGGGTTGTCGGCCAACTAATCAAAAAGGAAAAGGATGCACTTGTGATTCATTTTATTGCTTTATCAATTATCAAAAGGTTATTTGATTAGCAATTTGTCTATCACAAGAATTGAAAAGAAAATACAGGCTTGATATATAGCGAATGAAATAGAAGTAGAAGGAAGGCAGAAGTAGTAGCAGCTGGTTTTGCAGTTTACCAAAGATGATGATGGTGGTGATTATTGTAATATGGTGGTGATGGGTGTAGGGTTTACATTGACAGAAAAAGGGCAGAACATCTGCGTTAATCGAGTAACAAAAAGATAGTTGATGTTCGATAAATAGAAAACAAGAAAACAGAATAAAAATACCATGCAGGTGTGTCACGACTAAAGTTAGCATGAACTAAACAGGAACTTACAGCAGTTTTATGATTGAGTTTTGGTTCGATCATAACAGAAAATAGATGGAACGATGGTGGTTTGGGTGATGGTTTTCGAGCACGCATAAAGAAACAAAAGTGGTGTGGGTTACATATATATGTAGCTAGTATGTAAGTGGTGATTTGGTTTCGTACATAGAACAGGAACAATTATGTTCTGGGTCTTGCTCAAACGTAAATAAGCAATGATAGGTGATGAATGATAATGAAGGTTATTTCGGTTGAGAATATAGAAGAGAGAAAAGTGTGATGGATTCTTAATATTAGTATGTGTGTATATCATATGTAAGATCTAGTGGTTGGAGGAACAAAACACAGAAAATAATACTAATCATGTTACAGTGTTAAACAGTATGTGAATATATAATATAATTAAATATAAGATCATGTGGAAAACAGATAAGTTTTGATGGTGACAAAGGTGGTTGTTGTAGGATAGTAAATCAAATGGTGGTAGATGGTATTTTTATTTCTCAATTTGCACTGAAGATACAGATAATGTGCCAAGGAAAGATTTATGTATCCATCAAGAATCGAGTGAAGTTGTTTTGTAGTTAAGATTGGTCGACAGGGAAATAAATTGTGAGCAGATTGTGAACAGGAAACGAATAAAGAGGATAGGGATTGTTAACAAATTCGATTGTGTTGTACTGGAAAAGATTTGGACTGTTAATAATTTAGAGGCAGATGACAAAACAAATAAACAGAAGGATAGTTACATTCAACTGAATCCACACTCCCTTTTCTAATTTTGTAATATATATATATTATTAATTATTATATATATAATTATATTAATAATAATAATAATGCTAATAATAATAATGAATATATATTATTAATATTAATAATCAATACAATTCTTAACAAAAATGATAATAGTATTTTTATGGATAAGATAATTAGAATGATATAAATAATATTATTAATTATTAATCATAAGAATAATAATTCATATTATTAAGTAATAAAAATGATAATTTATAATAATAATGATAATTCTTAATGAAAATGGTATTAATAATATTTAATAATATTACTAATATTGATCATATAACTAAAATTATAACTTTACTACGAATTATGATAATAATAATAATATTAGTGATATAACGAATTAATGTATTAATTTTCATATATCTATATATTATATATTGAAACTAACAATATAACTAATACATATATTAATATTAATATTAATAATAATAATGAAAGTAACTTGATTATCCTAATTATTACATTCTAATTAATTAAAGTATTCTTTATTAAATCATGATATTATATATTCTTTTATTTATATTTATATATTATATATACATATTTATTTACAAATAATTGTTCGTGAATCGTTGGACACAGTCAAAGGTTAAATGAATTCATATAAACAGTTCAAAATTTTGAGACTAAACATTACAGACTTTGCTTATCGTGTCAAAATCATTTAAAGATTATGTTTAAATTTGATCGAAAATTTTCCGGGTCGTCACATACCGCCTAATGTGTCATTTGACCTCAGTCATTCCAGGCAAAAGCGTTCCTGGACTTAGGTTAGGGCAAGAAGGCTACGGTTAAAAACCACCGACATGTCAAGATCAAAATTCGAAAGGTAGATCAATTCACTAGGCCTTGATCGCACCTACAATAATCAGTCTACCTACGGTACATTGTAGAGAGACGTTCGACTCTGCCTGGTCTTGACTTTTCTGTGTGGTATTCATTCTCGTTCGGCTCTTGGAATCACATCCAGCAGTGGTGGGAACAGCTCGCAAAATCCAACCACTTCACCTACTTCATTGCCCCCAACCTTTCTCGTACCTCTATTGAAACAGAATGGTTTCATGTTCTTTCATCGATTGGTTATTCCTTTCCGTTCGTATCTCTTTCTCCAATTTCGGTCTCGATTAGTTCACAAGATTGAATGGCCAATTCTCCTCCAGACCCTCGATTCGATTGTTTTCCAAGAATGTTGAGCCGGTTCCCTGTAGATATGAGAGATGGACATGGAAGGAAGTAAGAAAGTTTTGAAAGATTTGATCATAGAAGGACTGTCTAAGGGACTGCACCTCCACAGATGCTATCCAAAATTCTTTTTTTTCACTCTCCACTGCTGCTTTGGAGTAGCCTAATCTGTAACAAAGCATCAGACCAAAAAGGGGAGCTCTGGCTTCTGCAAATGTGTTGGTACCTGGGCCATAAAAGGTAGAAAAAGCAACCAAAGCGGAGCCCTTATAGTCCCCAATAATGCCACCACCTGCTGCCATGCCATTCCTTGAAGAACCATCTGTGTTCAACTTCAAAATACCAAAAGGAGGAGGAGCCCATTTGATCCATTTTCCTTTAGGAATATTAGGGGAGACCATAGGGATATGCATTACTTGGAAACAAATAGAATCATGAAAACCAGAAGAATCAGTGGGATAATCAAGCTGCAATAAATCCTTAACTTATCCAATGACAACGAATTAACCGCAAATGCACCTTTCTTTTATCAAATCTCAGGGACATGGTCTAATCATGAGGCTTCCGAAGTGACTAATCGTAGTCAACTTATTAAAGATCTATGCTTTCTCTTATTAGAAAGAATATGTATATGATTGCGAAGATGAAAGAAGTAGACGAAAAACTAGAGATGAGAGAAGCGAGCCCAGAAAGAGAAGGAGAGGAAGGAAACTACGGGCGAAGGGCTAACCCAACACCAACCCAATAGAGCTAGCCAGCAAGCTCAGGCTAAGAGCTGGGTAAAAAAAAAAAAAAATCAATGTGGAAGTTAATTTGGTTTTAACCGATATCGAACCGAATTCAAATTTGGTTTTCGGTTCGGTTTTGGTTTTGATTTTGGTATTTGAATTTGGTTTCGGTTTAGTTTTTGGTTTTAATTTTTAGAATTTCAAAACCGAAAAAACCGAACCGAATAAACCGAAAAATCGAAAACCGAACCGATGAACACCCCTAGTTATGGGTTGTAGATTGACTTCAAAGAAACTGTAACAAATAATTTATGGGAAAATTGTTTGAAAATGCATCGAACTTTCATCATAATTCTATTGTATGCATCAAACTTTAAGATCTCCTATTGTATGTATTCAACTTTCTAATTTGTTTTATTGTGTGTACTTAACCTGTTATAATAGGTAAACTACAAGTCATTTCAATTTCATTTTAAGACAAAATTACATTATTAATTCCTGGTGTTTGTAAAATATTGCATATTAGTCATTTATAGTTATTTTTGACGCCCCTGATCCCTTATGTTTCATATATTACCACCCATCACTCACGCCTCTTTCCTCCATTCCAATCTTTGTCAGAATACGGTTAATTTTTTATAAAACCAATGAAATTATTAAAAACAATAAAGATGTGAATATAGGGATGAAAAAAGTGAAGACAAAAACACAGTTCAACAATCTACACACTTTCTCCATCTATTTTCTCATTTTATAATCACTTAAAATTCTTACTTCAAAACTAATTAAAAATCATGTATGAACCTCACAATCACAATCACCATCACCATCATCACAGATCTAAAACTGGCCGAACAAACGTTTCCGGTTCCGGCGATACTGGTGACGACGGAGACAACGACGATTAGTGGAACGGAGTTTGGGATGGAAGGAGCAACCATGGAGATCTAGACGAAGATGAAATTTGTTGGAGGGTGAGGGTTTAGAAAATATTTACACAGAGTTGAAAATGGAGTTAATTGTGGTGTTACAGTTGATGATGATGATGTTTAGACTGATTATTTAATATTTAATACAGTATTTAATTTTAATCCTTGGATTATAAATTAAAAACTATACTCACTTCAACCAAATACTAGAAATCGATTAGTGTATTTATTGTCAGCATAGTAAGACAATTAGTTACGTAAGTCATAGCCAAACACCCCCTTTAAAAAATCTCACCATAATCAGACCTTGGTGTCTTCTGAATTCTCGAGATGGCAACACAAGAGTCAAAATATAATCATCTTCACACTTTAAAGGAGGGCACACCCATATATAGCGACTTTTGAAACCACGTAGTAAAAGTACTTGTATAATAAAGAACAAAAAAAAAGTGAAAAGCATACAAGATTTCATAATATACAAATGTACAGAGTGCTTCACAGCTCTGATTTCGGGCTTAAATATGATTTACCTAATCCAAACTCTTGGAGAAAATGTTAATTGTGGTCTTTCAGTCTAAATGTTCCATTGTTATTGTTATGGGTTTAATTTGGCAATCAAAATGATTTTTAATTTGGGAATGAAATTCTAATGTATATAATATAATGATGATAATGATGATGAAGATGATGATGTTTGGAGAAATTGCAATTGTCGTCTCTTCTTTTGAACTGAAATTTGATTTAGTGATTTACACATAAAATTAAGTTTTGGATTGTATATGGACATTAGATTTTTATATTTGAAGGAAGATGAAGAAGATGATTGAATTTAGGAAGGGGGGTGAATTTGTTATGAAGTTGAAGTTTAAGGACGGAATAAAAAAATAATACAAACCACAAGGACTACTTTTGTACTTATTTATACATATTAACCGGATACCTGCTATACAAGTTACTTAATATATACAATAGAACAAATTAGAAAGTTGAATGCATACAATAGAAGATTTGAAAGTTAAATGCATACAATAGGAATACGGGAAAGTTCAATGCATTTTCAAATAATTTTCCCATAATTTATATATGGATCCTAATTATCATATCTGTTAGCATACTCAAATTTTGTTTTCCATGTTATACTTAAAATTTAAAAATTCTTATTTTTGCATATAGTTGTTAAATGTAATGTAATGTAGTAATTTGGACCCGTAGCAATGTTACTATTTTCTTATTTTATTATCAAATTTAAGGTTTTTTTTTTTTTTTTTTTTTTTTTTTTTTTTGAAAAATGACAAACAAGTATCCTATACAACATGTAACATGTTGATAGTGGAACTTCTTTTGGTTAATACTATTGATCTTGGTAAAAGTTAGTGTGATATCTATGTAACTATGTGTCACTTAAATTAAAGTATAGCAATTGTTGTAATTAAAGTTATAAGTTCTTTATGTTACTCCGATATAATTTTCCTTTGATTGTGATGATTCAATTCATTTGGTGATTTTTTTGTAGGATCTTTTTGTTCTTTGGCATCGTCACTACAAAGTACTATATGCCCTACAAGAATAGGGTTCTTAAACAACACATGAACATCACTTCAGAAAATATGTTATATTGTTATTTATAATGTCCTAATGATAATATTTGTATTTTATAAGGATTTTTTCTTAATGTTTTTTAACAAAACCCGTGAATTCACTGGTCTTTAAACTAGTTTTGGACTATTTTTGCTTGGAACCATCTTCTAATCAACAAACCATTACTTCGATCTCAAATCTCTTCAAAATTAAATGAATAGACAAGGATATTATGAGGATAAATATGTTTAATTCGAGCAATATCAATATTTTTATTTTTCTCTTTTTGAGAAAAAGAGTTGTTTTATAGTATATGCTTTTGTTTTTAGCCAAAAAAAGATATACGGAGTACCATATAACATATTTGTGCATTAAATGTTTGTACAGTACAATATATAAAGCGTCCATGAATGTGATGGATTTATCCAATTTACTGGAATACCCTTCTATAGAAATATCACTACAAGATTGATTTGATGGGAATTGGTATTGGTATGTACTAGTAGCACACAACTGCAGTGGTAATCATACTTTTTCTTTCAGCAGTCATAATTGTTTTCGGGAACCCAAACACACTTCAAAAACTGCTTTTTAATCTTCTTCAAAACTCTTAACCTCTTCTTCTACGGAGTATCTAAAAACATCGTTGAAGAACCAAAACTACATTATTATTATTATTTATTATAATTATAATTATAAATAATTAAATTATAATATGGGTGTTCCTTCATTTTACGGATGGCTTGTTAACAAGTATCCAAAAATAATAGTAAACGCAATCGAGAAAACTAACGACCAAGATAACGGACTTTTGAGTAACCCAAACGGTATTGAGTTCGATAACTTATACCTGGACATGAACGGAATCATCCATCCATGTTTTCACCCTGAAAACGACAACGTTCTTGAACATGCAAGTTTCCCGGCCGTCTTCTTTACCGTACTTCATTGCATTTATTTATTTATTATTTTCTTGTATTTTACTTAATTTAATTTGCGTGTTTTTTACAGGTAGAAACATACGGTGAAGTTTTCAACAATATATTTGATTACATAGATAGGATCGTAAATATCGTGAGACCCAGAAAGCTCATTTACATGGCCATCGGCAAGTTTTTTTTTTTTTTTTTTTTTTTTTTTTTTTATATAGATATTTTTGTTTTTTGAAAATTACATGTATTAACAATTATAGTTATATTTAATTAGTTTGTGTTTTTTTTACAAAGTAACTCTGTAACTGCATATTTCGCAATATTTGAGAAGTACGTACTATTTTTTGTTTTGAAGGTTTGACGTGAACGGTGAAATCTGGTTTTTTATTTGAATCTAAATCTCGCAAAAATGTTGCTTTTATTTATTTAAAAATATTGCGATATCCGGTTATATAGTGAAATTTTGACCATTTTTTGCTAAATTTGACCGACTTTATCGTAAATGTTGATACCTTTATTTGTATGCAAAATTTATGGAATTTATTTAGTAATTTTTTTGTAAATACAATTAAGTAGTTAATTAGTCAGAAGTAATCTATCTATATATGGTGTTATTATTGTAGATGGTGTTGCTCCAAGAGCAAAAATGAATCAACAACGAAGTAGAAGATTTAGAAATGCTAAAGATCAAGAGACCCTCGTATGGTTTTCTTTTAAAGTTTTATTTATAGAAGTTAAATTACTTGCGTATAATAATATCTTTCATTATGTATAGGTACAAATGAAAATTTGTATAAAAATTTTAAATTACTACTGTGTACTTACTTTGTTTAGAAAAAGGAAGAGGAGAAATTAAGAAGACAATTTGAAAATGAAGGTAAAGAGGTACTTCCAGAATACGAATCACAAGTTTCTGATTCGAATGTGATTACTCCTGGAACAGAGTTTATGTATGAGTTATCAAAGCAGCTTCAATCTTATATTCGGTTGCGAATAGCAAACAATCCACCATGGAAACAACTGAAGGTGTGTTGTGTATGTCTATACTGACTAGTTTTCAGAATTTGTTTGATTTAATAATTGATGATGAGATTGTAATGCAGCTTGATTCATTGATTATTATTATTACGGAGTATTAATTAAAGTATTAATTATTAATTGTGTATATTTATATATAGGTGATCCTTTCAGATGCAAATTCTCCCGGTGAGGGAGAACATAAAATTATGTCGTTCATAAGGCTTCAACGGACTTGCGTGGGTTACAACCCGAACACGAACCATGTTTTGTATGGTCTGGTATATTTCTTTTTAGATTATGAGGCCATAACTGGGATTATTTTATGTTAGAATTAGTTGTAGTGTTTTGATTTAGTTGAATGTGATTGATTAGTTTTAGTTAGGATTGTTTATTGATTAGTTGAATTGTTGTTGTAAGTGAGGGGATGTTTTGTAGGATATGAAGACTTAGTGTTTTTAAGGGAATGATTTTATTGCTTTTTGTTTTGGTACATCTACTTTGCAATACATGGTGGCTATTTATAGCCATCTTAAGTTGGCTAATGATCAAGCTAGAATCTTCTAGCTAATCTAGTGATTTCTACATATTATCACTACTAAATATCTATACTTAAATATCTACTATCTATAATTAATCTAGACAATTCTAGAAAAACATTACATTTTAACACTCCTTCTTAATGTTTTTCGATGTTACTCCGAGCATGTTGCGTAAGAACTCGAACTTTGGTCTTGGGAGTGCTTTGGTGAATATGTCAGCAATCTGCTCTTCAGTCTTGCAGTATTTTAATTCAATATCTTTCTTGGCTGAGCTTTCTCGCAGAAAGTGATACTTGATGTCAATGTGTTTTGTTCTACCATGGAACACTGGATTCTTTGCCATCGCGATCGCGGACTTGTTGTCGCAGAATATTTTTGTAGCTTCATCTTGTTTCTCGCCCATGTCTTCTAGTATTCTTCTTAGCCATATAGCTTGATTAGCTGAGTTTGCGGCTGCGACGTACTCAGCTTCGGCTGACGATTGTGCCACCGTTTCTTGTTTCTTTGATGTCCATGAGAATACACCAGATCCAAGTGTGAATGCGTATCCGGAAGTACTTCTCATGTCATCCACCGATCCGGCCCAATCACTATCTGTGTATCCATGAAGCTTCGAGTCTGTAGTCGGCTTGTACCATATTCCATAGTCCATGGTACCTTGCAAGTATCTTAATATTCTTTTAGAAGCTCCATAATGTATTTGAGTAGGGTTTTGCATGTACCTGGATAGTAGACTTGTTGCGTACATGATGTCTGGTCTTGTTGTTGTTAGATATAGCAGACTTCCTATGAGACTTCTGAATCTTGAAGCATCCGCTTTCTCCGATCCATCTTCTTGTCTCATCTTCTCATTGGCAACTAGAGGTGTGGTGACGGTTTTACAACCGTATAGTTTAAACTTTTTCAGGAAATTTTCTGTGTATTTCTTTTGGCATATGAAGATGCCTTCATTTTCTTGACTGATTTCGATGCCAAGAAAATAGCGCATCAATCCAAGGTCACTCATCTCGAACGTTTTCATCATGTCTTTTTTAAACTCTTGTATCATTCTCTCATTGTTTCCCGTATATATAAGATCATCAACATACAAGGAAATAATGAGAGTGTCAGAGTTACCTTGGGTTTTGATATAGAGTGTGGGCTCACTTTGACTCCTCTTGAATCCTGAACTTGTGAAGTAGCTGTCAATGCGGCTATACCAAGCACGTGGTGCTTGTTTAAGTCCATATAGAGCTTTCTTTAGCTTCAGGTCTTGTTCTTCTTTTCCTTTCTGAATGAACCCTTGTGGTTGCTCGACGTATATTTCTTCTTCGAGAAATCCATTTAGAAAGGCTGATTTTACATCTAGTTGGTGAATCTTCCACCTTCGTTGAGCTGCTAATGCCACAAGTGCTCTTATAGTGTCTAGTCGAGCTACTGGTGTAAAAGTTTCGTTGTAGTCAACTCCTTGTTGTTGTGAGTAGCCTTTAGCTACTAGCCTTGCTTTGTGTTTTTGTATAGAACCGTCAGGGTTGAGCTTTGTTTTGTAAACCCATTTAACTCTAATGATTTCTTTATTTTCTGGAGGATCAACTAACTCCCATGTGTTGTTTTTCTCAATCATTCTTATTTCTTCATTCATAGCAGCCACCCACTTTTCATCTTTCGATGCAACTTCATAGCTTTCGGGTTTAATAGTTGTGAAGTTGCAAGTCTCGTATACCTCTGTTAACTTTTTAACTCTTCCAGGTGTTGACTCTGGACTTGATTAGTCTTGTGCTAATGGTAGTGTTGCTGATGGAGAAGTTGGCGTAGTAGGGCTTGTTTCTCCAGTACTTTCATGACTAGGAATGCTCCATTTGTAGTGGTTGTTGAGCTGGAGTTTCTATAGATATCCGTGGCAGATATGTTTGTTTTTCAGCTTTGTCTTTCTCCCAGTTCCAAGAAGCGTCTTCGTCAAACTCCACGTCTCTGCTAATCACGATGTTATTGGTCTTCAGGTTATAGACTCGGTAGCCTTTTGACTTTGTACTGTAGCCCAAGAATATTCCCTTCTCTGATTTTTCTTGGAGCTTGTGACGTTTCTCCTTTGGAATATGGATGTAGCAGATAGATCCAAATACTCGTAAATGTTTTGCCGACGGTTTCCTTCCACTCCATGCCTCAATTGGAGTCTTGTTTTCTACTGCTTTCGTTGGACATCGATTCAATATATATACAGCCGTGTATACAGCTTCAGCCCAGAAACTGTTTGGAAGGCCTTTTTCGTGTATCATCGTTTTGGCCATTTCCATTACAGTTCTATTTTTACGTTCAGAGACGCCATTTTGCTCAGGGGCGTAACCAACAGTGAGTTGGCGTTTAACGCCTTCATCTTCACAGAATTTATTAAATTGTGTAGAGGTGTATTCTTTTCCTCTATCACTTCTTAGTGTTTTTATATAATGGCCACTAGTCTTTTCTACGTAATTCTTGAATTTCTTGAATATCGTGAAGACTTCTGATTTTTCACGCATGAAATAAACCCACGTCATTCTAGAATAATCATCGATGAAGAGGATAAAGTACCTGTTTTGGTTAAGAGACGGGGTCCTCATTGGTCCACAAACGTCAGTGTGCACCAGCTCTAGTATACCTTTCGCTCTCCAGGCTTTGTCACCAGGAAAAGGTTTTCGATGTTGCTTGCCCATCATACAGCTTTCACACGTGTCGATGATCTCTTCTATGTTCGGCAAGTCTCTCATCATATTCTTCTGTTGGAGGATTTTTAGTGCGTGAAAGTTAAAGTGGCCAAATCTTCGATGCCATAGCCATGATTCTTCAACTTGAACTTTCATGGCCGTGTCTTGGATATACTGCCAACGAAGCGGAAAGTTGCGATTCTCCATTGGCACTTCGGCTATTAATTTATAGTTATTTTTCTTGTCACGAATAACGCATGATTTGTCTTCGAAGAGTAAAGAGTATCCGTGCTCCATCATTTGTCCAACACTTAGCAAGTTACTTGCTAGGCTTGGTACTAGAAGAACGTCATTGATAGATCTAGTGACATTATTAGTTTGAACAGTAATAGTACCTTTACCTTTAGTATCAACAAGCGCTCCATTCCCTAGTTTGACGCGGGACTTTACGGAGGTGTTGATACTATCAAATAACTTTTCATCTCCTGTCATGTGGTTGCTGCACCCACTGTCGATCAACCAAGTATCGTCCCTTTGTTTATTTGCGACATGACAGGCATAGAATAGTTGATTTTTGTTCTCCGGAATATCTTCACTTTCTTCCGTGAAGTTAGCTCGATGATTTTGTTTTAATCGGCAATCTTTTTCTATATGCCCAAATCTTTTGCAATTATTGCATTGTGGCTTCCCTTTGTGGAAACAATCTTTCTCCAAGTGGTTTGTCTTTTTGCAGATACCACATGGAGGATAGTTTTTTCTTCTCTGATCAAACCCGGTTCTGGGTTTTTCTCCTCCTCTCGACTTTTCTTCGAGATTTCTTTTCCCCTCATTATTAGATTTCTGAGACCTTATTTTGAGTTTAGACTGAAACGCACTTTCAAGTGAGTTTTCACTACGCCGACTCAGTCTAGCCTCATATGCTTCAAGAGAGCCAATTAATTCTGTTACTGACAGAGTCTCAATTTCTTTTGACTCTTCAATAGCGGTAATTACATGATCGTATTTCTCGGTCATACTGATAAGTATCTTTTCTACGATCCTCTTATCAGTTATGTTATCTCCATAGGCTCTCATTTGATTTACTATTTCTTTAATTATAGAATAGTAATCTTTTACGGTCTCAGTCTCTTTCATATTTAAATTTTCAAAATCTCTTCTGAGAGTTAGAAGTTTGACGGATCTCACCTTGACATTTCCTTGAAATTCTTCCTGAAGGATCTTCCACGCCTCTTTGGCTGTCGTAGCTCCCATGATTCGTGGAAAGATAGACGGTGTCAAGGCTTGTTGAATGTAGCCTAGAGCAGCAGCATTTCTTACAACATTTTTGTTGTATTTTTCTTGTTCTTCTGCGGACAGAGTTTCGACGTCTTTTGGAGTTGTAAACCCGACTTCGACAATATCCCACAAGCTTTGTGCTTGGAAATATGTCTTCATTCGGATACTCCAAAAATCATAGTTGTCGCCATCAAATATGGGGACGGGAATATTATATGCACCAACGGTAGTCATGGTGTATTCGAACAACGCCCAATATGGCTCTTGATACCACTTGTTAGAATTAGTTGTAGTGTTTTGATTTAGTTGAATGTGATTGATTAGTTTTAGTTAGGATTGTTTATTGATTAGTTGAATTGTTGTTGCAAGTGAGGGGATGTTTTGTAGGATATGAAGACTTAGTGTTTTTAAGGGAATGATTTTATTGCTTTTTGTTTTTTGGTACATCTACTTGCAATACATGGTGGCTATTTATAGCCATCTTAAGTTGGCTAATGATCAAGCTAGATTAATCTAGACAAAAAATCTAGTGATTTCTACATATTATCACTACTAAATATCTATACTTAAATATCTACTATCTATAATTAATCTAGACAATTCTAGAAAAACATTACATTTTAACATTTTAGTATTTTTTTAAAGATCAATAAGTTTAGTAAGCTTATTTAAAATAAGAGAAATAACTGAATTAACCTGCTAACCTGGATTTATCTTAAAGCTTAGACCTTTTCACATGTTTACTGTTTGGCTCACGGAATCTGATGGGATTCCGGCAAAATTGGAATTGAATTTAAACACGACGCATGTCTAAATTCTGTTTCAATTCCGCCGTAATCCCATCGGATTCCGTGAGCCAAACGGGACCTCAGTTTTTTGATCTTAAGATGTTAGTTGTTGTTGAAAGTTGGCAGTTGTATGCAGTTATGATTTTTCTTCTTATTTAAACTTACATTCAATATATTATCGTTTATTACAGGATGCAGACCTCATTATGCTGGCTTTAGCAACCCATGAGATCCATTTCTCCATTTTGAGAGAGGTTAAAGCTTTGATTAACACATTACACATGTATGCTGAAGTGAATTGGTGTATTTCTTACTAATTAATACTAGGATTTGTTTTTTATCAGAATGTTTCGGTTGAAGATATCAGGCAATCAGAAACCAAGGTAATAAAAATCACAAGGTTTTTTTAAACAAAAAATCTTTTTCTATGTTTTATTTGCCAACTGTTTTCTTCTATATTTGCCTTTTGCTTTTGCTTCTGCTTCTGCTTAGTTTGATCTGGACCAAAGTTTGAAAAAAACGGGTGAACAAATTAGCAACCTAGGAATTTCGACATATACCAAGAAAAGGTCTCTGGTGAAGAAGAAACCGTACCAGGTAAGGTGCTAAAATATTGCACACTTTGCATGATTGTAGTGCAGTGGTTGTTTATTTGTTTTTTTTTCTTATTGCAGTTTCTTCATGTTTGGATACTACGAGAGTATCTAAATCTGGATCTAAAAACAATAAATACTCCAGAAAAGTTTGAATTGGATTTTGAACGGCTGATTGACGATTTCATTTTCATATGCTTCTTTGCTGGAAATGATTTCCTACCCCATATGCCAACGTTGGAAATCCATGAGGTTCAAATGCTTTTTATATCTCATTATATTCTGAAAATAATGACAAATGTTGTAATGCTCATTGATTTTTGATATATGATGATTGTTATGTTATTGTCATTCAGGGTGCTATAGATTTGCTGCTTTACGTCTATAAAGAAGAATTTAAGAACCTTGGAGGGTATCTAGTCGACATGCAAAAGGTTAGTGTGAACTTAAATTTGACATTTTGTGGTTAAATTTTGTGCTTTATTACGGAGTATTGATTAAAGTTCGCAAGTAATCACATCAATAGCTCCACTGAGTTTGGTAATATGGAAACAGGCGAATGATAAGAAAGGAAGTTTTATCAAGTTGAAGAGAGTCGAAAAGTTCATCCTTGCTATTGGAGCGTTTGAAGATAAAATCTTCAAGAAGAGATCTTCGGTCCATGACAAAAGGTTGAGACATATACTTTCGAACCTCCATCATTCGGTAAGTTTGGTAACTCAGCGCAACTCACACCAAAAGTTCATCGATGTTGTATCATCGACACTAACCAATATACTAAAGAACAAAGTGAACATTAACCCCATTTGCCGATGTCATCTACTTTGTCTTTTTGTGTGTTTTTATATGGGGAAACTTTTGGGGGGCGTTTGGTTCAAGGATTTCAATTTCCAGGATTTGAAATCCCATGGGATTTGAAATCCCACAGGATTTGAAATCCTGGGATTTGAAATCCTATCTTCTGTTCGGTTCGAGGTTTTCAAATCTCAAAATTTGTAATGCGAACCCGAACGTGAACGCGGTTGAAAAACCAAAACTCGAAATCGAAACATGAATCCAAAACGAGAATGCGACCGTGATACGCGAACCCGAAACCGAAATGCGAACCCGAATTCGATACGCGAACCCGAAATGGACAACGAAACGCGAACCCGAAACGCGAACCCGAAACGCGAACCCGAAACGCGTACCCAAAACGCGTACCCGAAACGCGAACCCGTAACGCGATCCCGAAACATGACCCCGAAATGCGAACCTGAAACGCGAACCAGAAACTCGAGCCCGAAACTCGAGCCCGAAACTCGAACCCGAAACGCGAACCCGAAACGCGAGCCCGAAACGCGAGCCCGAATCGCGTATCCGAAACTCGAACCCGAAACGCGAACCCGAAACGCGAGCCCGAAACGCGAACCCGAAACTCGAACCCGAAACGCGAACCCGAAACGAGAACCCGAAAATCAAACCCGAAAAGCGAACCCGAAATGGAACCCGAAACGCGAACCCGAAACAGGAACCCGAAACCCAAAACGTAAATCGTAAACGTAAAATCATAGAACATGGGATTTCAAATCCCTCATATATACAAAGGATTTTCAAATCCTTCATCATCTATGGGATTTCAAGGGATTTGAAATGCAAATCCCACGAACCAAATCCTCCAACCAAACATGGAATTTCATGGGATTTGAAATACAAATCCCTCCAAATCCTACGAAATCCCACGAACCAAACGCCCCCTTGGTTTTTTACCCACTTAGATTTGTTTCCTTTGCTTCTATCCTTTTTACTAAAGAACAAAGAAAGTGAACAATACCACTTTGCAGTCGTCATACTGACATCAGCATGATGTCAACTATTTTGTCTTTTTGTGAATTTTTTTTTAGGGAAAGCCTTGGGTTTTTTTACCACTTCAATTTGTTTCCTTTGCTTCTATTTCTTTTCTACTTTTCGTCAATCGAATTTATCAAACTTTCTCACGCCGCGAAGCGAGGGCACCTTACCTCGTTTGTTATACAATTAACATTATAGACATTTAAATTGGGACTTAAAACATTTGAGATCGTATACTCATTTTTTCCATCATGTCGGTTAAACTTATGTTCAGGGAGGTAATGAAGGAGAAGACTTGTTTCCTGTGACATATACATGTAATGAGAAGGGCTCGGCTACTACATCTTCTATTGTTGATTTACGAGGCAGCAGTACTAGATTTCCCGATCATGACCAGGTAATCCTTATTAAAGGCACTACCTGCTGTCTTGGCAATTTGTTTTTTATAAATCTTACATTCGTATGAATAACTCTATTAAATTATATATATGCTTTAACATCTGCTTAGGTTCTTGAAAATACTAAAATGTTAAAGGAGAAACTGAAATCCTACACACGTGAGGCGTCTGATGTTTGGAGGAATGGACTTGTTACAGACACGGTACCAATATATGCGTAGTTCTCTCGTATATTTCAAATTTGGAGATTGTAATACCATGATCAAATCCCATTTAATATTCCACTTTTTAGGTGAAATTTGGTTCATCTGGTTGGAAAAGAAGGTATTATAAACACAAGTTTTCTGCCGACACAGATGAGGATATGGAGAAAATGAGAAAGAAAGTTGTAAGTATCTTCATAATTTGTCTCGACTTCTTTCTTAAATATCTGATTTGTCCAATGTGAATAATCTGTTCCATCATCATATAATGCATTTGTTTAAATCTAGAACATTTTAACAACAAAACCCGAGTGCTTTTGTGGTAAACCGTTTTGTTTTTGTTTTCCATCTAGGTTGAAAAGTACACTGAAGGGCTCTGTTGGGTTCTTCTCTACTATTTCTCTCATGTGCCATCCTGGACATGGTGAGGCAAATCTTGTACTATACCATATTAACCTTTATTTGTTCATGTATTTGACTACTCAATGAATATGGGACCCACAATGTTCTATCAACAGGTTTTACCCCTACCATTACGGGCCCTTTGCGTCGGATATGAAAGGCCTCTCTAGCACAAAGTTAGTATTTCAAAAAGGATTGCCATTCAAACCATTCGATCAACTTATGGCGGTTCTTCCACCTAAGAGGTAAGTTATCTGATTTATTTTTAACGAACTTTGTCTCATTAGGTTGTCATGTTTTTGTTTAAAATGTGATCGAATATCTGTTTGTCATGTAGTGCCCATGCACTGCCGGTTTTATATCAGTTACTGATGACTGATGAAGAGTCGAGTATTCACGATTTCTTCCCTTCCGGTAAGCTCTATGGATTTCATTCAATATTTTAGTATTCTCTAAAGCAACTAGCTCGGCTTTATTTGGCGCCATTTGTATTCAGATTTTGACATCGACACAGATGGAAAAAGATTTCTTTGGCAGGTTAGGGGTTCGTTAAACAATCATTTTTGAAGTTGTAGCAGCAATGTGTTTCCTTCTAGGAATAAAGTTTTAAAATTTATGTCAATACTCATTAATCTTTTTATCAACTTTGAAGGGTATCAGTAAGCTTCCTTTTATTGATGAGGAGCTTCTTCTTACTGCGACAAAGAAGATCGAGAAAGACCTCGGTGTAAGTCTGCACAAACTTCATTGCTTTTCTATTTGACCAAGCAGACCTTGTAATGACATTTCGTTGTTTATATACTTAATAGGAGGAGGAAGTTAAAAGAAACGTGCAAGATTCTGATCAGTTATTTCTGCATTCTTCTGAAAGTTTAGCTTCTCAAATAGTTTCGAAAATCAACAATGTGGGATCTGACAAGCAAAGTAGCTCGGTCAAAATTGATATAAGGTTGTAATGATCGTTATTCAAGTTTAGTCCTCCTGCCTCGTGGTGATTAATTTTCCGTTCATATTTAATTGTTTGTCTGTTTTATTGATTTCAGTGGGGAGATAAATGGGTTTGTTTGCCCTAAGCTAGAGTCCGTTAAAGATTCTAGTGTTCTGTAAGAACTTGCTTCGTAGCTCTATACTAGATTCATCATCGAGATTATGCATGTTTTATTTACTGTTTTTACTACATTTATTAAAATTATAATTATGCAAATGCAGATGTGTACATTATGATCCACCAAGCTTTCGTCTCCATATCCCTCGCGTGCTTGAGGGGACCAGCATCCCCGAAACAGTATGCTGTCTTGGCTAATTTAGTTATCTTTTTTTTTTTTTTTTTTTTTCTTCTTTTCTTCTATTCTTCAATTCATATAAAAATTTAGCTACCAAAGATTTTTGAATCATAAACATGCTTTTAGTTACGATTATGTCATGTGGTAATTAAAAGTCTAGTTTTTTTTTTTTTTTTTTTATCTGTTACAGTTGTAGTTTTCTAGTGTTGTTTTATTATCTAATTGATAGGTGGTAAATGAATCGGACATCGAAGAGAGGCAGCTATGGCACGACATTCATGGTTACCAAGGCAGAAACCAATGGTTTGTTGATTTAACATTTGATTCGATCTTTGCACTTCGGTGACTAGCTCTTGGCCCTAACAAGTTCCCTAAACTTTGTTTTTGCAGGTCACATAACAGAACCGAAGGTGCTACGAGTAACAGACCGGGTGTTGGGACTAGGAATATGTATCCTGATGTCGTTATCCAAGGTGCTGGAAGTGGTTGGTCAGGTAGAGGACGAGGTAGAGTTAATGATGCTACGAGGACAATAAAAGAGCAAACTGAAGGAGGTCAGTCTAGGTGGAACACTCGAGGACGAGGTCACCAACAAAGATCTGGGATGATTAATGATCCTGCAAGGACAAACAAGAATCAATTTTGGACGGTCAAAACAGATTTGGGTTCAGGGCAGAAGAAAGAGTTAAATCGTTGGGGCGACTCACAATCCAAGACGTGTTCCGGGGACAACAGCGATCGTAGATGGTGAAGATCGAAAATGTCTGAAAGTTAAATTGACACATGTTTTTTGATGGTATGTAGTAGCATGTATATGTATCTTAGTGGTATGTAGTAGCATGCTTTTTTGATGGTGAAGATCGAAATGTAGTAGCATGTGTTTTTTATGCTATGTAGTAGCATGTTCATTCGATAATGAAGATCGAAAATGTTTGAAAACTACATTGACACATGTTTTTTTTTTGTTTTTTTTTTTTTTTTTTTTTTTTTTTTTTTTTTTTAATCTCTGTAATGTATGTGCAAAACAAAAATAATATATTTTTGTTATCTGATCTTTGATTCGGTTTTGAAAATTATATGGTTGCAGATTGGTATGTATTGCTGCATTAAAAATGAATGTACCGACCAATATCCTTGCTAAAAATGGTTTGCCTTTGAGCATGTGAAAGGCAAATTACTCAAATCTGCAATAAAGAGCAAGAAGGTTTCTAACGCGGTGGCGAAATTGGGTGTTTCTTGATTCATATTTGTGTTGTTTGGTTTCTAGTTTGTGTTGGGTTTTAATTGTTTCCATTTATGTGGAAGTTATCCAAGCCCAAGCTCAACAAAATTAGGCCCAATGGTTGTTTGACTTGGTCAACCATCAGAGACATCTTAATTCAAATCAAGTGCAGCTGCATTCAATTGATACGAGAGAGATCAGATAGAGATCAAGAAAAAGAGTGAAAAACACATTTCCCGTCTACAGTGACAGCAGGCCAGAAAAGAGATGATCCCCGGAGATCCGACCGCTGAATCTTCACGATATTTGGGCTGTGTCTTCCTGACATCAGTGCCAACATTTTCAACCGTTGAATTCGTCTAAAAAGGCCTGTAGCTCGTGATTTTGTTGCTGGAACAGAAGGCAGTTTATTGGTAGTGTTGTTCATCTTTTGTCTTTAATTTCTTCATATACTTGTTGATTATTGTTGTTCAAGAGTATGATGATGTTGTATACCTCTAGTTGAGCTAGAGAAGGATTATTGTATTGCTCTCTTGTTGATGATAGTGGAATTTAAGTGGCTTACGAGTCACATGGTTTTTACTCTCGATTTTGAGAGGTTTTCCACTTAAAAAGTCTCGTGTGTATTGTGTGTGCTTAGTTATTTCGTATTTGCTGAATTGGGACAGAATTGGGGCTGATTTGTGGTGATTGTGGTATACCTTATTTGTTAGTTTACTCACGGGTTCATACGGGTCGGGAAATGCTTGTCAAACGGGTTTGTTTCCGCTTTGTAGTTTGCCCGTTGTGATTATTTTCCCATCAAATTGGTATCAGAGCTTAAGGTTATTTGATTAACTTGTGTGAAAGATGGAAGCTAATACAAGTAAGATGGTTAGTTTAAATGGTTCAAATTATCATGTTTGGAAAGGTAAAATGGAGGATCTTCTTTATGTGAAAGATTATTATTTACCTGTTTTTACTGAGAGTATGCCTGAGGGTAAGTCTGAAGCTCAATGGAAAATTTTGCATAGACAGGTATGTGGGTATATTCGGCAGTGGGTTGATGATAATGTAGTGAACCATATTACTGGGGAGACTGATGCTAAAGCCTTATGGAAAAAGCTTGAACAGTTATATGAACGAAAGACTGGGAATAACAAGTTGTTCTTAATTAAACAATTGATGGGTTTAAAGTATCATGATGGGACTCCTTTTACAGATCACCTAAATGCATATCAGGGTATTATTAATCAGCTTGCAGGAATGGGTATCAAGTTTGAGGATGAGGTTCAAGGTCTCTGGTTACTTGGTACGTTACCGGACTCTTGGGAGATTTTTAGGACATCTTTGTCCAACTCTGCACCAAATGGTATTATCACCATGGAATTGGCTAAGGGTAGTATTTTGAATGAAGAGATGAGAAGAAAGTCACAAGGTTCCTCTTCACAGTCAGATATCTTGGTCACAGAAATGCGAGGGAGAAGTCATAGTAGAGGTCATGGTAAAAGAGGCAAGAATCGTAGTAGCTCAAGAAAAGAAAAGTTTTCTAATGTTGAGTGCTATCATTGTCGTGAAAAAGGGCACACAAAGTGGTATTGTCCACAGTTAAAAAATGAGAAGAAAAAGGCATATGACAAGAATAAACAAAAGAAAAGTGATGGTGGTGATGATGATAAGGTTGAAGTTAACGCTATCACGGATGAGTTCTTTGTTTGTATTGATTATGATATGATCAATCTTACTCATGATGACACGAGTTGGATTGTTGATAGTGGTGCTACATGTCATGTTGCAATATGTAGAGATCACTTCTCATCTTACACTCTAGGTGACTATGGATTTGCTAGGATGGGTAATTCTGGGTTATCAAAGATCGTTGGTATTGGAGATGTTTGTTTGAAATTTGACACAGGAATGGAGTTAGTTTTGCATAGTGTAAAACATGTTCCGGATATGAGACTTAATGTTATTTCAACAGGCATTCTTGATGATGATGGTTATTATAACGGTTTTGGTAATGGTATTTGGAAACTAACTCTTGGTTCTATGATAGTGGGAAGAGGCAAGAAAGACTCAAGATTATACATAACGAGTCCGAAGATCATCCAGAACATTGTTAACGCAGTGTACAATGTTGATTCTACCGAGTTGTGGCATAAAAGACTTGGCCACATGAGTGAAAAAGAGATGTCTATCTTATTTAAGAAGAATGTGTTGTCGGGTGTTAGTGATATTAATTTGAGTAAGTGTTCTCACTGTTTGGCAGGGAAACAGACCAGAGTTGTGTTTAAGAGTCATTCTCCTTTTCGAATGGAGAACGTACTTGATCTAGTACATTCGGATGTGTGTGGGCCTATGAAGACTAGGACACTTGGTGGATGTTCCTACTTTGTTACATTCATCGATGATCATTCCAGGAAGGTGTGGGTTTATACCTTAAAGTCAAAGGATCAAGTATTTGAAAAGTTTAAGGAATTTCATGCACTAGTTGAAAGGCAAATGGGAAGGAAACTTAAGTGTATTCGAACTGATAATGGTGGCGAATACATTAGCAGATTTGATGCTTATTGTAAGGAGAATGGTATTCGGCATCAAAAGACTCCACCAAAGACACCTCAGTTGAATGGCTTAGCAGAGAGGATGAATAAAACTTTGGTTGAGAGAGTTAGATGTTTGCTTTCACATGCAGGGTTGTACGATTCCTTTTGGGGTGAGGCTTTAAATACGGCAGTTCATATTATTAATCTAACCCCTTGTGTACCTTTGCGTTTTGATGTTCCTAACAGGGTTTGGAGCGGCAAAGATGTTTCTTACTGTCATTTACGAGTCTTTGGATGTAAAGCATTTGTTCATGTTCCCAAAGATGAAAGGTCAAAGCTTGATATGAAGAATAAGCCATGTGTATTCCTAGGTTATGGTGAAGATGATTTTGGGTACAGGTTATATGATCCAGTTCAGAAGAAACTCGTACGAAGCCGAGATGTTGTGTTTACAGAAGATCAGATGTTAAAAGATGTTGATAAGACAGATTCAGTTCCTCAACCTAGTGCTGATCTTGTTGATTTGGATCCAGTTACTCCACAACATGTTGGAGATGATGTTTATAATGATGAACATGATACTGATGATGATTATGCTCCGGAGCAGGTAGAGATTCCAGTACCAGATGTGCCCCCATTTGTCCAACTTAGGCGGTCTACCCGAGACCGTCATCCTTCTGTTAGATATTCTGCTGATGAGTATGTATTACTCACTGATGGGGGAGAGCCAGAGTGTTATGCAGAAGTTATGAAAGATGAGCATAAGAAGGAGTGGGGTGAAGCCATGCAAGATGAGATGAATTCCTTACAAGAGAATAATACTTATGAGCTGGTGAAGTTACCTAAAGGCAAGAGAGCTTTGAGAAACAAATGGGTATTCAAAGTGAAGACCGATGAGCTTACTTCACAACCAAGGTACAAAGCTAGGTTAGTCGTCAAAGGATTCAGCCAGAAAAAGGGTATTGATTTTGATGAGATTTTCTCACCGGTTGTGAAGATGGGATCTATTCGAGTGGTTTTTGGGGGTAGCTGCTAGTCTTGATCTTGAGGTTGAACAGATGGATGTCAAGACTGCTTTTCTTCACGGTGATTTGGATAAGGAAATCTATATGATGCAACCTGAAGGTTTTCGGGTTAAGGGTAAAGAAGATTATGTTTGTAGACTTCAGAAAAGTCTATATGGGTTGAAGCAAGCACCTAGACAGTGGTATAAGAAGTTTGAGTCGGTTATAGGAAAGCAAGGCTACCGAAAGACAACTTCAGATCATTGTGTCTTCTTTCAGAGGTTTGGTGATGATGATTTCATCATATTGTTGTTATACGTTGATGATATGTTAATTGTTGGTAAAAATATTAAAAGAATTGCGCAGTTGAAGTGAGAATTGAGCAAGTCTTTTGCAATGAAAGACTTAGGGCCAGCAAAATAGATTCTTGGCATTCGTATTTCTAGAGATAGAGGTGCTAAGACGTTACATATATCACAAGAGCAATACATTGAAAAGGTGCTTAGTAGATTCAACATGGAGAATGCTAAAGTGGTTAGTTCCCCTCTTACTAACAACTTTAAGCTAACAGATAGAGATTGCCCTACTTCAAAGGAGGATGTTGAGGAGATGGATAAAGTTCCATATGCTTCAGCGGTTGGTAGCTTGATGTATGCTATGGTGTGTACTAGGCCTTATATAGCTCATGCGGTAGGTGTTGTTAGTCGGTTTATGTCAAATCCGGGTAAGAAGCATTGGGAAGCAGTTAAATGGATTATGAGATACTTACGAGGTACTTTAAAGTTAGGTATCACATTCGGAAATGGAGAGCCGGTGCTTGTTGGTTATACAGACTCAGATATGGCAGGAAACAAAGATAACATGAAATCCACTTCTGGATATTTGATGACTTTCGCAGGGGGAGCAGTTTCAAGGCAATCAAGGTTACAAAAGTGTGTTGCATTGTCTACGACCGAGGCTGAGTATATGGCAGCAACAGAAGCGTGCAAAGAACTATTGTGGATGAAAAGATGTAATGACCCGGAATTTTCTGACCAAATTATACTTATGAGCTTAATATTTACATAAATTAAACCATACCAACATGATAAGCAATCCAAATTGTTGAGACTTGTGTTTTTGAAAAGAGTTTTACACAACGTTTGACCGTCCAATATGACCGATGATATCACGAACAATATAACATACGATAATTATACGTTTGTGTATATATATGTATTCATATATATTTAACATGATCTAAGGATGGTTTAACATCTCATTGTGTACTAATGACAATGAGTTATAAGTATATTTTGAAACTACTAACTTAAGTTTTCAAAACGATAACTATACGTAACATTCTTTGATATATATACTTATAATCTATAATGATTATACATGTATCGTATATATAATGTATTTAATCACTTTTTAAGGACTTAAATACATAAAACAATATAAGTATATTCACAAAAGATAGCTATATTTGAATTCTCGTTCCGTTTCCTCAATATTTCTATACGTATATCTAGGGTATATGTACCCGTATCATACCCAGCTTCTATACATATTTACTATTGGTATATACACATCAAATCAACATCCTAATCAACATTATTACTGCCCTAGATATGAGGTAACTAGAATTTGTCAAGTAGTATGAATTATTAGTAAGAAAACAAAATTAGGAATCCTTTTCTTTCTTTATAAACTAAAAACGTTTTTATAAATGAACACCATTTCTTCACTCCATTTTCTCATACCTACACCCTCATTCCTCTCTAAAAATACTCCTAACTTCATACTTGATCATCTCCAAGTATTTTCCCCATCATTTAGCTTCAATTACAAGCCTTAAATACCATAAGAAAACTCTTTCAAGAACATATCAAAATAACCACCCATTTGAAGAAGTTTACTTCCAACCTTTTGATCTAACTCCACTACTCTTTGATTCCAAGATTATTTCTTATCTTTTGCAGTAACTTTGTCCAAGTAACTTGAGGTAGTAACCTTGTTCATAATCTTATTCAATTCATATTCATATAGCTATCTTATTTTGTGGTATAAAATTTTAACAACAAGAACATAGTTTGAATGATTTCAAACTTGTTCGCAAACTAAATAGATCCTTCTAACTTGACTTTTAAAACACTTCAAGACCTGTAATATATCATAATGATATGCTAACCTAACAAGATATAACTTGATTTTACAAAGAACATCTTAAAAACTGAATCTACGTCATCGGAGTGCAACCGGGGGCTGTTTTGGGTTGGATAATTAAAAACCATCTTGAACTTTGAATTGGAAGTTCATGTTCTGAAAAAAATGATATTTCTTATGAATATGTTAACACATAAAAATTTCATGGTTTAACTCAAAGTGTAAGTATTTTTAGAAAAATGATCATTAAATGTTGTTTTTATGATGGAAAATGATCACTTTCATAAGTTTCACCAAAATTTGACCTATAACCTATGATTTTGAATACAAACTAAGGTATTTTCAGTTCATATTCTTAAAATTTGACTCAATCCAAGGAAGTGGCAAGTTGAACCAACAAAAACGGAGTTGTAATGAAGAAACTACGACTAAAACAAGATTGGGTATCCGAAGCTAGTTTAGCTACGAAAATATTTGGAGAAAAAGTAAATTAATCATATCTTTTCTAATTAATATGATATTTTATATATAATTACTTATGATTTGATTTTATATATTTCAGGACCACCCGTAAACAACACGAGAAGATTAATCATAAGACCTCATGATTGTACGCAACACGTCATTTGACAACACGGTACTTTATGTACGCAACACGTCATTTGAAAACATGGTACCATGGGTCGAGATTAATTTTGATCAATACGAATACGGTGGGGTCTTTATTTATTTTATTTAAGCAACTAATTGTGGACCACTAACATCGGACTGCTAACTACGGACTAAGAAAATATTAAAAGTATTAAAAGTATATATATATGTAACGATTACTTAAAAAGAAAATATGTTGATATATTATATATATGGTTAGGTTCGTGATATCTATCGGAGACCAAGTCGAATTAAATACCTTCAAGGCAAAAGTGAGTTTCATTTGCTCCCTTTTTAATTGCTTTTGCAATATATATTTTTGGGCTGAGAATACATGCGTTGCTTTTATAAATATTTACAAAATAGACACAAGTACTTAAAAATATATTCTACGTTGAGTTGTACCACTGGCATATTTCCCTGTAGCTTGGTAACTATTATTTACATGGGTATTGTAAACGCGAATCCTGTTGATAGATCTATCGGGCCTGACAACCCCAACCGGACTGGACGACCAGTATTCAACGGTTGCACAGTACTTCGTTTTGGTGACTACACTTGGTACGGTGTAGTGAGATTTCATAATAAAGGGAATATGCGACGTTGATTAAATGTTAAGTATGGTTACCAAGTGCTCAACCACTTAGAATGCTTTACATACACTTGCGAGTGTATTATGTTTATGATTATGAAATCTTGTGGTCTATTAACATATTGAAATGATTGTTATGATAAACCTATGAACTCACCAACCTTTTAGTTGACACTTTAAAGCATGTTTATTCTCAGGTACGAATTAAGTCTTCCGCTGTACATTTGCTCAATATAAGGACATTACTTGGAGCCGATCATCGCAATGGGACCAAATGTTGATGACTTCGTCCAGGTGGATTAGGACGGGTCCTTTCAGTTGGTATCAGAGTGGTGGTCGTAGCGAACCAGGTCTTGCATTAGTGTGTCTAACTAGTAGTTGTTAAGATGCATTAATGAGTCTGGACTTCGACCGTGTCTACATGTCAAAAGTTTTGCTTATCATTTCTAGTCAGAAATCATATGCTTATCATCCTTAGGAAATTACCTGCTTATCATTCATAAGTCTAGACACGTTTTACTGCATTGATAGTGTATAGACGAATTCTTATCTTAGCATATCTGTTATTGCGAACTTTGACTGATATCTTTTCAAAGATTCTCCGTAATTTACGGGATTTTGGTATTATATATACATATGTAAATTATATATTGAAGAGTACCAAATCTAACTCCTATAATCTATTCCATACCAAAAATTCATTTTCCCCATTATACAAGATGGATTCCGCATCTAGTTCGAATTCTTCAGATTCCGACAGTTATGCCGATATGGATTTCCATTCGGGTTCCGAAAGCAGCGTCACCGGAATGGATCAACCAATTTCCCATCATCTATTCTGGATGAATTGGGGATGGGTTCGTAATATACTAAATCACTGGAGACAAGAAGAAGGTGATCCATTCCATCCACCAAATTGTCCTCTTGGCGATGAACCTGAAGCACTTACCGGCGAACCTATTCGAAACACCATTTTCTCTCTCATTTCTAGAGTATCTCGTCCCGATTATATACTATCCCGTATTACAAATCTTGTTCATTCGCTAGCTCCAACCGACAATCATCCCGGTGTACTAGCAGAAGTTAACGAACTTCGCGCTCGCGTGACAGCTTTGGAGAACATGGTGCGAAGGTTGCAAACACCAGCAGCAACACCAGCAGCATAATCAGCACCACCATCAATAACATCAACAATACCATCATCACCACTAACAAACAACATCCGCATCACACGTTTCGACATCATAATCTGTCCCACAAACATCAACATCATACGCACCATAGATACCAAGGAGTACCAACAATAATGAACGATGAAGTATTGATCCATAACTTCATTGATATTCTGCGAAGAATATGTGGTTTCAAAAAGTTTTAGAGATTTCTTATTCTAGCTCAAACCGAAAAGCAAATGAGATTAATATCATATTAACACATTAAATTCATGATTTCATCTGAAGAAAATATATATGTTTTCATAAAGATTGTAATTAAAAGTTCTTTTGTACAAAATATTAATGGTGAATTTTTTTTTTAACGGGTAGGTAATACCCGAGGAATAATTAAATTTCATTTTAATAAGTTACATTGTACATTCGTTGAAGCTGATTCAATAGTCATTTACTATCCTACTTACAACCACCGATATACGTATCCGTTTACTGCAGAATAACCATTTTCATTCAATTTCATATTTGGATTTTGACTTCCCAGAATCCAACAAGTGGCATATGAAGAAAACATATGACAAAATAAAATCTGTTAGAAACAAACAAATTAACTATGAAAAATTTTGTTAAGAATCCACGCTAACTGTTCCAGCTAACTATTCCTAGCTCACTGATTACATTTTATTTATCGCAGTTTATTTATCGCAATTTAATTTTCGCACTTTTATTTATCGTCATTTAATTTCTGTAATTATTTTACGCACTTTAAATATCGGGACACGTATACAATGTTTTGACATATCATATCGACGCATCTATATATATTATTTGGAATCACCATAGACACTCTATATGCAGTAATGATCGAGTTCTCTATACAGGGTTGAGGTTGATTCTACAATAATATATATAGTTTGAGTTGTGATCGAGTCTGAGACGTATACGGGTCACGACACGTATTAATTAATTCGTATATTATATATTAAACTATATATGAATTATTGGACTGTTACTGTGGACTATCGACTGTGGACTAATGACATTGGACAATTAAAATGAATTAAAATATTGATTATAATATATGAAACTAAACATTTCTTCAAGATTGCCACTTGATTTCATCTTAAACTTCATTGTATCTCGACGATTACAATCAGCGTTCAAATCTATCATGATTCTTAAAAACACCTCAATCGAGAGGATAAACCAACCGTACTTTATCTACGGAAGAAAAGATTGATGCATATAGTTATGCATCTGAAAAACCCTCGGAAACTGAGTAAACATTTAACACGTATCTGTTCTAGTTCCCTTGACATTGTTATTACCGAAGATAGTTTTGCAATCCCTTTCCAAAGTAGCTAATTTTGTCACAGCTCCAGCAAGTCAACTCCGACTTTTCATCCGAAATAACTTTATTATAACCGCGATATATATGCGTACTCTTTATTGTTACTGGGGAACCTTTTATATTCCACAATATTACCATCAGCGATTAATCATTCTAAAACACAATTCTCCTGAAACTACCTCAGTTTGATAACCGATGACCCAGATCAGTTAACTTTGAAAATGCTGACGAAGCAGCATGTTGTAGATGATCTTAATGGCCAAAAGTTTGATGATAAAGAAAGGAGTGTTAGGAACGCTCGATAGAAAATTTAGTACCGAAAAGCGGATTATGCGAAACTATGAAGAAAGCTGTGGACAAATCACAAAGAATAAGTTTGCCTTCAAAGAATCCAAATGATTCTGTGCCTGCTGAAATCGTTAGCAAACATCTTATTTCTCATTCTAAACCTTCACAGAAAAATCTTCTTCATCATCCATTGATATTAGAAATACTAAGATATTCTCGTATGTTCTATTATAAATATCCTCCATATTTCTGACGATATTTTCACAACTATTCTTATCTGAGATCATTTATCTCTCCATAATATCTGCAACATAAAAGAAACTGTGTTAGTTTCTAAATTCTGAAACCTTCGAGTTTAAAATATGAATGTTTTGAAGTAGTGTTGGGAACTGAAGCATGGATTAGTATAATATAATGACACTTGATCAACGTCATTATATTACAGTAAGTCATGCTGAGTTTCTAATGAAGCATGATGATTCACAGTACCGTCATCATGTGCCATTTACACGACTCTTACATTCTATCTAATCTCTAAACATATCAAGAGAATATTTTTCGGGATGACTCGGTCTTCTCCAGGGTATTCTGGTAATTTAACAAATCAAAATTGTTCTATTACCATTTTCTTCTTAGAGCATTAGCTATGTTCATTCTGAATTTCATATCTACGAATTCCGGACCATTACTCGCTTGAATCGAAGTCGGGAAGAGAAAACGAAAGCATGAAGCTCCGAAAAATAATGAAGAATATAAACTTCGATAATAACCCCAAAATTACAAACCGTGTATATCGATGCAGATAGCAATATAGAGACACGGGAGAATTAGAAACACTATAAACACAAGAGTATAGTAGAAGTAAATAGATTCTTCTGGTGGTAGATGAAAAAGAAGAATGACAGATATAAAAGTTAGGAGTATATCAAGAATCAGGACTGGATGGAGTATATTGATGAATGCTTTAAAGTAAGAATCAAGGGAGAAAGAATAGAAGGTGTGAGTCGTGGAAAATAAGGAAACGAACGGGTGAATTTATAGTGAAATATCCGATAGAGCAATTGAAACAAATTATTGCATATAATCAAAGAAGATCCTGATTTCCTTAATCACCAAAGAACCAAATCTTATTACGTAAGATTCTCTTTAAATCCCGGAAATCAATCATAACTACGTCATCGGTTAAGACGAATATATTTTACTCATCTCACTCTTTGACGATAGTCTCATTTATATTCTTCACATAATCGAATCGTTTTATCTACATTACTCAATGATGATAAAACTCCATTATCACCTTATATTTGTCATGAAAACCTTCTTATTGTTATCCATTACAACCTCTATCAAATTTCGGGGACGAAATTTCTTTAACGGGTAGGTACTGTAATGACCCGGAATTTTCTGACCAAATTATACTTATGAGCTTAATATTTACATAAATTAAACCATACCAACATGATAAGCAATCCAAATTGTTGAGACTTGTGTTTTTGAAAAGAGTTTTACACAACGTTTGACCGTCCAATATGACCGATGATATCACGAACAATATAACATACGATAATTATACATTTGTGTATATATATGTATTCATATATATTTAACATGATCTAAGGATGGTTTAACATCTCATTGTGTACTAATGACAATAAGTTATAAGTATATTTTGAAACTACTAACTTAAGTTTTCAAAACGATAACTATACGTAACATTCTTTGATATATATACTTATAATCTATAATGATTATACATGTATCGTATATATAATGTATTTAATCACTTTTTAAGGACTTAAATACATAAAATAATATAAGTATATTCACAAAAGATAGCTATATTTGAATTCTCGTTCCGTTTCCTCAATATTTCTATACGTATATCTAGGGTATATGTACCCGTATCATACCCAGCTTCTATACATATTTACTATTGGTATATACACATCAAATCAACATCCTAATCAACATTATTACTGCCCTAGATATGAGGTAACTAGAATTTGTCAAGTAGTATGAATTATTAGTAAGAAAACAAAATTAGGAATCCTTTTCTTTCTTTATAAACTAAAAATGTTTTTATAAATGAACACCATTTCTTCACTCCATTTTCTCATACCTACACCCTCATTCCTCTCTCAAAATACTCCTAACTTCATACTTGATCATCTCCAAGTATTTTCCCCATCATTTAGCTTCAATTACAAGCCTTAAACACCATAAGAAAACTCTTTCAAGAACATATCAAAATAACCACCCATTTGAAGAAGTTTACTTCCAACCTTTTGATCTAACTCCACCACTCTTTGATTCCAAGATTATTTCTTATCTTTTGCAGTAACTTTATCCAAGTAACTTGAGGTAGTAACCTTGTTCATAATCTTATTCAATTCATATTCATATAGCTATCTTATTTTGTGGTATAAAATTTTAACAACAAGAACATAGTTTGAATGATTTCAAACTTGTTCGCAAACTAAATAGATCCTTATAACTTGACTTTTAAAACACTTCAAGACCTGTAATATATCATAATGATATGCTAACCTAACAAGATATAACTTGATTTTACAAAGAACATCTTAAAAACTGAATCTACGTCATCGGAGTGCAACCGGGGGCTGTTTTGGGTTGGATAATTAAAAACCATCTTGAACTTTGAATTGGAAGTTCATGTTCTGAAAAAAATGATATTTCTTATGAATATGTTAACACATAAAAATTTCATGGTTTAACTCAAAGTGTAAGTATTTTTAGAAAAATGATCATTAAATGTTGTTTTTATGATGGAAAATGATCACTTTCATAAGTTTCACCAAAATTTGACCTATAACCTATGATTTTGAATACAAACTAAGGTATTTTCAGTTCATATTCTTAAAATTTGACTCAATCCAAGGAAGTGGCAAGTTTAACCAACAAAAACGGAGTTGTAATGAAGAAACTACGACTAAAACAAGATTGGGTATCCGAAGCTAGTTTAGCTACGAAAATATTTGGAGAAAAAGTAAATTAATCATATCTTTTCTAATTAATATGATATTTTATATATAATTACTTATGATTTGATTTTATATATTTCAGGACCACCCGTAAACAACACGAGAAGATTAATCATAAGACCTCATGATTGTACGCAACACGTCATTTGACAACACGGTACTTTATGTACGCAACACGTCATTTGACAACATGGTACCATGGGTCGAGATTAATTTTGATCAATACGAATACGGTGGGGTCTTTATTTATTTTATTTAAGCAACTAATTGTGGACCACTAACATCGGACTGCTAACTACGGACTAAGAAAATATTAAAAGTATTAAAAGTATATATATATGTAACGATTACTTAAAAAGAAAATATGTTGATATATTATATATATGGTTAGGTTCGTGATATCTATCGGAGACCAAGTCGAATTAAATACGTTCAAGGCAAAAGTGAGTTTCATTTGCTCCCTTTTTAATTGCTTTTGCAATATATATTTTTGGGCTGAGAATACATGCGTTGCTTTTATAAATATTTACAAAATAGACACAAGTACTTAAAAATATATTCTACGTTGAGTTGTACCACTGGCATATTTCCCTGTAGCTTGGTAACTATTATTTACATGGGTATTGTAAACGCGAATCCTGTTGATAGATCTATCGGGCCTGACAACCCGAACCGGACTGGACGACCAGTATTCAACGGTTGCACAGTACTTCGTTTTGGTGACTACACTTGGTACGGTGTAGTGAGATTTCATAATAAAGGGAATATGCAATGTTGATTAAATGTTAAGTATGGTTACCAAGTGCTCAACCACTTAGAATGCTTTACATACACTTGCGAGTGTATTATGTTTATGATTATGAAATCTTGTGGTCTATTAACATATTGAAATGATTGTTATGATAAACCTATGAACTCACCAACCTTTTGGTTGACACTTTAAAGCATGTTTATTCTCAGGTACGAATTAAGTCTTCCGCTGTGCATTTGCTCAATATAAGGACATTACTTGGAGCCGATCATCGCAATGGGACCAAATGTTGATGACTTCGTCCAGGTAGATTAGGACGGGTCCTTTCAAAAGATTTCTACAAGACCTTGGGTTTAAGCAATCACCATATGTGGTTCTTTGTGATAATGAGAGTGCGATTCATTTGGCTAGAAATTCTATGTATCATAAGCGGACAAAACATATAGATGTGCTGTATCATTGGATTAGAGAACGTCTTGAAGATGGTTCGTTTGAACTTGATAAAGTTCATACCGATGATAATGGTTCCGACATGTTCACAAAGGCTTTAGCAAGTGAGAAGCTCAAGGAATGTTGCTTGATCGCCGGGATGGCGAACTCTTCCTCATAATTGGAAAGGGGGAGATTTGTTGGGTTTTAATTGTTTCCATTTATGTGGAAGTTATCCAAGCCCAAGCCCAACAAAATTAGGCCCAATGGTTGTTTGACTTGGTCAACCATAAGAGGCATCTTAATTCAAATCAAGTGCAGCTATATTCAATTGATACGAGAGAGAGAGATCATATAGAGATCAAGAAAAAGAGTGAAAAACACATTTCCCGTCTACAGTGACACCAGGACAGAAAAGAGACGATCCCCGGAGATCCGACCGTTGAATCTTCACGATATTTGGGCTGTGTCTTCCTGACATCAGTACCAACATTTTAAACCATTGAATTCGTCTAAAAAGGCCTGTAGCTCGTGATTTTGCTGCTGGAACAGAGGGCAGTTTATTGGTAGTGTTGTTCATCTTTTGTCTTTAATTTCTTCATATACTTGTTGATTATTGTTGTTCAAGAGTATGATGATGTTGTATACCTCTAGTTGAGCTAGAGAAGGATTATTGTATTGCTCTCTTGTTGATGATAGTGGAATTTAAGTGGCTTACGAGTCACGTGGTTTTTACTCTCGATTTTGAGAGGTTTTCCACGTAAAAAGTCTCGTGTGTATTGTGTGTGCTTAATTATTTCGTATTTGCTGAATTGGGACAGAATTGGGGCTGATTTGTGGTGATTGTGGTATACCTTATTTGTTAGTTTCCTCACGGGTTCATACGGGTCGAGAAATGCTTGTCAAACGGGTTTGTTTCCGCTTTGTAGTTTGCCCGTTGTGATTATTTTCCCATCAAATTGGTATCAGAGCTTAAGGTTATTTGATTAACTTGTGTGAAATATGGAAGCTAATACAAGTAAGATGGTTAGTTTAAATGGTTCAAATTATCATGTTTGGAAAGGTAAAATGGAGGATCTTCTTTATGTGAAAGATTATTATTTACCTGTTTTTACTAAGAGTATGCCTGAGGGTAAGTCTGAAGCTCAATGGAAAATTTTTCATAGACAGGTATGTGGGTATATTCGGCAGTGGGTTGATGATAATGTAGTGAACCATATTACTGGGGAGACTGATGCTAAAGCCTTATGAAAAAAGCTTGAACAGTTATATGAATGAAAGACTGGGAATAACAAGTTGTTCTTAATTAAACAATTGATGGGTTTAAAGTATCATGATGGGACTCCTATTACAGATCACCTAAATGCATATCAGGGTATTATTAATCAGCTTGCAGGAATGGGTATCAAGTTTGAGGATGAGGTTCAAGGTCTCTGGTTACTTGGTACGTTACCGGACTCTTGGGAGATTTTTAGGACATCTTTGTCCAACTCTGCACCAAATGGTATTATCACCATGGAATTGGCTAAGGGTAGTATTTTGAATGAAGAGATGAGAAGAAAGTCACAAGGTTCCTCTTCACAGTCAGATATCTTGGTCACAGAAATGCGAGGGAGAAGTCATAGTAGAGGTCATGGTAAAAGAGGCAAGAATCGTAGTAGCTCAAGAAAAGAAAAGTTTTCTAATGTTGAGTGCTATCATTGTCGTGAAAAAGGGCACACAAAGTGGTATTGTCCACAGTTAAAAAATGAGAAGAAAAAGGCATATGACAAGAATAAACAAAAGAAAAGTGATGGTGGTGATGATGATAAGGTTGAAGTTAACGCTATCACGGATGAGTTCTTTGTTTGTATTGATTATGATATGATCAATCTTACTCATGATGACATGAGTTGGATTGTTGATAGTGGTGCTACATGTCATGTTGCAATATGTAGAGATCACTTCTCATCTTACACTCCAGGTGACTATGGATTTGCTAGGATGGGTAATTCTGGGTTATCAAAGATCGTTGGTATTGGAGATGTTTGTTTGAAATTTGACACAGGAATGGAGTTAGTTTTGCATAATGTAAAACATGTTCCGGATATGAGACTTAATGTTATTTCAACAGGCATTCTTGATGATGATGGTTATTATAACGGTTTTGATAATGGTATTTGGAAACTAACTCTTGGTTCTATGATAGTGGGAAGAGGCAAGAAAGACTCAAGAGTATACATAACGAGTCTGAAGATCATCCAGAACATTGTTAACGCAGTGGACAATGTTGATTCTACCGAGTTGTGGCATAAAAGACTTGGCCACATGAGTGAGAAAGAGATGTCTATCTTATTTAAGAAGAATGTGTTGTCGGGTGTTAGTGATATTAATTTGAGTAAGTGTTCTCACTGTTTGGCAGGGAAACAGACCAGAGTTGTGTTTAAGAGTCATTCTCCTTTTCGAATGGAGAACGTACTTGATCTAGTACATTCGGATATGTGTGGGCCTATGAAGACTAGGACACTTGGTGGATGTTCCTACTTTGTTACATTCATCGATGATCATTCCAGGAAGGTGTGGGTTTATACCTTAAACTCAAAGGATGAAGTATTTGAAAAGTTTAAGGAATTTCATGCACTAGTTGAAAGGCAAACGGGAAAGAAACTCAAGTGTATTCGGACTGATAATGGTGGAGAATACATTAGCAGATTTGATGCTTATTGTAAGGAGAATGGTATTCGGCATCAAAAGACTCCACCAAAGACACCTCAGTTGAATGGCTTAGCAGAGAGGATGAACAAAACTTTGGTTGAGAGAGTTAGATGTTTGCTTTCACATGAAGGGTTGTACGATTCCTTTTGGGGTGAGGCTTTAAATACGGCAGTTCATATTATTAATCTAACCCCTTGTGTACCTTTGCGTTTTGATGTTCCTAACAGGGTTTGGAGCGGCAAAGATGTTTCTTACTGTCATTTACGAGTCTTTGGATGTAAAGCATTTGTTCATGTTTCCAAAGATGAAAGGTCAAAGCTTGATATGAAGAATAAGCCATGTGTATTCCTAGGTTATGGTGAAGATGATTTTGGGTACAGGTTATATGATCCAGTTCAGAAGAAACTCGTACGAAGCCGAGATGTTGTGTTTACAGAAGATCAGATGTTAAAAGATGTTGATAAGACAGATTCAGTTCCTCAACCTAGTGCTGATCTTGTTGATTTGGATCCAGTTACTCCACAACATGTTGGAGATGATGTTTATATTGATGAACATGGTACTGATGATGATTATGCTCCGGAGCAGGTAGAGATTCCAGTACCAGATGTGCCCCCATTTGTCCCACTTAGGCGGTCTACCCAAGACCGTCATCCTTCTGTTAGATATTCTGCTGATGAGTATGTATTACTCACTGATGGGGGAGAGCCAGAGTGTTATGCAAAAGTTATGAAAGATGAGCATAAGAAGGAGTGGGGTGAAGCCATGCAAGATGAGATGAATTCCTTACAAGAGAATAATACTTATGACCTGGTGAAGTTACCTAAAGGTAAGAGAGCTTTGAGAAACAAATTGGTATTCAAAGTGAAGACCGATGAGCTTACTTCACAACCAAGGTACAAAGCTAGGTTAGTCGTCAAAGGATTCAGCCAGAAAAAGGGTATTGATTTTGATGAGATTTTCTCACGTTGTGAGATGGGATCTATTCGAGTGGTTCTTGGGGTAGCTGCTAGTCTTGATCTTGAGGTTGAACAGATGGATGTCAAGACTGCTTTTCTTCACAGTGATTTGGATAAGGAAATCTATATGATGCAACCTGAAGGTTTTCGGGTTAAGGGTAAAGAAGATTATGTTTGTAGACTTCAGAAAAGTCTATATGGGTTGAAGCAAGCACCTAGACAGTGGTATAAGAAGTCTGAGTCGGTTATAGGAAAGCAAGGCTACCGAAAGACAACTTCAGATCATTGTGTCTTCTTTCAGAGGTTTGGTGATGATGATTTCATCATATTGTTGTTATATGTTGATGATATGTTAATTGTTGGTAAAAATATTAAAAGAATTGCGCAGTTGAAGCGAGAATTGAGCAAGTCTTTTGCTATGAAAGACTTAGGGCCAGCAAAACAGATTCTTGGCATTCGTATTTCTAGAGATAGAGGTGCTAAGACGTTACATATATCACAAGAGCAATACATTGAAAAGGTGCTTAGTAGATTCAACATGGAGAATGCTAAAGTGGTTAGTTCCCATCTTACTAACAACTTTAAGCTAACAGATAGAGATTGCCCTACTTCAAAGGAGGATGTTGAGGAGATGGATAAAGTTCCATATGCTTCAGCAGTTGGTAGCTTGATGTATGCTATGGTGTGTACTAGGCCTGATATAGCTCATGCGGTAGGTGTTGTTAGTCGGTTTATGTCAAATCCGGGTAAGAAGCATTGGGAAGCAGTTAAATGGATTATGAGATACTTACGAGGTACTTTAAAGTTAGGTATCACATTCAGAAATGGAGAGCCGGTGCTTGTTGGTTATGCAGACTCAGATATGGCAGGAAACAAAGATAACATGAAATCCACTTCTGGATATTTGATGACTTTCGCAGGGGGAGCAGTTTCATGGCAATCAAGGTTACAAAAGTGTGTTGCATTGTCTACGACCAAGGCTGAGTATATGGCAGCAACAAAAGCGTGCAAAGAACTATTGTGGATGAAAAGATTTCTACAAGACCTTGGGTTTAAGCAATCACCATATGTGGTTCTTTGTGATAATGAGAGTGCGATTCATTTGGCTAGAAATTCTATGTATCATAAGCGGACAAAACATATAGATGTGCTGTATCATTGGATTAGAGAACGTCTTGAAGATGGTTCGTTTGAACTTGATAAAGTTCATATCGATGATAATGGTTCCGACATGTTCACAAAGGCTTTAGCAAGTGAGAAGCTCAAGGTATGTGATGTTATGCGAGGTGTATATAAAATAGCTTTATATTTTTACTAGGAAAAGCGATACAAATTACACAAGTTTAATTATTTATTTACAAATGAGATATACCTAAACCTTGCTACAACACTATAGGCAGTGTACCTAATCGTAGAGTAGTGTAGTTTTTAGTAAGTCCGGTTCGTTCCACAGGGAAAATCTTTAAACAAAGCTTAACGCTATATTAGTTTACTTTTATAAAAATACAAATATATATATATATAAGTAATATTATTATTATAAAAGGGGGGTTTTTATCGTTTAATGACCGGTTTGTCGATTTTAAAACTTTAGTCGCAGTTAAAACCAAATGTAAAATAATAAATAAATACAAGACTTAATTTAAAGCGTAAAGTAAATAACGATAATGAAATTGCGAATAATAAAAGTGCGATAAAATAAACTTGCGATAATTAAAAAGTACGATAATTAAAAGTGTAATTAAATACAATAACAATAAAAATGCGATAATTAGAAGTGCAATTAAATATAAAATAAAGGAAATTAAATATGAAATAAAAGAATTATGCTTATTCAAACTTCCGTAATCATGATGTTTGACGTGTTGATTTTAGTTTTATGCCCATGGGTTAATTGTCCTTTGTCCTGGATTATTTAATATGTCCGTCTGGTTTTTGTCCATAACAGTCCATCAGTCATAAATATAAAGTGCGAGTGTCCTCGTCAAATTATCCTTATACTCGAAGTTAAATATTCCAACTAATTGGAGACTTAAACTGTAACAAGATTTTAATGCTTTGTTTAATAATTACACCAGGATGTCGACTGAGTGTAACCCAAGGTTTTAATACTTTGTTAACAATTATGCCAAGTGTCCTTGTACATAATTTCACCCCTGTTTTAATAATTCTAGTGGCTATTAATCCATTCCCGTTTCCGGTTAAATGAACGATTATTCGTACATATAAATATCCCGCCCATCGTGTCCGATCGAGTGTAAATGGTTATTTATAGGGACGCCCAATTGTAAATCTTTATATTAAAATTAACAAACTATCATTTAGTTAAACAAATATAAAGCCCATTAATAGTCCATAGTCTAATTTCCACAAGTGTCGTTCTTTTGTCCAAACCCCAATTATGGTACAAAGCCCAATTACCCAATTTTAGTAATTAGCCCAACATCATGATTACTTCGGATTAAATAAGCATAATAATAACTTAGCTACGAGACATTAATGTAAAAAGGTTGAACATAACTTACAATGATTAAAAATAGCGTAGCGTTACACGGACAGAATTTCGACTTACACCCTTACAACCTTCGCTAACATACCCTTATTATTAGGATTAAAATTAAAATATAAATTATAAATAAATATTACGTATAGATAGATGGATGGATATATATTCGATAAAAATGATCAGAATTCGTTGGGTTTTATAGGGACTTTCGTATTTGGCTGCTCCGCGAGTCGAGGCATTTTTGGCCTCCATACTCCGCAACTCGCGGAGTTCGTAATTCCAGCTCACAAAGGTTTGGAGCCTTTCTTGCCGACGGTTTATAATATATTATATAATATATAAATAATTATAAGAATTATTTAAATATTATATTATATTTATGTGCATAGTTGACTTGTAATTTTTAGTCCGTTGCGTCGAGCGTTGAGAGTTGGCTCTGGTCCCGGTTCCGGATTTTCGAACGTCCTTGCGAATAATTTAATATCTTGTACTTTGCGTTTTGAATCTTGTACTCTTGTAATTTCGAGACGTTTCTTATCAATAATTGGAACCACTTTGATTGTATTTTGTACTTTTGAGCTTTTTGGTCGTTTGCGTCTTCAATTCATCGAATCTGTCTTTTGTCTTCACCTTTTAATATTTAAACGAATATCACTTGTAAATAGAACAATTGCAACTAAAAGCTTGTCTTTCTTGGGGAATAATGCTATGAAATATATGTTCGTTTTTAGCATTATCAAAAATTCCCACACTTGAGCGTTGCTTGTCCTCAAGCAATATAGTCTTGAAATACTAGAATCACTTCTTTATTCTTCACACTTTGTACATCAGTGATTTCTATACGGCGGTATAAACAATGGTAGTAACGATATGGTTTACAGTCCCACATGACTATAAAAATTTAGATCCATTAAGGAAATTGGATCTTTATGAAAACATTTGATCTTTTGAAAATTAAATCTAGTTTTTACCCTAGATAAGTTTTCCGGAATAACCCTTCACCGGTGTTTGCAAATTATTTTTGTGGGTTTGGTGGGTTTCAGATTTGAAAATTTTAGCTCAAAACTTATGGTTTTGTGTCACCCACTTACTAACCTTGTATTTGGAAAGCAACACGTCCAGTATACTTGCTCCATATTTTACCTTTCGGTAAACTACCGTCCGGTTGTAAAGGAAAGCGTTGAACAAGCAACTGTTAAGGCAATGTCGCCTGACATGCTTTTAATTATGGTCTATAACGTGTCGGATGCAATTACTATCCTTTGTAGGAGCAATAGTAAAGCTCATCCTTATAATTTTTCGGTCTGGCACAAGGTCCTGTCTTTGACCATGTTATGCAACCACCGTTCTTACGGTTGACACCCGATTTGGTTCAGGTGACCTAATGAATTCCAGGTGAATTCCTAGGATTTTACGTTCAATGGTAATGAACGTATTGAAAATGGGTTTTCAGAAAACATATCGGTTTATAATTTGATCAAAATATTTTCTCGTTCAAGCTCGAGTTTAGATATCATTGAATTCCATGAGTTTGTAATTCTCAATCTTTAAGGTCAATCTCAAGGATTGAGTAATATCAGGCTTAAAAGCTGATTTTTAATCTTTAAGGAGATTATCCTTTCTAGGGATCTGATTCATTAGTCTTATCAAGCTAATTTGCACGGTGCCCCCCATTGTACGAGATAAATCCTTCTCATGGTTAGGATAAATCTGACCACCTGGCGACCCTGTTTGATGCTGAGGTCCGTGGATTTCCTGCTGATTTTAGTGATGACTTTTCTAGATTTTTCGTCACCCTACAGCTGGTCTGGACGACAACTTCCTGACCTAAATCAAGAAGCGCGTTTCTTTTTCGGAAGACTTTACTTCCTTTTAATGATGGAATTGATTCATCGTGTAGATCCATATCTTCTTTTCTTTCATCGGGTAAAACAGTTTAGTTTAGTCCAAAGCAAAAGTATTTTCAGTTATTTGTTACAGAAATATGTGACATATGTTTAAAATATCTTGGTAAATTTTCCCACACTTGGCTTTTATTTTCCTTTTTATTGTCCTCTATTCCATTTTAAATGAATTTTAACATTTTGGTTTGTTTCTCAATTTATGTCCTTTCCGAGGTAACAATAATTTCGGTGTTAAAACCTAGTTTTATCATTCATAAATATGTATAAACATGATTTTGAGTTCATTTAATTGAAAATTTTGAAAAATTTTACTAGAATTGGGTAGTCAGTATATAAGACTAGGGCTGTTCTTTATTATCAGAGAGCACTAGATTCTAATACAACTACTGCTTTACTAGTATTTTTAATGGTAACCAAGTGTTTAAGATAAAAATTTTAAAAATTCGAAAGAATTTAACCCCTTTCCACACTTAAGATCTTGCAATGCCCTCATTTGCAAGAAATCAGTAACAATTTAAATTATTGAGGGTGATTTGTGTGAAAATGATTAAATTTTACCAAATTTTCCAAACATATTTGTGTTTGTGTTGAATGATAAATGGTGCACATCATTTGTTCATTCTGTCTTGTTGTTATATCACATTTATTTTGCATCTTGTCGTCAAAATTAGTTGCTTTTGCTGAACTTAATGCTAGTCTTTGAAAATGCGTTGTTTTACCCTGTTGTGTACATAAGATAAACTGCAAACATATATACATATTTTTGAAGTTTGGTATATTACCCCACATTCAAACATTATTAAAATCTAATAATAAAAGTTAGAAAATTATAAAAACTATTACAATATTAACATAAGTATTAAATGTATCAACATTATAAATTATAAAATAAATAAAACTAAGTAGACTAGGGATGATACTGATACCAGTAGGGGTTCCATGCATAACCATATGTGTTATAAAATGCTTCGGCTGGGTTATACGTAGGATACGGTGGTTGAATCTCTATAGACCAGGGAGGGAATATGGGCGATGGAGTAGGAATATAGTTTCTACCTATATGTTGGCAATAAGCTATGATTTGGTTTTGATGAACTTGCCAATCTTCAAATGCTCTATGTCTAGCATTTTCATACTCTTGTGAAGCTATAAACCTTTGCATTTCTGCCATTTCATTTCCCCCTCCTACATTACCTTGCTGTTGGTTTCTCTCAATCTATGGATGTCTACCATTATATCGTACTGTGGCGTTATTTCGCCTCTTCAAAACTTTCGCACCATGGTATACATTTAAACCTATTGTATCTCGGGGTTCTGGTTCTTCGATTAGTAATCCCCCCCGACTTATATCCACACCGAGATATTCAGCAATCAAAGTAATAAATATACCACCTCCTATTATGCTATGCGGTCTCATCCCCCTAACCATAGCTGATAAATAATAACCCACACAATAAGGTATACTTACAGCGCTTTGTGGGTCTCGAATACACATGTGGTAAAATAAATCCTGTTCATTTACCTTTTCCTTGTTCTTACCTCGTTGTGTAATCGAATTGGCTAAAAATCTATGAATTACTCTTAACTCTGCTCTATCTATATCCAAATAAGAGTAATTTCCCCCTTTGAATCGGTGATGGCTAGTCATTTGACTCCATACACCATGCGTATCAAAATTTTTGTCTATCTTTCTACCGTTCAATATCAACCCTCTACAATCGGCAGATGCTAACTCCTCAAGCGTATATATACGTAAAGCCTGAGCCATGTCTAGTAAAGACATGTGACGCATCGAACCTCCTAACAAAAATCTAATAAAAGATCGATCGGTTAAACTAGCTACCCGATCATTTAATTCTATACTACACAACAATTCTTCACAACATACTTTATATACAGGTCTACGCATGTTGAATAACCGTACCCAATCGTTAAAAGTAGAATTACCATACCTCTGTGCATGTAATTCCCTAATTGGCCCGGCCAATTCTACAGCTTCTAATGGTCCCCATTATATGACCCTAGGTACTTCAACAGCTTTAGAATGAAGAGTATGCAAACCCCTTTGGTATTTAGGATAATCTATCCAAAGTCTGTCAAATCTCAGGTTCGGGTGCAAATCTTTCAAGTGCATATTAGAAAATGTCATGACTGGATGAGGTATATCTTGTTTGTAGTAGTTATCCACCTCCTGTTGTTCCGTATTCTCAGCAGGAGCATTGCGAGCTTGCGATGAAGATTCACCCCTTTCAGTCTGCAAAACACATCAAACACAATTTTTGTGCATCCAAATATGCATTAGTGTCAGCAAAATTATCAATCAAAATAATTACAATGACATGTCCAATTTATATCAAACTTAAGCTCATTTTCATATTTTTATCAAATCTACACTTTTTCAAATAAGCATATACGAAAATGATCATCAAGTTCATAAGCATTCAACTCAAATAACATGTCAAAATAATCATCACTAGCAATTAAACAAGTTTCAAATGGCATTATCTCTCAAAAATCAAGTTCATGAATTTTTAGACTTGAAAAAGTCCACTTTAATTCTCAAAATCATGTTTAGGCTCAAAGTTTGGATCATTTAACTACCTAAACATGTTACACTACTTAATTTAGCAACAATTCATGACAAAAATCGGCCATAACCTGTTTATATCAAAAAGCCCCAAATTGCTCAAGAACACAAACCCTAGATTACTCAAAATTTGAAGTTTAAGGCTCCTAATCATGTTAAATAGCATCAATCTAGGTTATACAAGCATAATACATAAGCAATTTAAGCATAATTACACTAAAAAGCATCAAAATCGAATTGGGTATAAAATTGCTCAAGAACACTAATTTTTGGATTAAATGGTGTTTAGGTGTAGAAATTTACCGTTTTTCTTGAGTAATTCCTTGATAGCATCCTTCTCAACATGATTTTAGTAAAAGATTTGATGATTATCGGTCAAAAATTGCGAATTTGGTGTGTATTTTTCAGGTTTTTTCGGGTTATTTTCTCAGTTTTTGTGGTGTTAGGATGTTCAACTGATCAGTTTTGGCATTTTATTTTTTTCTGTATTTTGGTCCCTCCACGAGTCGCGGTGTTTGACCCTTCAAACTCCGCGAGTCGCGGAGTTTGTATTTTTTTTTTATTTTTTTTATAAAAACCTTAACTTATAAAACAATTAATTAATTAATTTTAAAATTTTGTTTCCCTTGTTATTTAGGACGAGGTCGTTTCGGATCGATGTCCTAGTCCGTCCTTCCACAAAATTTTAAAATTTGTCTTTTTGTAGCGATTGTTTTAAAAGCTAAGATTTTTGAGTTTTTTTTTTAAATGTTTTTGGCATACTTTAATTCAATAAGATTAAAAATAATGATAATAAAAGTTCTCGTCCATCCCTCGGGTAAAGCAATTTCGGTTCAATGACCTAGTCTTCAACTTACGACAAATTTTAAAAATCATATTTTTAACTTAATGAGATAAAGTAAATTTTTGTTTTTAAATTCACACCAAACTTAAAATAAAAATACATAAAATTCAAAATTAATATTAAAAATTCACACCAAACTTAATTTAAAAATTCATATTATAAAATCACACCAAACTTATATTATATTTTTCAAATATTTACAATTTTAAATATATTTTTTTACAAAGTTTACAATATTAATTTAAGATTTATATATTAATTTTTAAAAACATGGTAAAAATAAAATTAAAAATCTTTTTGGCTTTTTATCCCACTTTAATCAATCAAATATTATCAAAAATATGCGCCCCTCTTTTCGGTAAAGTAATTTCGGTTCCATGACCTAATTTAACTCATGACGAATTTTTGAAATATTTTGGGTTGATTGATTAAAGATAATTATACCTTAAGAATAAACGTTAAATTTCGCAGTGATGTAATAAATTTTTGTATGATATCAATAATTTCGGTCGCCAAACCTAATTTTATTCAATACCAATTTAATACTTTATAGCGAACAAATTAGCGTTTATTATCAAAAGGTTAAAAATAAAAATAAAAACAAAAAACTGTACAGACTTACCTGTGAGATAGTATTCTTAGTTATATGATCTATCCCATTCATAAGATAGTCGGTTTAATTGGTTTTCCATGGCTACATAGGCGTAACCTCGAGCATTCAGTGTTTTTTCTTCTAAACATATGAACAGTCCGTCTTTGCATAAAGTAACAAATTCGGTATTTGAATAGGTTTGATTATTTGAACATTTACCTCCATGTGACCATTTTCCGCATTTGTGACATCTTTCAAGGTGTCGTGCTCTTCTTTTCGCTGCGGATTTTGATTTTCCTTTACCAAATTATAACTTATTATCTTCGCATCTGGATTCTTTTCTTACTCCGTCCAATCTTTCTCTGATTACTGATACTATTTCACTCGGTAGTGTGTCATTATTACGTTTAGTGATCAAAGCGTGTAGCATTAGACCATGGTTTAGTTCACAGGCAGTCTTCATTTAGTAAAAACCTAAAAAAATAAAAATTCAGAATGGGGGGAGAAGACTAGTTCTTTAGGGTCTGCTAGGGAAAGACCATTCGGGTTCCATTTTCGAGAACTACACGAAAACAGAAAATCTAACTCTAACAGAAATACATATTATCCTTTAAAGACTTGATTCTCCCCATACTTAGTTAGCTGTGGTATCGAAATTGTGATTAGCTTCGTTGTTGATTTCCATTGGACTATCTATGTAATGTTTAACTCTGTGACCATTAACTTTAAATTCAATTCCATTTGAATTTATTAATTCTACTGTTCCGTATGGGAAAACTCTTTTGACTATGAATGGTCCAGACCATCTTGATTTCAATTTTTCAGGAAATAGCTTGAATCGTGAATTGAAAAGAAGAACTCTGGCTCCTTCTTTAAATTCTTTTAAACTTCTGATTCTTTTATCATGCCATTTCTTCGTTCTTTCTTTATAGATTAACGAATTTTCGTATGCTTCATGTCTTAATTCTTCTAATTCGTTTAGTTGACTTAATCGTAGACGTCCAGCTTCATGTAAATCAAGATTACATGTCTTCAAAGCCCAAAATGCTTTGTGTTCAATTTCTACTGGAAGATGACATGCTTTTCCATAAACAAGTCTAAAAGGTGTGGTTCCAATTGGAGTTTTGTAGGCTGTTCTAAAAGCCCAGAGTGCATCCTCCAATTTAATGGACCATTCCTTCGGATTTGATCCTACGGTTTTCTCTAGAATACGTTTTAAAGCTCGGTTGGTATTTTCAACTTGTCCACTTGTTTGTGGATGATATGCGGTGGAGATTTTATGAGTTACTCCATATCTTTTAAGAACTTTCTCAAGTTGATTATTACAGAAATGAGTTCCCCGATCACTTATTAAAGTTTTCGGTGTTCCAAACCTTGCAAAAAGACGTTTTAAAAAGTTGACTACAACTCGTGCATCATTAGTTGGGAGAGCTTGTGCTTCCGCCCATTTAGATACATAATCAATGGCTACGAGAATATAGAGGTTATTATGAGATTTTGAAAATGGACCCATAAAGTCAATACCCCAAATGTCAAATACTTCGCATACTTGAATGACATTTTGTGGCATTTCATTACGTTGACTTATTTTTCTGGCCCTTTGACATGTATCACAGGATTTGCAAAGAAGGTGTGCGTCTTTGTAAATTGTAGGCCAATAGAATCCAGTATCATAAACTTTTCTTGCTGTTAGTTGAGGCCCATAATGCCCTCTTGTTGGTCCTGTGTGACAATGGTTTAAAATTTTACTAGCTTCATCTTCGAATACACATCGGCGTATTATTCCATCGGGACAACTTTTAAACAGATGTGGATCTTCCCAGAAATAGTGTTTTATATCACTGAAGAATTTCTTTCGTTTTTGGTACGACAATCCTTTTTCAAGGAATCCGCAAACTAAGTAGTTTGCATAGTCTGCAAACCATGGGATTTCATTATAATCTATCTTCAATAGATATTCATCAGGAAAGTTGTCTTGTATGGCCGATTCATTTAGAACTTCTAATTCGGGATTTTCAAGACGAGAAAGATGATCAGCGGCGAGATTTTCTGCTCCTTTTTTATCTCGGATTTCAATATCGAACTCTTGTAAGAGTAAGATCCAACGGATTAATCTTGGTTTAGCATCTTGTTTCGAAAATAGGTATCTAAGAGCCGAATGGTCGGTATAGACCACCGTTTTAGCTAGAACGAGATATGATCGAAATTTGTCAAAAGCAAAGACAATAGCAAGGAGTTCTTTTTCAGTAGTTGTATAATTTGTTTGTGCTCCTTGTAACGTCTTACTAGCATAATATATAGGTTGAAATCGTTTTTCAATCCTTTGTCCTAAAACGGCTCCCATTGCAAAATCACTTGCATCGCACATTAGTTCAAATGGTAGATTCCAATTTGGTGTTATCATGATAGGCGCATTAGTGAGTTTCTCTTTAAGAATATTAAAAGATTTGATACATTCATCTGAAAAGATGAATGGAGCATCCTTTTCTAGAAGTTTATTCATAGGAGTGGCAATTTTAGAAAAATCTTTTATGAAACGTCGGTAAAAACCGGCATGCCCTAGAAAACTCCTAACTCCTCTAACATTGGTGGGATGTGGAAGTTTAGCAATTACATCTACTTTAGCTCTATCCACTTCAATTCCTTCCTTTGAAATTTTATGTCCAAGAACGATGTCTTCTTTAACCATAAAATGGCATTTCTCCCAATTAAGAACTAGATTTGATTGTTCGCATCTAATAAGCATTCGTTCCAGATTAACTAGACATGATTCAAATGTATCACCGAAGACTGAAAAGTCATCCATGAAAACTTCCATGCATTCTTCTATCATGTCGTGAAAAATCGCCATCATACACCTTTGAAAGGTTGCAGGGGCGTTGCAAAGTCCAAATGGCATGCGTTTGTAAGCAAAAGTACCATAAGGGCACGTGAATGTGGTTTTCTCTTGATCTTCGGGTGCTATTGGAATTTGAAAATATCCGGAAAATCCATCTAGAAAACAATAGTAACTATTTCCGGCTAATCTTTCCAACATTTGATCAATGAAAGGTAAGGGAAAGTGATCTTTTCTGGTGGCGTCATTTAATTTTCTATAATCAATACATACACGCCATGCTGTTACAGTCCTAGTAGGAATAAGCTCATTTTTTCATTTGTAATGACAGTCATGCCACCCTTCTTAGGCACGCATTGAACTGGGCTTACCCATGGACTATCAGAGATTGGATAAATTAGACCTGCGTCTAGCAGTTTAATAATCTCTTTCTTAACTACATCTTGCATATTAGGATTTAGTCTTCGTTGGCGTTGCACATACGTTTTATGACCTTCTTCCATAAGGATTTTATGTGTGCAATACGAAGGACTTATTCCTTTAATATCATGAATTTTCCATGCAATGGCTGGTTTATGAGCTTTCAACACAGAAATGAGTTGTGATTTCTCATTTTCAGTAAGAGAAGATGATATTATTACAGGTAATTCAGATTCACCATGTAAATAAGCGTATTCTAAATGGTTTGGAAGTGGCTTTAACTCTAATTTCGGAGGTTCTCCTATCGATGATTTATATCGATATCTGTCTTCTTCTTTTAGCATTTGAATTTCTTCTGTTGTTGGTTCATATCCATTAGCTATAAGTGTAGCTAACATTTCAGCTTCATCAATTGGTTCATTACCTTCTCCTAAAGAACATTCTCCTGTTCCTTGTAATTCTGGAAATTCTTCTAACAATTCTGCATGTGAATCTATAGTTTGAATATAATAACATGTATCATCTGCAGATTGCGGTTGTTGCATTGCTCTATCAACTGAAAAGGTAACACTCTCATCCTCTATACTTAGGGTCAGTTTCTTACCAAACACGTCTATCATTGCTTTAGCCGTGTTTAAGAATGGTCTTCCTAATATGAGAGGAACTTGAGAATCTTCTTCCATGTCCAGAACAACAAAATCTACTGGAAATACTAAAGTACCAACTTTAACTAGCATATTCTCCATTATCCCTCTAGGATATTTTATTGATCGATCGGCTAGTTGTATACTTATTCTAGTTGGTTTCAATTCTCCAAGGTCTAGTTTAGCGTATAGTGAATACGGCATTAAATTTATACTAGCACCTAAGTCTGCCAATGCTTCTATTGAACTAAGACTACCCAGAAAACATGGAATTGTGAAACTTCCTGGATCAGATAGTTTTTCTGGTATCTTATTCAACAGCACTGCTGAACAATTAGCATTCATAGTAACAGCCGAGAGTTCTTCCATTTTCTTTCTATTCGTGATCAGATCTTTCAAGAATTTAGCATATCTAGGCATTCCTGAAATCACATCAATGAAAGGAAGATTTACATTTATCTGTTTAAACATATCCAAGAATTTGGATTGCTCGACTTCAAGTTTCTCTTTCTTCATTTTACTCGGGTAAGGAAGTGGTGGTTGGTATGGTTTAACATAAGGTTTAGCCTTAACCGTGTTATCTTCATTAACCTTCTCAACTACCGGTTCTTTTTCCTTATCTTGATCAGGTTGTGGTTCTTGTGGAGTAGGAATAGCTTCATCAGAAGTTACAGGTATTTCAGGTGGTTTAAGTGTTGTACCACTTCTTGTGGTAATGGCTTTAGCTGTTTCATTTCGGGGGTTAGCATTTGTATCACTAGGTAGACTTCCCGGTTTTCTTTCACCTATTAACCTTGCTAGGTTACTTACTTCTTGTTCCAAGTTTTGAATAGAAGCTTATTGATTTCTAAATGCTTGAGCATTTTGTTCATTGGTTTGTTTTTGAGATGTGAAAAACTGCGTTTGAGTTTCAACTAGCTTCGTCATCATATCTTCTAAATTCGGCTTTTTATCATCGGGTTGTGGTGGTTTGTTTTGAAAATTAAGTCTTTGCTGATTGTAATTATTGTTGGACACTTGTTGATTGCTAGGACCTTGTTGGTTGTTGTATGGAACATTTCTGTTATAATTCTGGTTTTGATTGTAGATCGGTCTTGGCGGTTGATAATTATTCTGATAATTATTTCCAGGCCTTTGGTTTATGTATGAAATATTCTCTCTTTGTTCCATTGTTAATTCAATACTGAGACAATCTTTTGTCAAATGTGGTCCTCCACACTGCTCACAACTAATTCGTATTGAGTGAATATCCTTAGTCATCTTTTCCATTCGTCTCTCGACAGCATCTATCTTTGCGGAAATGGAATCTAAGTCATGGCTAGAATCGGCTCTAGCTGCTTTAGATGATCTAACGATATCTTTTTCTTGGTGCCACTCATGTGAGTGGGAAGCAGTGTTATCAATAATTTTGTAAGCATCAGTTTCGGTTTTCTTCATAATGGAACCACCAGCTGCTATATCTATGTCTTTCCTTGTGGTGATGTCGCATCCTTGGTAGAATATTTGTACTATTTGACAGGTGTCTAAACCATGTTGCGGACATCCTCTTAATAACTTTCCAAATCTTGTCCACGCCTCATATAGAGTTTCATTTGGCTTCTGTGTGAACGTAACAATTTCTCCTTGAAGTCTTACGGCTTTAGATGCCGGAAAGAATTGTTTAAGAAATTTTTCAACTAAAACGTCCCATGTATCAATCGCCCCTTCAGGTAACGATTCCAGCCAATCTTTGGCTTCTCCCTTTAAAGTCCAGGGAAATAACATGAGATATATCTGTTCATCCTCAACTTCTCTTATTTTAAATAGTGTGCAGATCCTATTAAAGGTACGAAGATGTTCATTTGGATTTTCCTTCGGTGCACCACTAAATTGGCATTGATTAGTCACCATGTGTAGAATTTGTCCTTTGATTTCATAATCTGGCGCATTAATGTCTGGATGAGTAATTGCGTGACCTTGGCCAGTGCGTTTAGCTCTCATTCGGTCTTCCATACTTAAAGGTTCCAGATTCTCCATAATTGAATTTGTTGAATCGGAATCACTAGAGAATTCTGATTTAATGGTTCGTTCCTCAACAATCTCTGTTTGAATGATTGGTGGTTCCGGAGGAAAGTTTAGTGGTTCAGGATCTATGAATCGTCCCTGAATATTCTCCGGATTCTCAATTGTGAGGTCGGGTTCAAAAAATGGATTATCGGAAATTTGAACTGGAGTACTTGGTCGACTGGATGACGATTCTAAAGAAAAATCAACGGCGGTAATATTTGCTAAATGTCTTGATCGAGTTACAGGTGGTGAACGTACAAAAGGTGGTGAACGTCTTGCTCGGTGCATTCACTGAATATCCTATTAGTTTTTAAAAGGAAAGAAAAATTATATAAGTTATCCAATTAATAGACTTTTCTGATTTTGCCCACGTTTCGAATAGCCAAAAGATGCAGCAGAGGGGCAGGATTCGTTTGGTCTCAATATAATTGAGGACTGTTTGGCTCCAATAACCTGGTCCACGTACAAATCCAACTATTACTACGAACCAGAAAATTTTGATGTCTATCAATTTAACCACTTAAAATAAATTTTCGTAATTTTAAGAAATTTAGATAAGAAGTAGAATAAAAATCTATGTCCTAAAACTAGAATAGCGAGAAATAAGAAAGAAAAAGAGTGCGTCGGAAAAAGGTCGAAAAATAAAAATAAGAAAGAAAAAAAAATGACTTATAGAACTTAAAAACACTCGACTAACCCAACCTTATTACTATCACTAACTTAAAATTATAATCGCAAATTGAGATTACTAATTGGAATGATAATTGATACATAGGTAAAAGGCGTCTAAAAATATTAAAGCTTACAAGTAAAACTATATCCCAAATGAAAATATCTTAAAAAGAGGTACTAAAACTTAAAAAGGCGTCACAAAATTCTAAGCACCTAAATCTTAGTCTAAAGAAAAAGCACTTAAGGAATTTTACGGCAAAGCCTAAAAATCTAGAAGTAAAAAAATAACTATGGCAAAAACTATATCTTAAAACTAAATACGAGCGAAAAATACAAATATTACGCTAAAATAATTAAAAAGGGACAAAATATAAAAATATACAAAAAGTTGTAAAAAGTACAATTTTTATAAAAATATTATTTTTATATTATTTATTTTATTAAACTATTAATTTTATATTTTAATTAAACTAATTTAACTAAATATATAAATTAAATAAAAAGAAACTTAAAACTAATTATAATAATAAGTAATTTAGGGTTAATAATAATAATAATTAATAATTACTCCGTAATTAATGCTGATTAGGGTTCCTGTGTGGCCCGTGTCAGACGGCTCCGCGAGTTGCGGTATTCGAAGCTGCAAAACTTCGCGAGTCGCGGGGTTCTTAAATTCAACTCTGGTACAGGATTTAATTCGACGTTTTTTTTATGTTTTTTTTCTGTTTTAAAAACTAAATAAAATACTTATATAAAAAAAACTTATATTTAAAAACTAAAATAAAAATAGAACTACTAAATAATTTTATAAATAAAAATCTTAAAACTAGATTTATATATATATATATATATATATATATATATATATATTTTTTTTTTTCGGTTTTTGATTTTATATTTTAAATAAACACAAACTATTTAAATAAAACTTATAATTTTTATAAAATAAAAATAAAGAAACTTTATAAAACTTAAATATTTAACAAAATCTTAAAAATATTTATATTTTTGTTTTTCTTTTTATATTTTCGAATAATTAAAAACGTATTTTTACAAAAGCGAATTTTAATAAAAGTAAACTAAAAATAAAAATCTTTTTTTTTTAAATTTAGCGTTACGCTTCCGGCTTTTAAGTTTGATTGTCCCCGGCAGTGGCGCCAAAAACTATACTTGATGTTATGCGAGGTGTATATAAAATAGCTTTATATTTTTACTAGGAAAAGCGATACAAATTACACAAGTTTAATTATTTATTTACAAATGGGATATACTTAAACCTTGCTACAACACTATAGGCAGTGTACCTAATCGTAGAGTAGTGTAGTTTTTAGTAAGTCCGGTTCGTTTCACAGAGAAAATCTTTAAACAAAGCTTAACGCTATATTAGTTTACTTTTATAAAAATACAAATATATATATATAAGTAATATTATTATTATAAAAGGGAGGTTTTACCGTTTAATGACCGGTTTGTCGATTTTAAAACTTTAGTCGCAGTTAAAACCAAATGTAAAATAATAAATAAATACAAGACTTGCGATTAAAATAAACTTGCGATAAAATAAACTTGCGATAATGAAATTGCGAATAATAAAAGTGCGATAAAATAAACTTGCGATAATTAAAAAGTACGATAATTAAAAATGCAATTAAATACAATAACAATAAAAATGCGATAATTAGAAGTGCAATTAAATATAAAATAAAGAAAATTAAATATGAAATAAAAGAATTATGCTTATTTAAACTTCCGTAATCATGATGTTTGACGTGTTGATTTTAGTTTTATGCCCATGGGTTAATTGTCCTTTGTCCTGGATTATTTAATATGTCCGTCTGGTTTTTGTCCATAACAGTCCATCAGTCATAAATATAAAGTGCGAGTGTCCTCGTCAAATTATCCTTATACCCGAAGTTAAATATTCCAACTAATTGGGGACTTAAACTGTAACAAGATTTTAATACTTTGTTTAATAATTACACCAGGATGTCGACTGAGTGTAACCCAAGGTTTTAATACTTTGTTAACAATTATGCCAAGTGTCATTGTACATAATTTCACCCCTGTTTTAATAATTCTAGTGGCTATTAATCCATTCCCGTGTCCGGTTAAATGAACGATTATTCGTACATATAAATATCCCGCCCATCGTGTCCGATCGAGTGTAAATGGTTATTTATAGGGACGCCCAATTGTAAATCTTTATATTAAAATTAACAAACTATTATTTAGTTAAACAAATATAAAGCCCATTAATAGCCCATAGTCTAATTTCCACAAGTGTCGTTCTTTTGTCCAAACCCCAATTATGGTACAAAGCCCAATTACCCAATTTTAGTAATTAGCCCAACATCATGATTACTTTGGATTAAATAAGCATAATAATAACTTAGCTACGAGACATTAATGTAAAAAGGTTGAACATAACTTACAATGATTAAAAATAGCGTAGCGTTACACGGACAGAATTTCGACTTACACCCTTACAACCTTCGCTAACATACCCTTATTATTAGGATTAAAATTAAAATTAAAATTAAAATATAAATTATAAATAAATATTACGTATAGATAGATGGATGGATATATATTCGATAAAAATGATCAGAATTCGTTGGGTTTTATAGGGACTTTCGTATTTGGCTGCTCCGCGAGTCGCGGCATTTTTGGCCTCCATACTCCGCAACTCGCGGAGTTCGTAATTCTAGCTCACAAAGGTTTGGAGCCTTTCTTGCCGACGGTTTATAATATATTATATAATATATAAATAATTATAAGAATTATTTAAATATTATATTATATTTATGTGCATAGTTGACTTGTAATTTTTAGTCCGTTGCGTCGAGCGTTGAGAGTTGGCTCTGGTCCCGGTTCCGGATTTTCGAACGTCCTTGCGAATAATTTAATATCTTGTACTTTGCGTTTTGAATCTTGTACTCTTGTAATTTCGAGACGTTTCTTATCAATAATTGGAACCACTTTGATTGTATTTTGTACTTTTGAGCTTTTTGGTCGTTTGCGTCTTCAATTCGTCGAATCTGTCTTTTGTCTTCACCTTTTAATATTTAAACGAATATCACTTGTAAATAGAACAATTGCAACTAAAAGCTTGTCTTTCTTGGGGAATAATGCTATGAAATATATGTTCGTTTTTAGCATTATCAGTATGTTGCTTGATCGCCGGGATGGCGAACTCTTCCTAATAATTGGAAAGGGGGAGATTTGTTGGGTTTTAATTGTTTCCATTTATGTGGAAGTTATCCAAGCCCAAGCCCAACAAAATTAGGCCCAATGGTTGTTTGACTTGGTCAACCATCAGAGGCATCTTAATTCAAATCAAGTGCAGCTGTATTCAATTGATATGAGAGAGAGAGATCAGATAGAGATCAAGAAAAAGAGTGAAAAACACATTTCCCGTCTACAGTGACAGCAGGCCAGAAAAGAGACGATCCCCGGAGATCCGACCGTTGAATCTTCACGATATTTGGGCTGTGTCTTCCTGACATCAGTGCCAACATTTTAAACCGTTGAAATCGTAAAAAAAATTCCTGTAGCTCGAGATTTTGCTGCTGGAACAGAGGGCAGTTTATTGGTAGTGTTGTTCATCTTTTGTCTTTAATTTCTTCATATACTTGTTGATTATTGTTGTTCAAGAGTATGATGATGTTGTATACCTCTAGTTGAGCTAGAGAAGGATTATTGTATTGCTCTCTTGTTGATGATAGTAGAATTTAAGTGGCTTACGAGTCCCGTGGTTTTTACTCTCGATTTTGAGAGGTTTTCCACGTAAAAAGTCTCGTGTGTATTGTGTGTGCTTAGTTATTTTGTATTTTCTGAATTAGGACAGAATTGGGGCTGATTTGTGGTGATTGTGGTATACCTTATTTGTTAGTTTCCTCACGGGTTCATACGGGTCGGGAAATGCTTGTCAAACGGGTTTGTTTCCGCTTTGTAGTTTGCCCGTTGTGATTATTTTCCCATCAGTTTGTAGGCTCGGTTGTTTAGTTTTTCTTCATAGTTGTGGTTGTTATTTAGTGTTTTGGGCGTTCTTTTTGTTGTTGTTGGTCCCTTGTTCCCCGTTTGTTTGGTATGCTTGATGGCGCAGCTTGCCTTTTGTTTGTTTCGTCTAGGTTGTTTTGTTTTTATGTGTATTATCTAAGTGTGATGTTGGTCCACAATCAACAACCTAGAACGTTTATATAAGATCAATTGAATAGAATAACAAAAAGTTATAAAGTACGGAATCAATTGAACTTCATCAATTAAATTGACACAAAGAGAATGAAACAATAGAGAATAAAATTGTTATTGAATTGACGAATTGGAATGAATTACGTATTCCCTATTTATAGATTTGAGAAACAAGCTTCTCAAATCTTATCGAATCTATTCCAAAACAAACGTGGCAAAATAAAAGGAAACTAAATAATTCATATCTTTTCAATTATCTTCTCCTAGAAATCAGAGATATTCGTTTTGATGAAATCTCTTCAATCTTATCTTCATTTATTTCACACGTATTTGATTTGATCTTAATCTATGTTCAGCACCAATAGAATCTTTATTTCTTGTTGAGCAGAGTCTGTGTTCTTCAATCTTCCAGACTCTAAATATTACAGACTTTAAATTTACAGATTCAAATAATACAGACTCAAAATACTTTTTAGCTAAAGACTTCTTTGACTCATCAGATAAAATTCCTAACATGTGAGCTATGTTGGTTGTTGTCCATGGTTGCAAAAAACGAAATTGAGAGGTAATTGAGTTTCGTAGTTCATTGAGCAAGTCTGAAAACGCAATTTGTGAGGGTTAAAGTGTGATTGCCGGTTGGTCTATATTCCCGCCCCAACTTTGTATTTCACTTTCTCAGATCAACACACGTGTCTTTCAATCCATTTATCCGTTTTTATGGTTTTACTGTATCTAGCAAGAAAACAAAAATGTTAAAACAAGATAGAAAATTACATGTAACAAATCTTTGGATTAGATAAAAGAAAACCCATTTATAAAGTCTTCAAAAATAACAGCTAGAAGAAAAGGCTCATATTTCAACCCAATTTCCGTTTCTTTATTCTGATTTATCTAATTAAATGAGGAAAGATTATTAAAAAAGATAGGACAATTACATGTAACAAATCTTTGGATTACATAAAAAAAACCCAAATATAAATTTACTAACTTTCTGCAAAATAACAAGTAGATGAAAGAGTTAGTTTTCGATTCAACTTCATTCCTAACACTGAAATTTATCTTACTGAATGAAGAAATTGTAGGGGTTTGTATGATTTTTCATAAAACTATTTATCAGCGGAAGCATGTACAACAATTTTAAACCTTTCAAAAACTCTCCACCAAGAATCCAATTGCATGTTGTTAATAAAACTAAATAATAAATAGTGAGTTTAAAGACTACAACCTTTGAAGACTTTGAACTTGAGAAGTTATGGATGCTAAGAACACCAAGAAGCCAATGTAGCCTTCCTCTATCGGTAATCCACATGAAAACAAACTTCCAATATCAACCAGATGCTAGTCCTTTATACCCTTGAAAACAAGTATAAGAAACAATCTTTCTTATTTCTTATTTTCTAAAACTATCTTGTTTTAGTAACTCTTTCAACTTGAAAGAAAACTTAGAATCTTTTGTAAGTAACTAAAAGAACATGTTTGATAATACTTGCAAAAAATGTTCTCATACAAAAAATGAACAAGTATACGTATGTTTTTCTTTTATTTTAAAGAAAACCACAACCAAGCCATCATGATTCATCATTTCACTTTTTCTTTTCTTCCACCAATTAGTGTAAGTTCATAATGACTTCCATTATAAGTCTATAATGCACATTTATTTATTAAACAAATTGAATAAAACAATGTGTATGGATAGCTTTTAATAATATCTCTTTGATAATGTATACTTGTACATTTTATATAAATTACAAGATAGAAACAAGTAACAAAGTTTACTTGCTATCCTACACATAGACATCTCTATACATATGTATGTATATTAGTTTTATACACTTGTGATATTATTTATCCAATCAAATAACAATGTCACAATATGTATAATAGGGATGAAAATATTCAAATCATATTCAAATATGTAATTGATAGTTATTTGCTAATTGTGTGTGACCCTATAGGTTCAAATGTTATTAGTAGTGTAGACATAAGTTGTACCTTGGGCATTAATAACCAACAATCTCCCACTTGCACAAGATTCAACATATGTCAACACAGACAGTGGTAAAGGTCTAGCAACATGCCACTGCCCCTAACAACACATGAAAAATGTCATTCCGAGCATCTATTGATATTTAAGTTAAAACTTCAAATCAATATATAGGTAAGGTATCAGTTATCCCTTTGTTACTGACATCACGTTGAGCATGAGACATGGATAGCAATCAATCTCATATTTAGCTCATACATTATGTTACTCGATCAAGATTGAAAATGATAAAACAAACACCATTGAATACATCAATATAGTTTGAGCGTGGCCACGCATCTTAATCAATTTAAATCATCGAGGGGCCTATAGATGTCAATCTCTCATCCAGATGAGAGGAACAAATCCCGTCTAGACTACACACGTCTCTCATGTGTCTCATATTATACTTAACAATAGCTTTTATGATTGATTGGCTAAAGAACAATGTTTGACTATGTCAAAGTATAACAATACTCACACTTAAGACCCAATATGTATCTACAGTCTAAGGATATAAAGATATTACCATTTTCAAGAATCACTTATGACATCGATCCATGAAGTGATCTTGAAAGCGGGTCATGTCCAATGTTTATTCTCTAATAAACATATGTGAATTTGGTTGCAACTCCCTTGCTCTACTTTCATCTTCATGAAAGTCAATCAACTTATTCACATTAGTCTTAAATCACAACTATTCCCATAGTTGTGATCGACTATGGACGTTTTTGAATAACGGGGTTATTCAAGGATTTAAACATACAAATAAAGAACACAACAATTATCAATGAGTATGATTATCTCCAAATACATCATATCATTTAATATAAATGTTGCATAAATGTTCCAAAATATCATAATACTAAATTACAAATCATTCCAATCATTAACATTACGAAGCCCTATGCACCGAGCATGACCCTCGTGTTTTGATTGTGCCAAAGCCTTTGTAAAAGGATCAGCAAGGTTTTGATCTGTGTGAACTTTGCGAATACAAACATCTCCGTCTCCCACTATGTGTCGTATATAGTGGAATCTCCTAAGGATATGTTTGGTGCTGTGATGCGATCTAGGTTCTTTTGCTTGAGCAATAGCACCATTGTTGTCTCAAAATATTTCTATGGGGTCTTCTATGCTTGGCATCACCCCTAAATCAGCAATGAACTTTTTCATCCATGCAGCCTTTTGTGATGCCTCCAATGCAGCAATGTATTCAGCTTCTGTAGTAGATTTTGCAACTACTTTCTGCTTAGAACTTTTCCAAGTTATAGCTCCTCCATTCAAGATAAAGACATATCCAGATTGTGATCGTGAATCATCTCTATCAGTTTGGAAGCTAGCATATGTGTAGCACTTTACAGTAAGATCTTCTTCCACACCACCATAAATCAAGAACATATCTTTAGTCCTTCTCAAGTACTTTAGGATGTTCTTGACAGCCATCCAGTGGCTTTCACCTGGATTTTATTGGTATCTACTCGTCATGCTCAAAGCATACGATACATCTGGTCTTGTGCATAACATGGCATACATAATGGATCCAATTGCAGAAGCATATGAAGTTCCATTCATTCGTCTAAGCTCATCATTTGTGCTAGGACTTTGAGACTTGCTCAATATTGTACCATGTGACATTGGCAAAAATCCGCGTTTGGAATTTTGCATCTTGAATCTTTTTAGAATCTTTACAATATATGCACTTTGGCTCAAACCGATTAGCCGCTTTGATCTATCTCTATGAATTTTTATTCCTAGAATATAAGCAGCATCGCTAAGGTCATTCATTTGAAAACACTTTCCAAGCCAAGACTTTACCTTTTGTAAAGTTGGAATGTTATTTCCAATAAGTAGTATATCATCTACATATAAGATTAAAAATACTACTATGCTCCCACTAGCCCTTTTGTAAACACATGGCTCATCTTCATTTTGGATAAAATCAAACTCTTTTATTTTCTCGTCAAAACGAAGATTCCAGCTTCTAGATGCTTGCTTTAATCCGTAAATGGCTCTTTTAAGCTTAAACACTTTATTAGGATACTTAGGATTTACAAAACCTTCTGGTTGTTCCATATAGACAACTTCACTTAAGTGTCCATTAAGGAATGCGGTTTTGACATCCATTTGCCATATCTCATAGTCATAATATGCGGCTATGGCGATGAGTATTCTAATTGATTTTAGCATGGCTACTGGAGAGAAAGTTTCGTCATAGTCAGCACCATGAGTTTGAGTGAAACCTTTCACCACTAGTCTTGCCTTAAATGTATGTACATTTCCGTCCATATCGGTTTTCTTCTTGAAAATTCATTTGCTCCCAACAGCCTTGCTATCAGGAGGTAGATCAACTAAGTCCCATACTTCGTTGTCATACATGGACTGCATCTCATCATTCATGGCTTCATGCCATTTCTTAGATTCAGGATCTAATGTAGCATCTTTGTAGTTAGTGGGCTCACTTTCATCCACCAAGACAATTTCATTATATCTTTCGGGGCTTTGACGAGGTCTACTAGATCTACGAATGTCTTGTGTTATTTCAGGTTCCTGAGCAACCAATTGTTCAGGTTCTTCAACAGTTTGTTGATAGCTAGTGACAACCTTAGGTGTGATATTTTGTGGTTCTTGAATTTCTTCAAGTTTTACATTACTCCCACTTGCTTTATTTAATAGAAACTCTTTTTCTAGAAAAGTAGCGTGTCTAGAAACAAACACTTTGTTCTCGGTAGGATTGTAGAAATAATATCCCATAGAATCCTTTGGATATCCCACAAAAATGCATTTGATAGATCTGGGATCAAGTTTGTTGAAAGTTTCTTGTCGAACATGAGCTTCGCAACCCCAAACTTTCAAATAAGATAAATTTGGAACTTTTCCATGCCATAACTCGTATGGTGTCTTATTAACCTTTTTGGTTGGTACCATATTTAATATGCGAGCAACAGATAATAAGGCATAGGTCCAGAAGGATGGAGGAAGTGAAGTATGATTCATCATAGATCGAACCATATCAAGTAGGGTTCGATTCCTCCTCTCAGAAACACCATTATGTTGTGGTGTTCCGGGTGGAGTGCATTGTGAAATAATTCCACAATTCTTTAGATGATCGTCAAACTCTTGACACAAGTACTCACCTCCTCGATCCGATCGAAGAACTTTTATCGTTTTGCCTAGCTGATTTTGAACCTCACTTTGAAACATTTTGAACGTTTCAAATGCCTCATGTTTATGTTTCAATAAGTAAACATAACCAAATCTACTGAAATCATCAGTAAATGTAATGAAGTATCTTTCACCATTTCTTGACATAGTTCTAAAAGGACCGCATACATCGGTATGTATAAGTCCCAAAAGATCCTTTGCTCTTTCTCCAGAACCGGAGAAAGGTGCCTTTTTCATCTTCCCGCTTAAACAAGATTCACATACATCAAATGACTCAGAGTTAGTTGATTTTAAAATTCCATCAGATTGGAGTTTGGTTATGCGTTTCTTGTTTATGTGATCAAGACGACAATGCCATAGATAAGTTTGATTCAAGTCATGCTTGAATCTTTTGGTGTTTATGTTATACATAGAACTATTATTGGATGAATCTTGTATGTCAACTTCATATATGCCATTGTGAGGCCGTGCCTCAAAATAAAAAACATCTTTATTGAAAACTGAAATATTACCATTAGGAAAAGCATACGAGTAACCAGATTCATACAAACGTGCAGCTGAAATAATGTTCCAAGTTAGACTAGGGACATAATAACAATTATTTAATATTAAATACAGGCCATTTGGTAATAAAAGTTCATAAGTGCCTATTCCTACGACCGCAACATGTGCTCCATTGCCAACATGCAATACCAAATCGCCTGGTTTCAGCTTCTTAATCTTTCTTAGTCCCTGCACATTATTACAAATGTGAGTTCCACAACCAGTATCAAATACCCATGAATTACTAGAGAAAGCAAATAGTTCTATCATATAGATACCTGATGTGCTAGCATTGCTAGCCTTTGTCTTCTTCAGCTCTGCAAGGTAAGTCAGGCATTTTCGCTTCCAATGACCAATTTCTCCACAATGGAAACAAGTGGCATCTTTGGCAGGTTTTTCTTTCTTCTTGACAGAATCCTTTGGGACAAACTTTTTGCCTTTGTAGTTGCCCTGACTCTTAGGTTTGCCTTTACCTTTGCCTTTGGCTTGTGGCTTCTTGATTTTTCCTTCCCGAATCATGAGGACTTCAGAGGTTTTGGATGGAATATTCTTCTCTGCAGTCTTAAGCATTAAATGCAACTCCGAGATAGATTTCTCCAAATTGTTCATATTATAGTTCAAGATGAACTAGTCATATGACTTTGATAGTGAGTTGAGGATCAAGTCTATTGCCAACTCAGGACCAATGGAAGATCCAAGCCTCTCAAGTTGATCTATGTAGCTCTTCATTTTTAGAACATAAGAGCTTACAGATGTCCCCTCTGTCATCTTGCATGCGTGTAACGCTCTGACAGTTTCAAAGCGTTGTTGCCTAGCTTGTTGCTGGAACATTTCCTTTAGCTGCTTAAGCATCTCAAAGGCATCATGATGTTCCAGGTCCTTTTGCAAGTCTGGAATCATGGTGGCTAACATGAGGCATGCTACCTCTGTGGAGTCATCCATATGCTTAGTCCAAGCATCTCGGATGCTCTTAGTGGCATTAGCAGGGGGTTCCTCGGGAACGGGTCCATCAAGTATATACGACTTCTTTTCGACTTTGAGAATAATTCTCAAATTACGATACCAGTCTAAGAAGTTCGTATCATTGAGTTTTTCCTTCTCTAAGACAGATCTTAGAGAAAGGTGATGAACGGGTGTAGTTTCATTGGGTGACATCTACAAAATTAACAAAGTTCTTTTAGTATTTTAATATTTGATCCTTTAATAATTGATTACCCTAACTTTCTTATGAAAAATTAGTTTGTTAAAGGCTAGAATCCAAGTTACATATAACCTTGAGTGGTTGGCTGATGCTCTCCACTAAGTTTAAATTAACAAGGTAGGTAACGATTACCAATTGCAAGTCTAATACAATTTCTATATCTTAATGGGATCATTAACAACAATTGTCAACTGGTATGCTTAATCTCATCTATGCCTTGGGCATCTTGTGTTTGGCTGATGCTCTCTCCACAAGAAGCACCAATTAAGTTGTCCTATTTAAAACTTATGATGTTCGGCCCAAGACTGTCATAGGAATCGCGAAACACCATCTCGGTAATCACAAGACGACCGTGGTGGTTGGCTGATGCTCTCTCCACAACGACGTACAAATGACAAGCGAGTGTCTTAAAAAGTGAAGCGACCCGTCCTAATCTATCCGGACGAAGTCCATATCGATTATAAATGATTCATAATAGTTGATTACATCACGAGGTACTTGACCTCTATATGATACATTTTACAAACATTGCATTCGTTTTTGAAAAGACAATCTTTCATTACATCAAAAGTTGACGGCAGGCATACCATTTCATAATATATCTAACTATAATTGACTTAATAATAATCTTGATGAACGCAATGACTCGAATGCAACGTCTTTTGAAATATGTCATGAATGACTCCAAGTAATATTTCTAAAATGAGCAAATGCACAGCGGAAGATTTCTTTCGTACCTGAGAATAAACATGCTTTAAAGTGTCAACCAAAAAGTTGGTGAGTTCATTAGTTTATCATAAATAATCATTTCATAAATTTTAATAGACCACAAGATTTCATATTTCCATTTCTCATAAACATACGTCCCATGCATAGAGACAAAAATATCATTCATATGGATTGAACACCTGGTAACCGACATTAACAAGATGCATATAAGAATATCCCCTATCATTCCGGGAAATCCTTCGGACATGATAAAAACGAAATCGAAGTACTAAAGAATCCGGTACTTTGGATGGGGTTCGTTAGGCCCAATAGATCTATCTTTAGGATTCGCGTCAATTAGTAGATCGGTTTACTAATTCTTAGGTTACCAAGCAAAAAGGGGCATATTCGGCTTCGATCATTCAACCATATAATGTAGTTTCGATTACTTGTGTCTATTTTGTAAAACATTTATAAAAATTGCGCATGTATTCTCAGCCCAAAAATATAAAGGGTAAAAAGACAAATGAAACTCACCTAATGTATTTTGTAGTAAAAATACATATGACAACATTGAACAAGTATAGGGTTGTCCTCGGATTCACGAACCTATATCAATTATATATATATTAAAACATGTAATTGATATCTCAAAATTTCATTTATTAATATATATTATTTATACTAATTTTGTAGGTATATAAGATTTATACTAGATTTTATTTTAAGAATACATACTTTATTTTATATCTTAAATTATATGTTGTATGTATTTATGTTGTATATGTATTTAAAGTGATTAATATAGTTATTTTCATATCTATATATATTTAGCATTATATTGAAAATATATAATTTGTTGTATGTAAGTTTTTATATATGAAATGTTAATATGATTTATATATAGAATATTAATATATATATGTAAATAATATGTTTTATGTACAAAATATTTATTTGTCTAAAAATGATAGTTTTGATATTACCGATTTACTACTAATATTAATAATAACTTTATTAAAATGATAATATTAATAATACTAATGATATTATTAACAACGATACTTTTGTTTAATAATAATACTAATTATATTAATAGTTACAAAAGTGATACTAATACTAAAATAATGATAACTTGTATTATTTTCATATTAGTAATCCTAATCATAAAGATAATAATAATAATACAACTATTAGTGATAATAATAATAATAAGTATAATATTTGTACTATTAACAATAACAATCATTAATAATAATAACATCAGTAATACCTATCATATTTATAATAATAATGATAATAATAATTACAATTGTGATGATACTACTAATATTAATGAGAGATATATTATATTTCATTATAATAGTAATATTAAAACTAATAATACTTAATATTAATACTTAGGGATCATATTAATAATCATAATACTAAATATGTTCTAATGTTAGTAAAAATAATAATAATGATAATAATACTAATAACTATATTTCTAATAATAATAACATTAATCATGATAATAACAATAATAATAATATTAGTACTAATAATAATAGAACAATAACAACAACAATAATAATAATAATAATAATAATAATAATAATAATAATAATAATAATAATAATAATAATAATAATAATAATAATAATAATAATAATAATAATAATAATAATAATAATACAAATAAAGAATGAAGCTACCTTCTCCTAGGAATTCGGCCAAAAAAATATACTGTCAATCCAGGGACTCGAACCAGCGACCTCACATTAACCCGCTAACCCCCTTGACCGTTGCTCTGCCTATTGTTTTTTTGAAATTATACATGCTTCAATTTTATTTAACTTTCATCTGTTTTATTTTTCTCTTCTTCTTCCTCTCAGTTTCAAACTCGACCCAGGATAGATTTCAGCTTTTAACGAATCAATTGCTTAAACAGATGTTTATTTACATCAAGATAACTATAACTTAACCAATATCAGTTGTTCATATGTATTGAAAAAAAATAATAAAATAAAAGATTAATACTGCTGCTTACGGCCGTCGCTGTACAAAAAAAAAATTGAAATCGATTTTGGATTTGGAGGCTGTTATAGACGAAACTTATAACATGAAATATGTTAGAAAATGTTCGTGGAAACATTATAAATCACCAATTTAATTTGAATTGAAACGAATATCACGAATTTAATTGATGAACAAAGTTTGACTTTTAAATTCAAAAATTTTGACTAGTAAATTAGGATTTGATAGAAAGAATTGGATTCTGAAATTTTACAAGTAGATTGAAAAGACAATTCCTAGCAACTCTACAATATTACATTTTGTAATTTCGTTTGAAATTGAGTTTTTGCCAAAAAGATAAAGAACAGAGAGTATATCGAGCTTGTTCTTGAGTTTTTTGGGTTCTGTTTTTATTTTCTAGATTAATGAATGAATAATTAGGTAACCTATAGTGTGCAGGTAATGAGGCTGATGATATCCGAATGATTGAAGGGACAAACACAATATATCGCGGTTGTTTCTTAGTGAAGATAGAATCATTCGTACAAAAAATAAGGAAAAATAAAGATAAAGTTGAAAGAGATTGATACAGATTCATCAACGTATCTGTATATGTCGACATATATCTGAGTTTATATAAATAAATATGATTTTTATGTATCTTAATCAGTATTTATATTTTATATTTAATTCCTATTAATAAACATTAATAATAATAATATTGTTAATATTATACAACAAATACTAATAACAATAATAAATAGAAATACTGTATTTTTCAATGATAAAGATAATTAATAATTTTAATAATAATATTGGTTCTTAATATTATAATATATGATAGTAATATTTATTTTAAGGATGAAAGTAGTAATATCATAACATATATATTTTTAACTTACATTATATATATATATATATATATATATATATATATATATATATATATATATATATATATATATATATATATATATATATATATATATATATATATATATATATATATATATATATATATATATATATATATATATATATATATATATATATATATATTATCTATGTAATATTGAATAATCATATGATCCATTATATAATAACTTCTCTTGAATATTTATTATTTATAATTTTTATTACAATATACATATAATAATAATTGTACATGGAAATCATTTACAATTATATATAAATTCATTTTAAATTACACTCAATTATTTTATATCTTATTTTTACATAATTAATTCTAGTGTTTAAATTATATTTTTAGTATTTTCATTTATCATATATATATATATATATATATATATATATATATATATATATATATATATATATATATATATATATATATATATATATATATATATATATATTAACTATCTTAACATTTACTATAAATATACCTCATTATGTAATATGTGGTTGAATATTAATTGTATTATATAGGTATATATGAAAATTTAAATGTTTATATATATAAATATATATATCAAGTATTATGTTATTTCATCTTACAATTAAATATTATAAGTGTCAACATATAATATCTATACCATTTATATATATAAATTTCAATTCAAATGATTAAATTGTATTTTATTATCTCAGATTATAATATATATACAATTATTTATATTTACCTATATTTATATATACATACTTATTTACAACAATTGTTCGTGAATCGTCGGGAATAGTCAAAGGGTAATTGCATAAATGAAAACACTTCAAGAATTTTGAGGCTCAACATTACAGACTTTGCTTATCGTGTCGAATTCATATAAAGATTAAGTTTAAATTTTGTTGGAAATTCCCGGGTCATCACAGTACCTACCCGTTAAAGAAATTTCGTCCCGAAATTTGAGTGAGGTGGTCATGGCTAACAGGAAAAATGTTTTCATGACCAATATGAGTTGATAATTAGAGATTTATCATTATTGAATAATAATGATAAAATAATTCGATTATTCTAAGAATATGAGTGAAGCTATCGCAAAAGAGTGAATTGAAGAAAATAAGATTTTTCCTTAGCTTTTGAAGTAAACAGGATTGAATTCCGGAATTCAATGAATTTAAAGAAAATCTTCGAAATCTAAAAGATTTGATTCTTCGGCTAGTAAGAAATTTAAGATCTCTATAATTAAATACGGTGATCTGCCTCGATTACTCTGTCTGATATTTCCATTATAAATTAAGCTCTTCCGTTCCATTATTCTCACCATTCCTATACTTTCTTTCTTAGTTCATACATCTAAAAGATTGTGAAAATGCTTAATCCAGTTCTAATTCATGATATTTTTCTAATTATCATTTCTGTCATCCTTCTTTTCAATCTTCCATCAGAAGAATCTGTTTACTTCTACTATTACCTTGGGGTGATACTATTCTTAATTATACCGTGTCTTTATATTGCTATCCGTATTAATATCCACGGATTGTAATCTCTGTGTTGTTATTGGGCTTTATATTTTCTCTTATATTTTACAGCTCTTTGCCTTTTTATTCTCTTCTCGTCCTCTAGTAAAGCGAGTAATGGTCCAAAATTCGTAAATATGGAGTTTCGAATGAACTCCATGTTCTAAGCAAGAAAGAACGTGATCGCACGATTTGATTTGTCAAATTACCAGAATCACTGAGAATAGAACTATCAAGAACATATCTTCTTGATATGTTCAAAAGTTAAACAGAATGAAAGAGTTATGTAACATGACACATGTTGATGTTATAATCTGTGAATCATCATGTTCCATTTAGAAACTCAGCATGACTTACTGTAATATAATCACGTTGATCAAGTGTCATTATATTATACTAACTAATGCATCAATTCCTAACATTACTTCAATAACATTCATATTTTAAGCTCGAAAGTTTACAGAATATAGAAACTAACAGTTTCTATATGATGTAACACTGATAGCACGAAGAGATTAATGATTTCAGATAAGAATAGTTATAAAAATATCTTCAGAAATATGGAAGATATTTATAATAAAAGATATGATAATATCTTAGAATATCTAAGATTAGAGGATGATGAAGAATATTGTCCGCAAAGGTTTAGAGTAAGGAGCAAGATATTAGCTAAAGACTTGAGCAGGTATTGTGTCATTTGGATTCTATGAAGGCAAGTTATGTCTTTGTGATTTATCCACGGCTTCCTTCATAGATTCGCATAATCCGTTTTTCGGTACAAAATTTTTTTATTGAGAGTTTTCCAACCATCCATTCTTTATTATCATACCTTCAACGGTTAAGGTCGTTTACAGTTTTTGTTGCTTCCTTCAACTTTTTCAATGTTCGGAGTATTGATTCGTAGACTGGGTGCTTTTCAGAATTTCATAATGGAAGATCATAATTCTAAGAGATGAATGTTATACATATAACTGTTGATGTAGACATACTGTGAGTTTTCAAAGTACTGATTGCTGATTCCCGGTAATTGGTATGGCAGTTGTCGTTACAAGATACAGATGAATATATGATAGGGTTTCAATGAATAAATAAAATGATTTTTCGGAAAGTCCAAATTCATTGAAGTTGTTGGTAAGTTTACTGCTAATGTGGTGGAATATAAACGGTTCCCTGGTAACGATGATGACAGGCAAACTTATATATCGAGGTTATAATAAGGCTAATTCGAATGGAAGTCGAAGTTGATTTGCTGAAGCTATGACAAAATTGGCTAATTTGAAAAAGAGTTGAAATGTTATTTTCGGTAATAACAATGCCAAAGGAGCTAGAACAGACACGTGTTAAACGTTTACACAGGTTCCGAGTGTTTTCAGGTGCATAACTATATGCATCAATCACTTCTTCCATAGATGAAGTGTGGTTGGTTCATCCTATCGATTGAAGTGTTTTCAAGAATTATGAAAGGTTTGAACGCAGATTGTAATCGTCAAGATACAAATGAAGTTTATAATGAAATCAAGTGGCAAACTTGAAGAAATGTTTAGTTTCTTATGTTATTATCAATATTTTAATTCATTTTAATTTGTCCAATGATATTAGTCCACAGTCGATAGTCCACAGTTAACAGTCCAATAATTCATATACAATTTAATATATAATATTCGAATTAATTAATACATATCATGACCCGTGTACATGTCTCAGACTCGATCACAACTCAAAGTATATATATTATTATAGAATCAACCTCAACCCTATATAGAGAACTCGATCATTACTGCATATAGAGTGTCTATGGTTATTCCAAATAATATATATATATGCGTCGATATGATATGTCAAAACCTTGTATTTTTGTCCCGATATTTAAAGTGCGTAAAATAAATAACAGAAATTAAATGACGATAAATTAAATGCGTAAAGTAAACAACAGAAATTAAATGACGATAAATAAAATTGCGATAATTAAATTGCGATAAATAAACTGCGATAAATAAAATGTAATCAGTTAGCTAGGAACAGTTAGCATGGATTCTTAACAAAATTCCTCATAGTTAATTTGTTTGTTTCTAACAAATTTTATTTGTCAAATGTTTTCTTCATTATGCCACTTGTTGGATTCTGATAAATCAAAATCCAAATATGAAATTGGATGAATATGGTTATTCTGTGGTGAACGGATTTGTATATCGGTGGATGTAAGTAGGATAGTAAACGACTGTTGAATCAGCTTCGAAGAATGTACATTATAACTTATTAATGTGAAATCTGAATATTCCTCGGGTATTACCTACCCGTTAAATTATTTTCACAATTAACACTTTGTACGAAAGAATTTTTAATTACAATCTTTATGAAAACATATATACATATATATTTTCTTCAGATGTAATCATGGATTCATTGAGTTAATATGATACTAAACTCATTTGGTTTACAGTTAGAACTAGAATACATAATCTCTAAAACATTTAGAGATTACTTAATCATCATGAAGAACGAAGATAATTGATGTAGAATGATACGTAGAACGATGATTATCCTCGAGGTACAGAATGAGATGTTGAGGCATGGATTGTTGATGGTACTGGTGCTGTTACTGATGGTATTGTTGGTGCCGGTGATGTTGCTGAAGCTGGTACATTTTGTACCATATTCTCCAAATTTATTTTTCGAGCTCGAAGTTTGTTGACTTCTTCTATTATTCCGAGATGATTGTCGGTTCGGACGAGAGGATGAATGAGGTTTAGATTCTGAGATAGTATATAATCGTGACGAGATACTCTGGAAATGAGAGAGAAAATGGTGTTTCGAATGGGTTTGCCGGTAAGTGCTTCAGGTTCATAGTCAAGAGTGCAGGTTGGTGGGTGAAAAGGATCAACTTCTTTTTGTATCCAATGATTAAGGAGGCTACGAACCCATTAGATGAATTGGTTGATTCATTCTGGCGACGCTGCTTACGAATCTTAGGTGAAACTCCATATCGGAATAGCTGTCGGAATAACTATCGGAATAGCTATCGAAATCTGAGGGACTCGAACTGGTTGAGGGATTCATCTCGTACGATCAGATGAAGGATTTTCGATAAGAAATAGATTATAGGATATAGATTAGTACCCTGCAATGCATAATTTACATATGCATATATAATACTAAAATCCCATAAGTTACGGAGGAATCTACGGAAGCTATCGGGCAAAGGTAACAATAACAGATACACTAAGATATGAATTTACCTATACACTATCTATGCAATAGAGGCAGTAAGACATGTCTAGACTTTAAGGATGATAAGCAAATAATTTTCGACACTAATGATAAGCAAAACTTTTGACATGCAGACACGGTCGAAGTCCAGACTCACTAATGCATCCTAACGACTTATCAGTTATACACACTAATGCAGAAGTGGTTCGCTAAGACCACCGCTCTGATACCAACTGAAGCGACCCGTCCTAATCCATCCGGACGAAGTCCATATCGATTATAAACGATTCACAATAGTTGATTACATCGCGAGGTACTTGACCTCTATATGATACATTTTACAAACATTGCATTCGTTTTTGAAAAGACAATCTTTCATTACATCGAAAGTTGACGGCAGGCATACCATTTCATAATATATCTAACTATAATTGACTTAATAATAATCTTGATGAACGCAACGACTCGAATGCAACGTCTTTTGAAATATGTCATGAATGACTCCAAGTAATATTTCTAAAATGAGCAAATGCACAGCGAAAGATTTCTTTCGTACCTGAGAATAAACATGCTTTAAAGTGTCAACCAAAAGGTTGGTGAGTTCATTAGTTTATCATAAATAATCATTTCATAAATTTTAATAGACCACAAGATTTCATATTTCCATTTCTCATAAACATACGTCCCATGCATAGAGACAAAAATATCATTCATATGGATTGAACACCTGGTAACCGACATTAACAAGATGCATATAAGAGTATCCCCTATTATTCCGGGAAATCCTTCAGACATGATAAAAACGAAATCGAAGTACTAAAGCATCCGGTACTTTGGATGGGGTTCGTTAGGCCCAATAGATCTATCTTTAGGATTCGCGTCAATTAGTAGATCGGTTTACTAATTCTTAGGTTACCAAGTAAAAAGGGGCATATTCGGCTTCGATCATTCAACCATATAATGTAGTTTCGATTACTTGTGTCTATTTCGTAAAACATTTATAAAAATTGCGCATGTATTCTCAGCCCAAAAATATAAAGGGTAAAAAGGCAAATGAAGCTCACCTAATGTATTTTGTAGTAAAAATACATATGACGACATTGAACAAGTATAGGGCTGACCTCGGATTCACGAACCTATATCAATTATATATATTAAAACATGTAATTGAAATCTCAAAATTTCATTTATTAATATATATTATTTATACAAATTTTGTAGTTATATAAGATTTATACTAGATTTTATTTTAAGAATATATACTTTATTTTATATCTTAAATTATATGTTGTATGTATTTATATTGTATATGTATTTAAAGTGATTAATATAGTTATTTTGATATCTATATATATTTAGCATTATATTGAAAATATATAATTTGTTGTATGTAAGTTTTTATATATGAAATGTTAATATGATTTATATATAGAATATTAATATATATATATATATATATATATATATATATATATATATATATATATATATATATATATATATATATATATATATATGTAAATAATATGTTTTATGTACAAAATATTTATTTGTCTAAAAAATGATAGTTTTGATATTACTGATTTACTACTAATATTAATAATAACTTTATTAAAATGATAATATTAATAATACTAATGATATTGTTAACAACGATACTTTTGTTTAATAATAATACTAATTATACTAATAGTTACAAAAGTGATACTAATACTAAAATAATGATAACTTGTATTATTTTCATATTAGTAATCCTAATCATAAAGATAATAATAATAATATAACTATTAGTGATAATAATAATAATAATAAGTATAATATTTGTACTATTACCAATAACAATCATTAATAATAATAACATCAGTAATACCTATCATATTTATAATAATGATAATAATAATTACAATTGTAATGATACTACTAATATTAATGAGAGAGATATTATTATATTTCATTATAATAGTAATATTAAAACTAATAATACTTAATATTAATACTTAGGGATCATATTAATAATCATAATACTAAATATGTTCTAATGTTAGTAAAAATAATAATAATGATAATAATACTAATAACTATATTTCTAATAATAATAACATTAATCATGATAATAACAATAATAATAATATTAGTACTAATAATAATAGAACAATAACAATAATAATAATAATAATAATAATAATAATAATAATAATAATAATAATAATAATAATAATAATAATAATAATAATAATAATAATAATAATAATAATACAAATAAAGAATGAAGCTACCTTCTCCTAGGAATTCGGCCAAAAAATATACTGTCAATCCAGGGACTCGAACCCGCGACCTCACATTAACCCACTAACCCCCTTGACCGTTGCTCTGCCTATTGTTTTTCTGAAATTATACACGCTTCAATTTTATTTAACTTTCATCTGTTTTATTTTTCTCTTCTTCTTCCTCTCAGTTTCAAACTCAACCAAGGATAGATTTCAGCTTTTAACGAATCAATTGCTTAAACAGATGTTTATTTACATCAAGATAACTATAACTTAACCAATATCAGTTGTTCATATGTATTGAAAAAAAAAAAGATTAATACTGCTGCTTACGGCCGTCGCTGTACAAAAAAAAATGAAATCGATTTTGGATTTGGAGGCTGTTATAGACGAAACTTATAACATGAAATATGTTAGAAAATGTTCGTGGAAACATTATAAATCATCAATTTAATTTGAATTGAAACGAATATCACGAATTTAATTGATGAACAAAGTTTGACTTTTAAATTCAAAAACTTTGACTAGTAAATTAGGATTTGATAGAAAGAATTGGATTCTGAAATTTTACAAGTAGATTGAAAAGACAATTCCTAGCAACTCTACAATATTACATTTTGTAATTTCGTTTGAAATTGAGTTTTTGCCAAAAAGATAAAGAACAGAGAGTATATCGAGCTTGTTCTTGACTTTTTTTGGGTTCTGTTTTTATTTTCTGATTAATGAATGAATAATTAGGTAACCTATAGCGTGCAGGTAATGAGGCTGATGATATCCGAATGATTGAAGGGACAAACACAATATATCGCGGTTGTTTCTTAGTGAAGATAGAATCGTTCGTACAAAAAATAAGGAAAAATAAAGATAAAGTTGAAAGAGATTGATACAGATTCATCAATGTATCTGTATATGTCGACATATATATCTGATTTTATATAAATAAATCTGATTTTAATGTATCTTAATCAGTATTTATATTTTATATTTAATTCCTATTAATAAACATTAATAATAATAATATTGTTAATATTATACAACAAATACTAATAACAATAATAAATATAAATACTGTATTTTTCAATGATAAAGATAATTAATAATTTTAATAATAATATTGGTTCTTAATATTATAATTCATGATAGTAATATTTATTTTAAGGATGAAAGAAGTAATATCATAACATATATATTTTTAACTTACATTATATATATATATATATATATATATATATATATATATATATATATATATATATATATATATATATATATATATATATATATATATATATATATATATATATATATATATATATATATATATATATATATTTATGTATATATATATATTATCTATGTAATATTGAATAATCATATGATCCATTATATAATAACTTCTCTTGAATATTTATTATTTATAATTTTTATTACAATATACATATAATAATAATTATACATGGAAATCATTTACAATTATATATAAATTCATTTTAAATTACACTCAATTATTTTATATCTTATTTTTACATAATTAATTCTAGTGTTTAAAATTATATTTTTAGTATTTTCATTTATCATATATATATTACATTTTAACATATATTAACTATCTTAACATTTACTATAAATATACCTCATTATGTAATATGTGGTTGAATATTAATTGTATTATATAGGTATATATGAAAATGTAAATGTTTATATATATAAAATATATATATCAAGTATTATGTTATTTCATCTTACAATTAAATATAAGTGTCAACATATAATATCTATACCATTTATATATATAAATTTCAATTCAAATGATTAAATTGTATTTTATTATCTCAGATTATAATATATATACAATTATTTATATTTACCTATATTTATATATACATACTTATTTACAACAATTGTTCGTGAATCGTCGGGAATAGTCAAAGGGTAATTGCATAAATGAAAACACTTCAAGAATTTTGAGGCTCAACGTTACAGACTTTACTTATCGTGTCGAATTCATATAAAGATTAAGTTTAAATTTGGTCGGAAATTCCCGGGTCATCACAAAAAGGATGGCATAAACTTACATTTTAAAAGGGATTTTGTGTTTTGTATTATTTCAATTTGACAAAACATTTCGTATAATAATTTCTGCATGCATTCAACAATATATTACACGTATACTTTAGATAAAATCATATTTTATATGTTGGTCTTGAGTTTTTAAAATCTCTATTTTAGTCACTCACGGCGTGTTCACTTTTAAAACTAATATCCTATATTAATATGTATATATTGGGCGCGCTAACTTAAGACCAATTTTAATTTTTTAATAAAACTCATTTTTATGTAAAACTTTATACAAGAGTTTGGTTTAAATTTATTAAATTCATAACTTATTAAATTTCATAATTTTAATGTCAATTTTGAGCTTTATGTAAAAACTCCTTTTTATTAAAACTCATTTTATATTTTTATGAAAAACCATTTTCAAAATTATATATAAATTTACCAAACTCTTATTTGAGTTTGATTTGTTAAAAAAAATATTTTTCTAGCATGCAAATATCCTACATTCAAACATGCAACATACAAACATAAACACAACAATTAATAGGTGCATAGCCAAGCCTTTTTCTAATCGGTTTTCGTGAGGCAAACGAAGGGACCGAGTCAATCTAAGGACGTAACAAATATCCATGCTTCATTGTGATGTCTTGAAACTCCCACTTGCCTAGTCAACATTTGGTATTGCAAATGGCTCCAAAATTGCTTAGAACTCCATCTTGAATTTTCTTCATGTCTTGTTACATTTTTATAGATAAAATATACAAGTCTACACTAATACTTTTACATCTCAAAATTAAACAAAACATGAAAAATAAAATTATTACAAACCATTATAAATGAAAGAATAATTTACAACCCAATCGAATTTCAACACAACCAAACATCACAAAATGGTCTAAAGGCTTTCTATGCACCATGCAACTTAATATATCAACTAGTATATATATAGCAACTTCTACAACCATACATGCATGTAAAAGGAATGGTTGTAGCAAATAAAATAACTAAGTTGCATTTTAGAAATCTACAACTTTTCATTTTTGGGAAAAAAAGTTGTTCATTTCTAATAATAAGAACAAGTTCTTATTGTATATAACATAAGTTTCTTAACACATGCAAAAGCGGCTCTTGATACCACTGTAGGGGTTTGTCTGATTTTTCATAAAACTATTTATCAGCGGAAGCATGTACAACAATTTTTAAACCTTTCAAAAACTCCCCACCAAGGATCCAATTGCATGTTGTTAATAAAACTAAATAATAAATAGTGAGTTTAAAGACTACAACCTTTGAAGACTTTGAACTTGAGAAGTTATGGATGCTAAGAACACCAAGAAGCCAATGTAGCCTTCCTCTATTGGTAATCCACACGAAAACAAACTTCCAATATCAACCGGATGCTAGTCCTTTATACCCTTGAAAACAAGTATAAGAAACAATCTTTCTTATTTCTTATTTTCTAAAACTATATTGTTTTAGTAACTCTTTCAACTTGAAAGAAAACTTAGAATCTTTTGTAAGTAACTAAAAGAACATGTTTGATAATACTTGCAAAAAATGTTCTCACACAAAAAATAAACAAGTATATTGTAATGACCCGAAAAATTTCGACTTATTTAAACCAATTCTCTATATGATTTAATATTATGTAAATATACACACACATATATATATATATATATATATATATATATATATATATATATATATATATATATATATATTATAAGATGTACAAGTAAAACACTAATTGCTACTGTAAAAACGACTTTGCTACAGTAAAACACTATTTGCTACAGTGAAACCGTATTTTGCTACAGTGCTACAGTGATAAGTGCAACAAGAAAGGACATGTGGCGAAAGATTGTTATGCCACCATTTCTGAAGTAAAGACAAAACCGACCGATGTCAAGAAATGTTTTCGATGCGGGAAGTCTGGTCACTTTATAAATCAATGCCCTGATAAGGAGAAGAACAAAGAACCCGCACGTGGAAGGGCATTTAATGTTAGTACCAGTGAAGCACGTGAGGATCCTAATCTTGTCACGGGTACGTTTACCGTTAATAATCAACTAGCTTCTATTATGTTTGATACGGGTGCTGATAGAAGTTATATGTGTAAAGACTTTAGTTCTAAACTAAAATATGCATCATTGCCTCTAGACGATAAATATACTATTGAATTAGCTAATGGTAAACTGATAAAAGCCGATAAAATTTACCATGGTTGCGAAATAAATCTCGCTGGTGAAACCTTCAAAATCGATTTGATACCCGGTTTGTTTTGACGTAATCGTTGGCATGGACTGGATGTCCAAAACAAGAGCGGAAGTTGTTTGCGCTGAGAAAGCAATCCGCATCCCTTGTAAGGATGAAATGTCATTAATGATTTATGGGGAGAAGAGCAACTCAAAGCTGAACTTTATCAGCTGTATGAAGGCCCAGAAACTTATAAGAAAAGGTTGTTATGCTATTCTGGCACACGAAAAGAAGATCGATACTGAAGAAAGAAGCATTGATGACATGCCGGTTGTAAGAGAATATCCCGGAGTATTTCCAGAAGAATTACCGGGGCTACCTCTACACAGATGTGTAGAATTCCAGATTGATCTCATACCAGGAGCTGCACCTGTAGCTCGATCTCCATATAGACTTTCACCTTCAGAAATGCAAGAATTACAAGACCAGTTGCAAGAATTATCGGACCGTGGATTTATTCGTCCCAGTTTTTCACCTTGGGGTGCTCCTATTCTGTTCGTCAAGAAGAAGGATGGATCTATGAGAATGTGCATAGATTACCGAGAATTAAACAAATTAATGATCAAGAATCGGTACCCATTATCGAGGATTGATGATTTGTTTGATCAATTGCAAGGATCAAGTGTTTATTCCAAGATTGATCTACGCTCCGGATATCATCAGCTGAGAGTGAAGGAAGAAGATGTTCCTAAAACCGCGTTCAGAACCCGTTACGGTCACTATGAGTTTCTAGTCATGCCTTTTGGATTAACTAATGCTCCAGCAGTATTCATGGATCTAATGAATCGCATCTGTAGACCGTATTTAGACAAATTTGTCATTGTTTTTATCGACGACATATTGATTTACTCGAAGAACAAGGAAGAACATGAGCAACACTTAAGACTGGTACTAGAGATACTCAAGAAAGAAGAATTGTACGCAAAATTTTCGAAGTGTGATTTCTGGTTAAAAGAAGTACAATTTTTGGGCCATGTTGTCAGTAAACATGGAATTAAAGTTGACCCTGCCAAGATCGAAGCCATTAGTAAATGGGAAACACCGAAGACTCCAACACAAATCCGCCAATTCTTAGGTCTTGCTGGTTACTACCGAAGATTCATTCAAGATTTCTCTAGCATTGCCAAACCCTTAACTGCATTAACTCAAAAAGGAAAGAAGTATGATTGGTCCACGGAACAGAAATCCTCATTCCAGTTATTAAAGAAGAAGTTAACGTCTGCACCCATTTTGTCATTACCGGAAGGAAATGATGATTTCGTGATCTATTGTGACGCCAAGGTTTAGGATGTGTATTAATGCAACGCACCAAAGTTATCGCATATGCCTCATGACAACAAAAAATTCATGAAAAGAACTATACGACACACGATTTGGAACTTGGAGCAGTAGTTTTTGCACTCAAAATATGGAGACACTATCTATATGGCACCAAGTGTACAGTGTACACTGACCATAAGAGTCTTCAGCATATTTTTGATCAAAAACAACTCAATATGAGGCAACGTCGCTGGGTAGAGTTGTTAAACGATTACGATTGTGAAATTCGTTACCACCCCGGAAAGGCTAATGTTGTAGCTGATGCCCTAATTCGAAAAGAAAGAGTAAAACCTCTTAGGGTCCGAGCTTTGAATATTACAATTTATACTGATCTCACAAAGCAAATTCAAGCATCACAGTTAGAAGCTTTAAAAGAAGAAAACGAAAAAGGTGAAATGAGCAAAGGATTAGAAAAACAACTTGAAGTAAAAGCCGATAGAACCCTGTATTTTGCTGGTAGGATATGGGTACCAAAATATGGTAACCTAAGGCAACTAGTACTGGATGAAGCATACAAAACGAGGTACTCAATTCACCCAGGAAACGGGAAAATGTACCACGATCTCAAGAAGTTTTATTGGTGGCCTAATATGAAGACAGAAATTGCTACTTATGTAAGCAAATGTTTGACGTGTGCAAAGGTCAAAGCTGAGCACCAAAAGCCGTCAGGATTACTGCAACAACCAGAAATTCCGCAGTGGAAATGGGAAAGAATAACCATGGATTTCATTACGAAATTGCCAAGGACTGCAAGTAGTCATGGTACTATTTGGGTGATAGTTGATCGTCTAACTAAACCAGCTCACTTCCTACCAATAAAGGAGACAGACAGTATGGAAAGATTAGCACGCCTATATTTAAAGGAAGTAGTTTCCAGGCATGGTGTACCTATCTCCATCATATCTGATCGCGATACTCGATTCACATCACGTTTTTGGCAGTCATTACAAAAAGCATTGAGAACTCGATTAGATATGAGCACCGCTTATCACCCACAGACAGATGGTCAAAGTGAAAGAACAATACAAATATTGAAAGACATGTTACGGGCATGCGTGATTGACTTTGGAACTAGTTGGGATCGACACTTACCGTTGGCAGAATTTTCATACAATAACAGCTATCATACGAGCATCAACGCAGCGCCATTTGAAGCACTTTACGGTAGAAAGTGCAGATCTCCTATCTGTTGGAGTGAAGTAGGAGAAAGACAACTTACTGGACCAGAAATTATTCACGAAACCACCGAAAAGATCATTCAAATACAACAGCGATTGAAAATGGCCATGATGTAGTGACCCGAACATTTCCATGTTTATATATATTAATTGAGATTGATGTTTACATGATTAAATGTTTCCAACATGTTAAGCAATCAAACTTGTTAAGACTTGATTAATTGAAATAGGTTTCATATAGACAATTGACCACCCAAGTTGACCGGTGATTCACGAACGTTAAAACTTGTAAAAAACTATATGATGACATATATATGGTTATATATATAGTTAACATGATATTATGATAAGTAAACATATCATTAATTATATTAACAATGAACTACATATGTAAAAACAAGACTACTAACTTAATGATTTTGAAACGAGACATATATGTAACGTTTATCGTTGTAACGACATTTAATGTATATATATCATATTAAGAGATATTCGTACATCATAATATCATGATAATATAATAATTTAAAATCTCTTTTGTTATTATAAACATTGGGTTAACAACATTTAACAAGATCGTTAACCTAAAGGTTTCAAAACAACACTTACATGTAACGACTAACGATGACTTAACGACTCAGTTAAAATGTATATACATGTAGTGTTTTAATATGTATTTATACACTTTTGAAAGACTTCAATACACTTATCAAAATACTTCTACTTAACAAAAATGCTTACAATTACATTCTCGTTCAGTTTCATCAACAATTCTACTCGTATGCACCCGTATTCGTACTCGTACAATACACAGCTTTTAGATGTATGTACTATTGGTATATACACTCCAATGATCAGCTCTTAGCAGCCCATGTGAGTCACCTAACACATGTGGGAACCATCATTTGGCAACTAGCATGAAATATCTCATAAGATTACAAAAATATGAGTAATCATTCATGACTTATTTACATGAAAACAAAATTACATATCCTTTATATCTAATCCATACACCAATGACCAAAAACACCTACAAACACTTTCATTCTTCAATTTTCTTCATCTAATTGAACTCTCTCAAGTTCTATCTTCAAGTTCTAAGTGTTCTTCATAAATTCCAAAAGTTCTAGTTTCACAAAATCAAGAATACTTTCAAGTTTGCTAGCTCACTTCCAATCTTGTAAGGTGATCATCCAACCTCAAGAAATCTTTGTTTCTTACAGTAGGTTATCATTCTAATACAAGGTAATAATCATATTCAAACTTTGGTTCAATTTCTATAACTATAACAATCTTATTTCAAGTGATGATCTTACTTGAACTTGTTTCCGTGTCATGATTTTGCTTCAAGAACTTTGAGCCATCCAAGGATCCATTGAAGCTAGATCCATTTTTCTCTTTTCCAGTAGGTTCATCCAAGGAACTTAAGGTAGTAATGATGTTCATAACATCATTCGATTCATACATATAAAGCTATCTTATTCAAAGGTTTAAACTTGTAATCACTAGAACATAGTTTAGTTAATTCTAAACTTGTTCGCAAACAAAAGTTAATCCTTCTAACTTGACTTTTAAAATCAACTAAACACATGTTCTATATCTATATGATATGCTAACTTAATGATTTAAAACCTGGAAACACGAAAAACACCGTAAAACCGGATTTACGCCGTCGTAGTAACACCGCGGGCTGTTTTGGGTTAGTTAATTAAAAACTATGATAAACTTTGATTTAAAAGTTGTTATTCTGAGAAAATGATTTTTATTATGAACATGAAACTATATCCAAAAATTATGGTTAAACTCAAAGTGGAAGTATGTTTTCTAAAATGGTCATCTAGACGTCGTTCTTTCGACTGAAATGACTACCTTTACAAAAACGACTTGTAACTTATTTTTCCGACTAGAAACCTATATTTTTTTTGTTTAGATTCATAAAATATAGTTCAATATGAAACCATAGCAATTTGATTCACTCAAAACGGATTTAAAATGAAGAAGTTATGGGTAAAACAAGATTGGATAATTTTTCTCATTTTAGCTACGTGAAAATTGGTAACAAATCTATTCCAACCATAACTTAATCAACTTGTATTATATATTATGTAATCTTGAGATACCATAGACACGTATACAATGTTTCGACCTATCATGTCGACACATCTATATATATTTCGGAACAACCATAGACACTCTATATGTGAATGTTGGAGTTAGCTATACAGGGTTGAGGTTGATTCCAAAATATATATAGTTTGAGTTGTGATCAATACTGAGATACGTATACACTGGGTCGTGGATTGATTCAAGATAATATTTATCGATTTATTTCTGTACATCTAACTGTGGACAACTAGTTGTAGGTTACTAACGAGGACAGCTGACTTAATAAACTTAAAACATCAAAATATATTTAAAGTGTTGTAAATATATTTTGAACATACTTTGATATATATGTATATATTGTTATAGGTTCGTGAATCAACCAGTGGCCAAGTCTTACTTCCCGACGAAGTAAAAATCTGTGAAAGTGAGTTATAGTCCCACTTTTAAAATCTAATATTTTTGGGATGAGAATACATGCAGGTTTTATAAATGATTTACAAAATAGACACAAGTACGTGAAACTACATTCTATGGTTGAATTATCGAAATCGAATATGCCCCTTTTTATTAAGTCTGGTAATCTAAGAATTAGGGAACAGACACCCTAATTGACGCGAATCCTAAAGATAGATCTATTGGGCCTAACAAACCCCATCCAAAGTACCGGATGCTTTAGTACTTCGAAATTTATATCATATCCGAAGGGTGTCCCGGAATGATGGGGATATTCTTATATATGCATCTTGTTATTGTCGGTTACCAGGTGTTCACCATATGAATGATTTTTATCTCTATGTATGGGATGTGTATTGAAATATGAAATCTTGTGGTCTATTGTTACGATTTGATATATATAGGTTAAACCTATAACTCACCAACATTTTTGTTGACATTTAAAGCATGTTTATTCTCAGGTGAATATTAAGAGCTTCCGCTGTTGCATACTAAAATAAGGACAAGATTTGGAGTCCATGTTTGTATGATATTGTGTAAAAACTGCATTCAAGAAACTGATTTCGATGTAACATATTTGTATTGTAAACCATTATGTAATGGTCGTGTGTAAACAGGATATTTTAGATTATCATTATTTGATAATCTACGTAAAGCTTTTTAAACCTTTATTTATGAAATAAAGGTTATGGTTTGTTTTAAAAATGAATGCAGTCTTTGAAAAACGTCTCATATAGAGGTCAAAACCTCGCAACGAAATCAATTAATATGGAACGTTTTTAATCAATAAGAACGGGACATTTCAGTTGGTATCCGAGCGTTGGTCTTAGAGAACCAGAAAATTTGTATTATTGTGTCTTATCGAGTTTGTTAGGATGCATTAGTGACTCTGGACTTCGACCGTGTTTTCTTTAAAAATGATTGCTTAACATTTTTGTTGGAAACTATATATTTTTAACATATGAATATTATGTGATATATTAATCTCTTAACGTTTTTGATATTATGTGATAGATGTCTACCTCTAGAACAAGTCCCATTGACTCACCTAATAATAATGAAGAGTCAAATGTAAATTGGAATGATTTGTGGACTGATTCACAAGTTCCCGAAGAGGAACCGGAAGAAGAGTCGGAACCGGAAGAAGAATCGGAACCGGAAGAAGAATCGGAACCGGATGAAGAAATAGAACCGGTGGGGGAAATAATAAAACGGTTAAGTAAAAGAAAATCCTCAACCAACCGACCAAAGTTAATTATGGTCAATGGTGTTTCCGCCAAGGAAGCAAAATATTGGGAGGATTACCAATTCTCCGATGAATCGGATTCCGACGAGAATTCCGATGATGTTATAGAAATTACCCCAACTGAATTTAAAAAGGCAAAAGAAAATAATAAGGGAAAGGGCATAAAAATAGAGAAATCTAATTCCAACCCCGATGAACTTTATATGTATCGTCAACCCCCGAAGTCCTTAAGTTGTAACAATGACCCGGGAACCTCTAAACCACCAGGTTTTTCTAAAACAATGTGGACAACGACGGCTCGTATTAGGGGAACATCATATATCCCTAGAAACTTGGCAAAACGAACCAAAACCGAAGAAGAAGAAACGAGCGAGTCGGAATAAGATAGTTGTATTCGTGTGGTGTAATATATGGAATATAGTGTTCTTATGCTTTATGATATATGTAAAAATTGCTTGTATTAATAAGTATTTTTTTTATGAATCTAACTCTTGTCTATTTTACAGTTTAAAAACACAAAATGGATAGACAACCCAATATTTTAAGAGACCTACCCGGAGACATGATTGATGAAATCTTGTCTAGAGTCGGCCAGAATTCTTCGGCACAACTATTTAAGGCGAGATCAGTTTGTAAGACATTCGAAGAACGTTCCAAGAATGTCTTGGTTTATAAGAGACTTTCATTTGAAAGATGGGGGATATCACATTGGGAAACCCATAAGTTACGATGTGTTTACTTTGACGCATATATTGCGGGGAACCCAAATGCTATTTTACGCAACGGGTTAAGAAATTATTTTGACTCAATATATCCGAATATTGGACTTCGTGATTTAGAAAAAGCGGCTAACATGCAACATAAAGAAGCATGTTATGCTTACGGATTAGTAATGTTCGCTTCTCACCAAAGTGAGAACAAGAACATCGGGCTACAACTATTAAACAAAACGTTTCCACAAGTGACGGAGTCGGTAATTGGGGTAAGAAATGAGGTTTTTAGATTATTACGGGACTGTTGGACATTACGTAACCCTCGTCCCTTTGATGACGTTACAACACGCTGTCTTATCAACGGCCATAACGGTTATGTTGCACAAGACCAAGGATGGGAAGTAGTCCTAGTAAAACCAGAATGCATGACTTGTTTCTGGACGTATGAATTACGTGTCTTTATTGCCTTTGCTGAACGACTTGTGTACTAGCTAGAATTGTCTTCACAACTATCTTGTATCAAAGTTATTGTGTGCTATATTTCATGCTTTATGTAAAATAAGCGGTATTGTAAGTTTGTAAAATATTGTATAAAAGTTTGAACGCGAAATATTATTATAATCAGTTTTTCATATAGAATTGTAGTAGTTGAATTGTATATTAGCTACTAAGTATGAACTTAACGGGTAGGTACTACCCGAATTTAAACTTATAAAACGCTAATATGAAGAAAAAGCTTTTATAAATGAGTTCATATTATGCTACGAAATACTATTAACTACTCTTAATATTCTGTATGATTAACTTGTTCCATTTAACTATTTTGAAGGAAATGGCACCGACTACTCGACACACCGTGAATATGAATGAAGAGGAATTTCGTACTTTTCTAGCTTCAAACATAGCCGTAGTACAGGCTGCGCTACATACCAACAATAACCTTGGATCTAGCAGTACAGGAAATCGTGTAGGATGCACCTACAAAGAATTCACTGCCTGCAAACCTTTGGAATTTGATGGAACCGAAGGACCGATCGGATTGAAACGGTGGACCGAGAAGGTTGAATCGGTGTTTGCCATAAGTAAGTGTACTGAAGAGGACAAAGTGAAGTACGCTACGCATACCTTCACAGGTTCTGCGTTAACATGGTGGAATACCTATCTAGAGCAAGTGGGACAAGATGATGCGTACGCACTACCGTGGTCAGCATTCAAGCACTTGATGAACGAGAAGTACCGTCCCAGAACCGAGGTCAATAAGCTCAAGACAGAACTTAGAGGGTTACGAACCCAAGGATTTGATATTACCACGTACGAAAGACGATTCACAGAATTGTGCCTATTGTGTCCGGGAGCATTCGAAGATGAGGAAGAGAAGATCGACGCGTTTGTGAAAGGATTACCGGAAAGAATCCAAGAAGATATAAGTTCACACGAGCCCGCCTCCATACAACAGGCATGTAGAATGGCTCACAAACTAGTGAACCAGATTGAAGAAAGAATTAAAGAACAGACTGCTGAAGAGGCCAATGTGAAGCAAGTCAAAAGAAAGTGGGAGGAAAACGGTGATAAGAATCACCAATACAACAACAACAACAGCAATTACAACAATAATCTCAACAATTATCCCAACAATCGCAACATCAATCGCAACTACAACAAACGGCCCAACAACAACAACAACAACAACAACAACAACAGCAACTACAACAATCATCCCAACAACAATAATAACCGCAACAACAACAACAATCAGAAGCAACTATGCCAAAGGTGTGAAAAGAATCACTCGGGGTTCTGCACCAAATTTTGCAACAAGTGTAAAAGAAATGGTCATAGCGCGGCGAAGTGTGAGGTCTACGGACCAGGGGTTAATAGAACGAAAGGAACAAATGGTGTCGGAACGAGTAATGGCGGAGCAAGTAGTGTCGGAGCAAGTTATGCCAATGTAGTTTGTTATAAATGTGGAAAACCAGGCCACATTATTAGAAATTGCCCGAACCAGGAGAACACGAATGGACAAGGCCGTGGAAGAGTTTTCAATATTAATGCGGTAGAGGCACAGGAAGACCCGGAGCTTGTTACGGGTACGTTTCTTATTGACAATAAATCTGCTTACGTTTTATTTGATTCGGGTGCGGATAGAAGCTATATGAGTAGAGATTTTTGTGCTAAATTAAGTTGTCCATTGACGCCTTTGGATAGTAAATTTTTACTCGAATTAGCAAATGGTAAATTAATTTCAGCAGATAATATATGTCGGAATCGAGAAATTAAACTGGTTAGCGAAACATTTAAGATTGATTTGATACCAGTAGAGTTAGGGAGTTTTGATGTGATAATCGGTATGGACTGGTTGAAAGAAGTGAAAGCGGAGATCGTTTGTTACAAAAATGCAATTCGCATTATACGAGAAAAAGGAAAACCCTTAATGGTGTACGGAGAAAAGGGCAACACGAAGCTACATCTTATTAGTAATTTGAAGGCACAAAAACTAATAAGAAAAGGTTGCTATGCTGTTCTAGCACACGTCGAGAAAGTACAAACTGAAGAAAAGAGCATCAATGATGTTCCCATTGCAAAAGAATTTCCCGATGTATTTCCGAAAGAATTACCGGGATTACCCCCACATCGATCCGTTGAATTTCAAATAGATCTTGTACCAGGAGCTGCACCAATAGCTCGTGCTCCTTACAGACTCGCACCCAGCGAGATGAAAGAACTGCAAAGCCAATTACAAGAACTTTTAGAGCGTGGTTTCATTCGACCAAGCACATCACCGTGGGGAGCTCCTGTTTTGTTTGTCAAGAAGAAAGATGGTACATTCAGGTTGTGTATCGACTACCGAGAGTTGAACAAACTTACCATCAAGAACCGCTACCCACTACCGAGAATCGACGACTTATTTGATCAACTACAAGGCTCGTCTGTTTATTCAAAGATTGACTTACGTTCCGGGTATCATCAAATGCGGGTGAAAGAAGATGATATTCCAAAGACTGCTTTCAGAACACGTTACGGTCATTACGAGTTTATGGTCATGTCGTTTGGTTTAACTAATGCACCAGCTGTGTTCATGGACCTTATGAACCGAGTGTGTGGACCATACCTTGACAAGTTTGTCATTGTTTTCATTGATGACATACTTATTTACTCAAAGAATGACCAAGAACACGGTGAACATTTGAGAAAGGTGTTAGAAGTATTGAGGAAGGAAGAATTGTACGCTAAGTTTTCAAAGTGTGCATTTTGGTTGGAAGAAGTTAAATTCCTCGGTCACATAGTGAACAAAGAAGGTATTAAGGTGGATCCGGCAAAGATAGAAACTGTTGAAAAGTGGGAAACCCCGAAAACTCCGAAACACATACGCCAGTTTTTAGGACTAGCTGGTTACTACAGAAGGTTCATCCAAGACTTTTCCAGAATAGCAAAACCCTTGACTGCATTAACGCATAAAGGGAAGAAATTTGAATGGAATGATGAACAAGAGAAAGCGTTTCAGTTATTGAAGAAAAAGCTAACTACGGCACCTATATTGTCATTGCCTGAAGGGAATGATGATTTTGTGATTTATTGTGACGCATCAAAGCAAGGTCTCGGTTGTGTATTAATGCAACGAACGAAGGTGATTGCTTATGCGTCTAGACAATTGAAGATTCACGAACAAAATTATACGACGCATGATTTGGAATTAGGCGCGGTTGTTTTTGCATTAAAGACTTGGAGGCACTACTTATATGGGGTCAAAAGTATTATATATACCGACCACAAAAGTCTTCAACACATATTTAATCAGAAACAACTGAATATGAGGCAGCGTAGGTGGATTGAATTATTAAATGATTACGATTTTGAGATTCGTTACCACCCGGGGAAGGCAAATGTGGTAGCCGATGCCTTGAGCAGGAAGGATAGAGAACCCATTCGAGTAAAATCTATGAATATAATGATTCATAATAACATTACTACTCAAATAAAGGAGGCGCAACAAGGAGTTTTAAAAGAGGGAAATTTAAAGGATGAAATACCCAAAGGATCGGAGAAGCATCTTAATATTCGGGAAGACGGAACCCGGTATAGGGCTGAAAGGATTTGGGTACCAAAATTTGGAGATATGAGAGAAATGGTACTTAGAGAAGCTCATAAAACCAGATACTCAATACATCCTGGAACGGGGAAGATGTACAAGGATCTCAAGAAACATTTTTGGTGGCCGGGTATGAAAGCCGATGTTGCTAAATACGTAGGAGAATGTTTGACGTGTTCTAAGGTCAAAGCTGAGCATCAGAAACCATCAGGTCTACTTCAACAACCCGAAATCCCGGAATGGAAATGGGAAAACATTACCATGGATTTCATCACTAAATTGCCAAGGACTGCAAGTGGTTTTGATACTATTTGGGTAATAGTTGATCGTCTCACCAAATCAGCACACTTCCTACCAATAAGAGAAGATGACAAGATGGAGAAGTTAGCACGACTGTATTTGAAGGAAGTCGTCTCCAGACATGGAATACCAATCTCTATTATCTCTGATAGGGATGGCAGATTTATTTCAAGATTCTGGCAGACATTACAGCAAGCATTAGGAACTCGTCTAGACATGAGTACTGCCTATCATCCACAAACTGATGGGCAGAGCGAAAGGACGATACAAACGCTTGAAGACATGCTACGAGCATGTGTTATTGATTTCGGAAACAGTTGGGATTGACATCTACCGTTAGCAGAATTTTCCTACAACAACAGCTACCATTCAAGCATTGAGATGGCGCCGTTTGAAGCACTTTATGGTAGAAAGTGCAGGTCTCCGATTTGTTGGAGTGAGGTGGGGGATAGACAGATTACGGGTCCGGAGATTATACAAGAAACTACCGAGAAGATCATCCAAATTCAACAACGGTTGAAAACCGCCCAAAGTCGACAAAAGAGCTACGCTGACATTAAAAGAAAAGATATAGAATTTGAAATTGGAGAGATGGTCATGCTTAAAGTTTCACCTTGGAAAGGCGTTGTTCGATTTGGTAAACGAGGGAAATTAAATCCAAGGTATATTGGACCATTCAAGATTATTGATCGTGTCGGACCAGTAGCTTACCGACTTGAGTTACCTCAACAACTCGCGGCTGTACATAACACTTTCCACGTCTCGAATTTGAAGAAATGTTTTGCTAAAGAAGATCTCACTATTCCGTTAGATGAAATCCAAATCAACGAAAAACTCCAATTCATCGAAGAACCCGTCGAAATAATGGATCGTGAGGTTAAAAGACTTAAGCAAAACAAGATACCAATTGTTAAGGTTCGATGGAATGCTCGTAGAGGACCCGAGTTCACCTGGGAGCGTGAAGATTAGATGAAGAAGAAATACCCGCATCTATTTCCAGAAGATTCGTCAACACCTTCAACAGCTTAAAATTTCGGGACGAAATTTATTTAACGGGTAGGTACTGTAGTGACCCGAACTTTTCCATGTTTATATATATTAATTGAGATTGATGTTTACATGATTAAATGTTTCCAACATGTTAAGCAATCAAACTTGTTAAGACTTGATTAATTGAAATAGGTTTCATATAGACAATTGACCACCCAAGTTGACCGGTGATTCACGAACGTTAAAACTTGTAAAAAACTATATGATGACATATATATGGTTATATATATAGTTAACATGATATTATGATAAGTAAACATATCATTAATTATATTAACAATGAACTACATATGTAAAAACAAGACTACTAACTTAATGATTTTGAAACGAGACATATATGTAACGTTTATCGTTGTAACGACATTTAATGTATATATATCATATTAAGAGATATTCGTACATCATAATATCATGATAATATAATAATTTAAAATCTCTTTTGTTATTATAAACATTGGGTTAACAACATTTAACAAGATCGTTAACCTAAAGGTTTCAAAACAACACTTACATGTAACGACTAACGATGACTTAACGACTCAGTTAAAATGTATATACATGTAGTGTTTTAATATGTATTTATACACTTTTGAAAGACTTCAATACACTTATCAAAATACTTCTACTTAACAAAAATGCTTACAATTACATTCTCGTTCAGTTTCATCAACAATTCTACTCGTATGCACCCGTATTCGTACTCGTACAATACACAGCTTTTAGATGTATGTACTATTGGTATATACACTCCAATGATCAGCTCTTAGCAGCCCATGTGAGTCACCTAACACATGTGGGAACCATCATTTGGCAACTAGCATGAAATATCTCATAAGATTACAAAAATATGAGTAATCATTCATGACTTATTTACATGAAAACAAAATTACATATCCTTTATATCTAATCCATACACCAACGACCAAAAACACCTACAAACACTTTCATTCTTCAATTTTCTTCATCTAATTGAACTCTCTCAAGTTCTATCTTCAAGTTCTAAGTGTTCTTCATAAATTCCAAAAGTTCTAGTTTCACAAAATCAAGAATACTTTCAAGTTTGCTAGCTCACTTCCAATCTTGTAAGGTGATCATCCAACCTCAAGAAATCTTTGTTTCTTACAGTAGGTTATCATTCTAATACAAGGTAATAATCATATTCAAACTTTGGTTCAATTTCTATAACTATAACAATCTTATTTCAAGTGATGATCTTACTTGAACTTGTTTCCGTGTCATGATTTTGCTTCAAGAACTTTGAGCCATCCAAGGATCCATTGAAGCTAGATCCATTTTTCTCTTTTCCAGTAGGTTCATCCAAGGAACTTAAGGTAGTAATGATGTTCATAACATCATTCGATTCATACATATAAAGCTATCTTATTCGAAGGTTTAAACTTGTAATCACTAGAACATAGTTTAGTTAATTCTAAACTTGTTCGCAAACAAAAGTTAATCCTTCTAACTTGACTTTTAAAATCAACTAAACACATGTTCTATATCTATATGATATGCTAACTTAATGATTTAAAACCTGGAAACACGAAAAACACCGTAAAACCGGATTTACGCCGTCGTAGTAACACCGCGGGCTGTTTTGGGTTAGTTAATTAAAAACTATGATAAACTTTGATTTAAAATTTGTTATTCTGAGAAAATGATTTTTATTATGAACATGAAACTATATCCAAAAATTATGGTTAAACTCAAAGTGGAAGTATGTTTTCTAAAATGGTCATCTAGACGTCGTTCTTTCGACTGAAATGACTACCTTTACAAAAACGACTTGTAACTTATTTTTCCGACTAGAAACCTATATTTTTTTTGTTTAGATTCATAAAATAGAGTTCAATATGAAACCATAGCAATTTGATTCACTCAAAACGGATTTAAAATGAAGAAGTTATGGGTAAAACAAGATTGGATAATTTTTCTCATTTTAGCTACGTGAAAATTGGTAACAAATCTATTCCAACCATAACTTAATCAACTTGTATTATATATTATGTAATCTTGAGATACCATAGACACGTATACAATGTTTCGACCTATCATGTCGACACATCTATATATATTTCGGAACAACCATAGACACTCTATATGTGAATGTTGGAGTTAGCTATACAGGGTTGAGGTTGATTCCAAAATATATATAGTTTGAGTTGTGATCAATACTGAGATACGTATACACTGGGTCGTGGATTGATTCAAGATAATATTTATCGATTTATTTCTGTACATCTAACTGTGGACAACTAGTTGTAGGTTACTAACGAGGACAGCTGACTTAATAAACTTAAAACATCAAAATATATTAAAAGTGTTGTAAATATATTTTGAACATACTTTGATATATATGTATATATTGTTATAGGTTCGTGAATCAACCAGTGGCCAAGTCTTACTTCCCGACGAAGTAAAAATCTGTGAAAGTGAGTTATAGTCCCACTTTTAAAATCTAATATTTTTGGGATGAGAATACATGCAGGTTTTATAAATGATTTACAAAATAGACACAAGTACGTGAAACTACATTCTATGGTTGAATTATCGAAATCGAATATGCCCCTTTTTATTAAGTCTGGTAATCTAAGAATTAGGGAACAGACACCCTAATTGACGCGAATCCTAAAGATAGATCTATTGGGCCTAACAAACCCCATCCAAAGTACCGGATGCTTTAGTACTTCGAAATTTATATCATATCCGAAGGGTGTCCCGGAATGATGGGGATATTCTTATATATGCATCTTGTTATTGTCGGTTACCAGGTGTTCACCATATGAATGATTTTTATCTCTATGTATGGGATGTGTATTGAAATATGAAATCTTGTGGTCTATTGTTACGATTTGATATATATAGGTTAAACCTATAACTCACCAACATTTTTGTTGACATTTAAAGCATGTTTATTCTCAGGTGAATATTAAGAGCTTCCGCTGTTGCATACTAAAATAAGGACAAGATTTGGAGTCCATGTTTGTATGATATTGTGTAAAAACTGCATTCAAGAAACTGATTTCGATGTAACATATTTGTATTGTAAACCATTATGTAATGGTCGTGTGTAAACAGGATATTTTAGATTATCATTATTTGATAATCTACGTAAAGCTTTTTAAACCTTTATTTATGAAATAAAGGTTATGGTTTATTTTAAAAATGAATGCAGTCTTTGAAAAACGTCTCATATAGAGGTCAAAACCTCGCAACGAAATCAATTAATATGGAACGTTTTTAATCAATAAGAACGGGACATTTCACATGAGTCGCCAAAAGAGTTATGCTGATGTAAGAAGAAAACTGCTAGAATTTCAAGTGGGCGACAAAGTCATGTTGAAAGTGTCACCCTGGAAAGGCGTTGTACGATTCGGTAAACGAGGAAAGCTAAGTCCTAGGTACGTAGGACCCTTTGAAATCACCGAAAGAATTGGAGCAGTTGCTTATCGATTAAAGCTACCACAAGAACTTAGTAGTGTTCATGACACATTTCACGAGTCAAATTTGAAGAAATGTTTAGCTGAAGAGGATGTCGTAATTCCTCTTGATGAAATACGAATTAATGATAAACTCCATTTTATCGAAGAACCTGTTGAAATCATGGACCGTGAGGTTAAACAATTAAAACAAAGCAAAATACCGATAGTTAGGGTTCGTTGGAATGCAAGACGAGGACCCGAGTTTACTTGGGAACGTGAGGATCAAATGAAGCAAAAGTATCCACATTTGTTCACTGATATCGCTCATGAAACAGGTACTACTCAAAATTTCGGGACGGAATTTTCTTTAACGGGGAGGTACTGTAATGACCCGGAAAATTTCGACTTATTTAAACCAGTTCTCTATATGATTTAATATTATGTAAATATACATATATATATATATATATATATATATATATATATATATATATATATTATAAGATGTACAAGTAAAACACTAATTGCTACTGTAAAAACGACTTTGCTACAGTAAAACACTATTTGCTACAGTAAACACTATTTGCTACAGTGAAACACTATTTGATACAGTACACACTATTTGCTACAGTGAAACCGTATTTTGCTACATGCTACAGTGAAAACGACTTTGCTACAGCGAACACTTTTTGCTACAGTAAACACTATTTACTACAGTAAACACTATTTGATGTCGACGAACTAGAAAACAAGCAGAAATGAGCTGTTCAACCTAGCCATGCGATCGCATGGCAAAAGCACTGAAAACCCATGCGATCGCATGGGGACCAAAAACACTATTTGCTACAATAAATATTATGTCGACGAACTAGCAAACAAAACGCCATGCGATCGCATGGCAAAAGCACTGAAAACCCATGCGATCGCATGGGGACCAAAATCAGGAAACATGCCTATAAAATGCCAGTTTATTCGACGAATGTTTACACACTTTATTTTCTGCACTCAATATTTATATTTATAATTATAATTATAATTTTAATTTTAAGTTTAATAATAATAAAGTATATTCGAGGGTATTTTAATTCGGATTTCAAACCGCTTTAAGCTAAGGAAATATTGGGTACTGTTCGGGGTATTGTTCTTGAATCCAAGGCCAACCATACAGTCCTCTACCATCATTACGTCTACGCAATTTGCCTACAATATTGAGTCTCAATATTGAACCGTGAGTTTATAGTCTCCTTTTTTAAATACTTTAAATATTTTTGGGCTGAGAATACATGCAATTTATTTTAAACGCAATAAGACACAAGTACATGCTAAATTCCACACTGAGTTAAACCGAAAATCCCTTAGCTTTGGTAACTAGTAGCTGCCAGTACATAGGATATGGACTGGTGGGTGCGAATAATTGTATATGGATCTATAGGGCTTGACATCCCCGTCCGAGCTAGAGCGCTAGCCTTTTAACGGACGTATGTTATTTGAGTTTAAGACATGTTGGTTTGCGTGTATTAAAACGAATGGGGTAATTATCACTATAGCGTTAAGTTTAGTTACCAGGGTGCTCTGGTACGTAGAATCTATTAATAAACTTTTGATGAAATCTTGTGGTCTATCTTTATATATGATTATGACTCGAACAATTAAACCTATAACTCACCAACATTCGTGTTGACTTTTTAGCATGTTTTATTCTCAGGTCCTTAGACTGCTTCCGCTGTGATGTGCTTGTTGCCTGCATGGAGTCTCTCATGTTTTGTACAAAGTTTATTGCATTCAAAATAAAACTGCGTTGTGTAATAAATAATTGGACTGTGATGTCAACATGTAAATTAAAGACTTATGTATTTTGGGGTTTTGCTTATACCTAAGTACTCGCCCACATGTTTATAACTTTCTATGCTTAGAAAGTCACTTATTTTAATGAATGCAATATTTTATCAAAACGTATCATATAGAGGTCAAAACCTCACTGTAGAATCAATGATTAACGTGCCGCGTCAATAGCGATTTTGACGGGTCGTTACATATACGTATGTTTTTCTTTTATTTTAAAGAAAACCACAACTAAGCCATCATGATTCATCATTTCACTTTTTCTTTTCTTCCAACAATTAGTGTAAGTTCATAATGACTTCCATTATAAGTCTATAATGCACATTTATTTATTAAACAAATTGAATAAAACAATGTGTATGGATAGCTTTTAATAATATCTCTTTGATAATGTATACTTGTACATTTTATATAAATTACAAGATAGAAACAAGTAACAAAGATTACTTGCTATCCTACACATAGACATCTCTATACATATGTATGGATATTATTTTTATACACTTGTGATATTATGTATCCAATCAAATAACAATGTCACAATATGTATAATAGGGATGAAAATATTCAAATCATATTCAAATATGTAATTGATATTTATTTGCTAATTGTGTGTGACCCTATAGGTTCAAATGTTATTAGTAGTGTAGACATAAGTTGTACCTTGGGCATTAATAACCAACAGAAATATTATCAAAAAAAAAGGTAAAAACTTATTTGTGCAAGCTAAATATTTGTAACAGATCTATGGATCCCACAAAAATCCCATATATAATAATGTCACAAGCTTGCTGCATAAACTACAAGCAGAAGAAAAGAGACTTCAATGGATTCAGTTACTTGTACTCTGTTACTGTTGTTGTGCTGTTGCTGTTTCTACATTTCGCCATTTGCAGAAGCAGCTCATAATAATAATAATAATGTGACATATGATAGAAGGTCACTTATTATTAATGGTGAAAGAAAGCTTCTTATTTCAGGGGCTATTCACTACCCTCGTAGTGTTCCTGCTGTAAGTTTACCTTCCTCTCAAAATAATCATGATTTTGTTGAAGGTTGTAAATATCAATGAAATGTTTGTTAAAATTACAAGGTGTTTTTTTGCTAAGTTAGTTGATGAAACAGTTTACATATGATAATTTATGCGTTTTACGGTTTTAGTTATGTACAAGATTCTATGTTGGCAACTTTACTCGAAGGTATCGATGAAAAATGAAAATGCAGTTTTATGCTTTCTTTATAATTTGGTGTGTTTGTTGTATACTTGTATCTAATACTTCATAAAGTTCATATTTTTATCTAAAAGTGAGAAACTTTAGACAATTCCGTGTGAATTTGATTCTATCTAAGTACTGTAATAATATACACAGCTTTGTGTTGTGATAGATGTGGCCTGGATTGGTAAAAGCTGCAAAAGAAGGAGGTGTAGACGTGATCGAAACATACGTGTTTTGGAATGAACATGAACCATCACCAGGCAATGTGAGTATCTTTACATTGAAAAAAAAAAAAACAAACTTTACTTCTTCAAGATGTTAATCTAGTCAAAGTGCTCGTTTCAAATGTCTAAATTATGATGATTAGTTGATCTTGTGTTTTCTTGATGGCCATTTAGTACTATTTTGAAGGAAGGTATGATCTAGTCAAATTTGTGAAGACAATTCAAGATGCCGGTTTGCTTCTAATTCTCAGAATTGGGCCATATATTTGTTCAGAATGGAAATTTGGGTGAGATGTTAACTTTTTACGGAGTATTAAATATTAGAATCCTGTTTTTTTGCTTAAACCATAATATTTGTTTTAGACTCCTAATGTGTTCCAAAAACTATACAGTGGTATACCTCTGTGGTTGCATTATGTTCCAGTCACCATTTTCAGAACCGACAATGAACCTTTCAAGGTATGGATTCGTTTTGTTGTCGTTTAGGTATCACGAGAAAACTGATTATTATTATTGAGTTAATATTGGTGGTGAGTGCAGTATTACATGCAAAACTTCACAACTCTGATTGTGAATATGATGAAGAAAGAAAAGCTTTTTACATTACAAGGAGGCCCCATCATCTTATCTCAGGCGAGTACTGATAAATTTCTTCTGGGATTCAGCTTCATTTCACATTCTTAATCTATATCATAAAATCTGTGTCTTAAAAAAGTTTAAATGTGAATTATTTTGTTGATTCTAGGTGGAAAATGAGTATAATGAAGGTGATTATGGCAATGGTGGAAAAGCATATGCTTACTGGGCTGCTAAAATGGTTGTTTCTCAGAATACAGGTGTACCATGGATTATGTGTCAGCAGTGGGATGTACCAGATCAAATCGTAATAACGAAATCTTGTTTTATTATGTGTAAATAATTATTTATTATTTGCAAATAATTATAATTATTGCCTAAAACAATATTATTATTTTTATAACAGATCAATACATGCAATGGATTTTATTGTGATGATTTCAAGCCAAGCGACCCAACAATGCCCAAAATCTGGACTGAGAATTGGACAGGATGGTATGCAGTATATATGCAAGTAAATTATTTTCTTTTTTATTTTTATTTTTTTTATTATCAGTCTTGTTGTTATGGTGGATGGCATAGGTGTAAGTATTATGGAGGTAGAATTCCGCATCGGCCTGTTGAAGATATTGCATTTTCTGTTGCTCGATTCTTCCAGAAAGGAGGAACCGTAAATAATTACTATATGGTATTATTGTCTTCACGAGCTCTTGATTCATTAATGCAACGTTAGTTTTGATACCTTGATTTTGATTTGATCATGGACTTTGACTCTGTGTTTTTCCTGTTGACATATAGTACCATGGCGGGACCAACTTTGGACGCACTTCTGGTGGGCCGTTTATTACCACAAGTTATGATTATGATGCACCAATTGACGAATATGGTTAGCCCATTGATTGAACCAAACCTCTTCTTTCATATGTATCATAATCATAATAAGGACATTCAGAATTCAAATTTAAGGTTTAAATAATTTCGTGTATGGGTTATAGGGTTACCGAGGTTTCCAAAATGGGGGCACCTATGATGATTTTCAGCCGTATCTTCTAGATGTTTCCATTCTAGCCGTAATCTAGATTTTTCTAGATGTTCAAAGAAGCCGGTTGAAGAAGCAAAGTTGGAAACAATTATGGCTAGCCACTTGTTTGACAACTCATATTGAAGTATTCAAATTGGAAACGATTACGGCTAGCCACACTTTTCTGCGTTCACACTTTTCCACCTCCTCAAATTTTTCCTATAAATAAAGGTGGAAACCTTCATTGTAATGCATTTCAGAAAAGTGTAATCACACCTAGTTAGTGTGTGTGAGTTAAAGTGTAATCATAACCAAGAGTGAATACACCCTAGAGAGTGGTGAGAATTCCTAGTGTGTTAGTTTGAGAGTTTTTTATTTATTTGAGTTTTGTAATACTCTGTAATCTATTCTTGTGAGTAATAGAGTTATTTTCTCTCAAATTTGTGTGTACCAACGTCCAGTCAATCCCCTCTTAATCACAACAAGTGGTATCAGAGCTTGGTTAGAGGCGTTGGTCGAGTGTTTGAGTTTTCTGAAGTTTTCAACCCCGTTTGTGTTGAAAAATTATTTGTAAGGTGATAATGTCCACGGAAGAGTCAGGATCATCTTTCGGAGCCATGATTATGCTCACTGCCACCAACTACATGATGTGGAAACCTCGGATGGAAGATCTCCTCAGCTGTAAGGATTTGTTTGACCCTATTGAATTAAAGGGTACAAATCCTGATTCCGCCAAAATAGAACGAGTGGAAGAAGTTAAACCGAAAAACTATTGGTCAGATCCGTCAATGGATTGATCATAGTGTCTTCCACCATGTTGCACAAGAGACAGACGCATATGTCCTCTGGAAAAAGTTGGAGGACATGTACCATGCCAAGACTGCTCGGAATAAAGCCCTGTTGATGAGGCGTTTAGTCAACATGAAGCTTAAAAGTGGAACTTCAGTTGCCGAGTATACCAGTGAGTTTCAGAGCTTGGTCAACCAGTTATCGTCTGTAGAGATGCCGCTTGGCGATGAAGTTCAGGCGCTACTGCTACTTAGTTCTCTTCCCGATAGTTGGGAAACGCTGGTAGTAACACTCAGCAACTCAGCCCCGAATGCCAAACTTACCATTTCAATGGTCAAGGATGCCCTATTCAGTGAAGAGACAAGGAGAAAGGACATGGGCACAGATCAGACCCATGCCTTTGTCACAGAGAATCGGGGGAGACAACAAATAAGTAGCAAAAATAAATGGAGAGGCAGAAGTAAGAGCAGGGGCAGGTCCTCTGATAGCAGAAAATCAATATATAAATGCTATCATTGTGGATTAGAGGGGCATATGAAGAAGAACTACTACAGATTGAAAGAGGAACAAGGTCAGAGCAGTTCACAATCGAAGAATAAAGGTGGAGAAACATTAGTTACTATCACTGGTGATGTAGCTTATTGTTCAACCCATGATGAGACATGCCTTCACGTCTCACGAGAAGACACGAAATGGGTGGTAGATACTGCAGCTTTCTACCACGTGACTCCATACAAGGAATACTTCATAACATACAAAGCTGGTGACTTTGGAGCTGTGAAAATGGGAAATTCCAGTTCCGCTGAGATTGTTGGAATTGGTGATGTCAAGATAAAGACAAGTTCCGGGAGCACAATCACTCTGAAGGATGTTCGCCATGTGCCAGATCTTCGGCTGAATCTACTTTCTGGAGTAGCTCTTGACAAACAGGGCTAGGATAGTCATTTCAGTAGAGGCACATGGAAATTGTCAAGAGGCGCTATGATAGTCGCTCGAGGACACATTTGTGGCACACTATACAAAACTCATGTGAAGATCTGTACAGACGGCCTTAATGTTGCAGAAAAAGAGGCGTCACAAAATTTATGGCACCAGAGACTCGGTCACATGAGTGAAAAAGGGTTGTCTACCCTAATAAAGAAAAAGCTTATCAATGTAGACAAGGACGCTGCACTAAATCCTTGCAATCATTGTCTATTTGGTAAGCAACATAGAGTCTCGTTTAATTCCTCTTCAACGAGAAGATCAGAGTTACTCAGTCTGGTGCACTCTGATGTTTGCGGTCCCTTGGAGGTTGAATCAATTGGCGGCAACCGATACTTTCTAACATTTATCGATGATGCTTCTCGAAAGGTGTGGGTATATTTCTTGCGGACGAAGGACCAAGTTTTCGATTACTTCAAACAGTTCCATGTCATGGTAGAACGTGAGACAGGAAAGAAGTTAAAGTTTCTTCGATCCGACAACGGCGGTGAATACTCTTCCAGGCAGTTCGATGCCTATTGCAGATCATATGGCATCTGACATGAGAAGACAGTTCCACGTACCCCTCAACACAATGGTATAGCAGAAAGAATGAACCGAACAATCATGGAACGTGTTCAGAGCATGCTCAGTATGGCTAAGCTGCCAAAGCCATTCTGGGGATAAGCAGTCAGAGCCGCATGTTACTTGATCAACCGATCTCCATCAGTACCACTGAATTTTGAAGTTCCGGAGAAACTTTGGTCTGGAAAGGATCCATCATACTCTCACTTAAGAGTATTTGGATGTTTGGCGTACGCACATGTATCCAAGGAGCTCAGGCAGAAGCTGGATGTAAAGACTACTCCATGCATATCCATAGGCTATGGAGATGAAGAATTTGGATACAGATTATGGGATTCAAAGGAGAAAAAGGTGATCAGAAGTAGGGACGTGGTGTTCCATGAAATCCAGACAATAGAAGATATTGAAAAGTCCACAATATCTCAGAAATCAAATGTTGTCACTCAGGTGCCAGAGGTAACAACAGAATCATTTATGAGAAATGAACATGCAGTGCAAGATGAAATACCAGAAGTAGAAGATAATGAGAAAAATGACGGTGCTGAGCAGGGGGAGCCACAACCCCATCTGCCAGATGTTCCAGGACCATCACAAGGCTAAGATGATGGTGAATCTCCTCAGTATATTTTAGAAGTTCGAAGATCTGAACAAGGTCGGATTCCATCGAGTAGATATCCGGAATCCGAGTACCTTCTACTTACTGAAGATGGAGAACCAGAGAGTTTTCATGAAGCAATATCTCATAAGGACAAAGAAAAATGGTTGCTCGCAATGCAGGATGAGATGGATTCTCTGCAGAAAAATCAGACTTATGAGATCGTAGAACTTCCACAAGGGAAGAAGGCACTGAAAAATAAATGGGTGTTCAAGCTGAAAAAGGATGGCAGTGGAAAAGTGGTGAAATACAAAGCACGACTTGTAGTTAAAGGATTCCAATAGAAGAAAGGGATTGATTTTGACGAGATATTTTCACCAGTAGTCAAGATGACTTCAATTAGAGTCATACTTGGTTTGGTCGCAAGTATGAACTTAGAACTTGAACAGATGGATGTAAAGACGGCTTTTCTTCATGGAGATTTACATGAAGAAATTTACATGGAGCAGCCAGAAGGTTTTGAGGTTTCAGGAGATAATCTCGTATGCAAGCTGAAGAAAAGTTTGTACGGTTTAAAGCAGGCACCTAGGCAGTGGTACAAGAAGTTTGACTCGTGCATGGTGAGTCAAGGGTACAAGAAAACTGCAGCGGATGAGTGTGTCTATATTCAGAAGTTTTCTGAAAGAAATTTCGTTGCTCTTCTACTATATGTAGACGATATTTTGATCGTAGGGAAAGATGCAACGAAGATCAACCAGCTGAAGAAGGAACTCTCTATGTCTTTTGACATGAAAGACTTAGGACAGGCTCAACAAATTTTGGGAATGCAGATTACCCGAGATAGGAAGAATAGAAGGTTATGGCTATCTAGGAGAAGTATATTGAACGAGTCCTTTCACAATTCAATATGAACAATGCCAAACCTGTTAGCATTCCATTAGCCAACCATTTCAAGTTAAGCAAGAGTTCCTGTCCCTCATCCAAGGAAGAGATCGGGAAGATGTCATCAGTACCATATTCTTCAGCGGTTGGAAGTTTGATGTATGCAATGGTGTGTACGAGACCCGATATTGCTCACGCAGTGGGAACAGTGAGTCGTTTTCTGTCTAACCCCGGGAAAGAGCATTGGAATGCGGTAAAATGGATTCTCATATATCTTAAAGGTACAACGAAGATATGTCTTTGTTACGGGGGAGCTGATCCAATCTTGGAAGGCTATACAGATGCAGATATGGCTGGAGATCCTGATAGTAGATTTTCAGGATTCATTTACACTTTTGCAGGGGGAGCTGTTTCATGGCAATCAAGACTACAGAAGTGCGTTGCATTATCCACAACTGAAGCAGAGTATATTGCTGCCGCAGAAGCTGGAAAAGAAATGTTGTGGTTAAAGCGTTATCTACAAGAATTTGGAATCAATCAAAAGGAGTACAAGGTACATTGTGACAGTCAGAGTGCTCTAGATTTGAGCAAGAACTCCATGTACCATTCCCGTACAAAACATATTGATATTCGCTATCATTGGATACGCGAGGTAATTGATCGACAACTGCTGAGACTAGTGAAGATCCATACAAAGGAGAATCCTGCGAATATGTTGACAAAGGTGGTGACTCGAGAGAATTTAGAGTTATGCAGAGACATAATCGGAATGTTTTCTATGGATACGTCTGGAGGGGGATAATTGATGATTTCCAGCCGTATCTTCTAGATGTTTCCATTCTAGCCGTAATCTAGATTTTTCTAGATGTTCAAAGAAGCCGGTTGAAGAAGCAAAGTTGGAAACAATTACGGCTAGCCACTTGTTTGACAACTCATATTGAAGTATTCAAATTGGAAACGATTACGGCTAGCCACCCTTTTCTGCGTTCACACCATCTAACGTTCACACTTTTCCACCTCCTCAAATTTTTCCTATAAATAGAGGTGGAAACCTTCATTGTAATGCATTTCAGAAAAGTGTAATCACACCTAGTTAGTGTGTGTGAGTTAAAGTGTAATCATAACCAAGAGTGAATACACCCTAGAGAGTGGTGAGAATTCCTAGTGTGTTAGTTTGAGAGTTTTTTGTTTATTTGAGTTTTATAATACTCTGTAATCTATTCTTGTGAGTAATAGAGTTATTTTCTCTCAAATTTGTGTGTACCTACGTCCGGTCAATCCCATCTTAATCACAACAACCTAAAGGAACTTCATCGAGCTATAAAGATGTGCGAACACGCATTGTTAAACTATGAACCAACCTTCATTCATCTTGGTTCTCAACAAGAGGTAGGTTTTCACAGGCTGATGTTTATGAAGAATTGAAGATCAATGTTAGTTTCTTCATGCGCTTTCATTTTTGTATGTGATCGAGTATTTTTTTACTTTTAATTTGTTACTCAGGCTGATGTTTATGAAAATGAATCGGGAGATTGTGCTGCCTTTATTGCCAACATAGATGATAAAAATGAGAAGACGGTACAGTTTCGAAATGCTTCATATACACTGCCACCATGGTCAGTAAGCATTCTTCCTGACTGCAAAAATGTCGTCTTCAACACCGCCAAGGTAAATTCTTTTTGAATTCAGAAAACAAATAAAAGTGGTTTTTTTAATCTTAAAACCAAAATTAACATTAAGCACCTTTTTATAAACAGGTTGGATCTCAAACTTCTACCATTGAAATGATACCAGATCAGTTGCAACCTTCAACAAATTGGGAAATTTTTGTTGAGAAAACAGGGATTTGGGGAGAGCCTGATTTTACTCGCAACGGCTTTGTTGATCACATTAATACCACAAAAGATACCACTGACTACCTTTGGCATATTATCAGGTTCATGTTTATAGAGAACTCTTCGTATATATATTAGTCAATAAATGTCAAAACTGAGGGAGGTTACATTTTTTTCTTGCAGAGTATATGTCGGCGGGAATGTAGAGCTTTTAAACGATGGAAACAAACTAACGCTCACTATCCAATCAAACAGCCATGCCCTTCATGTCTTTGTGAATGGTGTACTTCATGGTTGTATGCTCAAGATGCCTTATTCAAAAGTTAAGTTTCCTTTGCAAAAATTATAGTTTGACCTTTAGTTTGACCTTTCGTATATCAGATAACGCAGCTGGAGACAGTAGTGTTTCACAGTTCAACTTTGAGAGTCAGGTTTCTTTGAAGGTGTTAGATTATGGAGACATTTATACAAAACGAGAAAAAAAAAACTGTTTCTACACTTGCACGGATTTTGCAGATTTCGGGAAGCGTGAAGCAGTCAAATGCGGCGCATCTTGACATGGATGCGGCGCATTCATCGAGCAAAATAGTCCGAGAGTTATTGATGCGGAGCATTGAGCTGATATGGCGCATCAGGGGCCAGATACGGTGCATCACCATCTCGATGCGGCGCATCGAGTGCTGGTACATGAATCTGGAACGTGGAAATTGAAGGGATGCGGCGCATCACCTCTCAGATGCGGCGCATCGCCTCTTTGTCAGCAATTTGGCAAGTTGCAACCTTTACATCAGAGCATGCTTTGGCCTCCTTTCACTTTAGGTGCAAAGTTAATCACTTTACACCTAAAATTAGGGCTGTGATCATGCCATTACAAGGTGGAAAGCATGGCTAGATGGTAAACAAGATGATTACTTGTCATGATGAAGATTCCTAGCTAGTTGTCATGGTGTTCTTGTTTCTCCTATATATAGAACTCATTATATCATATTGTAACACACCAAATACAGATTCTCAGTAATAAACACTCTCTAGTTGGTCTGTGGACTAAAGCAATCACACCGATTGCATATAACCACGTTATATCTTGTGTCGTTCTTACATTTTCGCATTTATTATCTTTCGTTCATTAAGTGGGTTTGAGTGATCTTGATAGAATCACTACTCGGCTAATAGTCTTGTAGAATTAATAGCGTTGTTTGGATCCTAATATCCTAACAGAAGGCAGGAGGGGAGTATGAAATTGCTATTTTGAGCATGACTGTTGGCCACCAAGTAAGTTAGTTTATTTTATCTTATTATTTTTTATAAGATGTAAAAAAAATTCGATTGTGATCCTGGGTCTCGTTAAATAGAATGCAGGAGCTAATTACGAATGGGTTGGCGCTGGTTTAACCAGTGTGAAACTTGTAGGTTAATCAAAATGGACCCTTGGACTTATCTAACAACAAATGGACCTACAAGGTAAACTCAAAGATTAATCAAAATATGAGGTTTTAGGAGATAAAAAAAACTCGAACAACCAATACCAAATTTTAAAATAGAAACATTGTTCTCCCTGAAATTTGACATTTTTTTTCTTTCTGGTTTTTGCAGATCGAGTTAGAAGGAGAACATCTTGGTCTGCACAACGGTGGTGCTTCAAACTGGACATCGGTTTCCGAACCACCTAAAAATCATCCGTTGACATGGTACAAGGTATGCAATCCATTAAAACTATACGAAAAATGCTTACATTCAGTTGATTCAGCCTATTTCCAACCATTTTCTAAAAACTATTTTGTTTACATATTATAGAAGATGATTATGACTATGACTAATATTTAACTCTTGTAGGCTATTGTGGATGCCCCACCGGGCGAGGAGCCCGTTGCACTCGACATGAGCCACATGGGAAAGGGCCTAGCATGGCTAAACGGGGAGCAGATCGGAAGATATTGGACGACCCGTATGACTCCAACCGATAAGTGTGACAAAGAATGCGATTGTAGAGGCAAATTCAACCTTGATAGATGCCATACAGGATGTGGACAACCGACACAAAGATGGTACCATGTTCCAAGATCTTGGTTCAAACCATCAGGTAATGTTTTAGTGATATTTGAAGAGACAGGAGGAGACCCTGTTGGAGTATGATACAAATTCAAAGCGAGCGGAAGCATTTTTAAAACTTTACAAAATCATACTCTTCCACGGATCATTGTACAAAACTTTAGCAAACAAAACAAAATTAACGAAATTAAACAAGAGAAGATTAGAATACAACCTTTGTAGCCTTTTGAAGATCGAATCTGAAAAATCCAAAGAAGAGTTCCTCTAAACGGTAGACACCCAAAGTTCCAACCTTGTTTTAATCTATACCTTCTACTTAACGGATCTTTTCTTTTTCCTTATTTCCACCAAAACCAAACCCAATTATAGATCTCAAGTATTTTGGTTACTTGAAAAAGAGAAAGAGAAATATCATTTTGTATGTGTGTTTTTGTATCTCAAGTTTCTATATCTTTTCAATATCAAGATTTGGTATTATATAGAATTAAAATTGATACAATAATACATATAATACAAATATAAAGATTTTGAAAGATTTGCAAAATCAAATCTTTATATAAAATAAGATTTACAACTCAAATCAAATCTTATTTATATCAAATCAAATCTTATATATTATATAAAATATGATTATAGTACAAATCTTTATATAAAATAAGATTTATAAATCAAATCAAATCTTATTTATATCAAATCAAATCTTATATATTATATAAAATATGATTTGCAAAATCTAATCAAATCTCTACATATTTAGATTTGTAAGTATATGTACACACATAAAAAAAACTTACTTAATTTATTAAGCCATTAACTAATGATTAATAAATTAATTTACGATTAGAAGGTATATCAAACAATTTACGATTGGCCTTTGTGTGTGACCGAATAGGATAAATGGACTTTTATTATTTAATGTCATGGGCATATCTTCGGAATATATGTACCACGGTCAAACCACGGTCGAACCATAGCCAACCCGAGAACATATTTCCAACAGACTCCCACTTGCACTGACATTAATAATATTGGCTAGTCTTAAAGACACACCATGTGTAACAACTAGTCTGCTACGTTACACTCCTATATTTTTATTTATATCAATCATCCTTTTGTTCTAGATATCTTTATGAACGTGTGACATGGTTAAGTGTCAATCATCATCGTTCAAGATTATATTTCCCGATAGAGATTTGTGGTGATCAAATAGACTGCTATTGCATCAATTCAGTCGTAGCATGGCCATGCATTTAATGCAACACAAATCAACAAGGGGCCCAGAGATATCGCTTCAACTTGCTATGAGAAGAAGGAACAAATTGCTTCAACTGTATAGACATCCACCACATCCCATATTGTACCTGATCTGACCCCTTATGACTGGCATTTACGCACAGCGTTAAATACAGGTCAAAGTAGAATATAGTTTGTGTCAGGATTCCTCATACATATCCACTCTAGGATAAATGATATTACCATCTTAGAGCTTACTTGTGACTTAAAACCATGAAGTAGCATCTAAGTGTGGTCATTCCAGAACCTTGAATCAACTATCAAGTTCCTCATGAATGTAGTTTCATATAAGCCTATATTACTACACTTCATAGCAGCCTTAATTCAATTCTCTCTTCCTTAGAGAATGACCGACTGTGGAAGTTTATGAAATAGTATTCATTGGAAGTTAAAACATGCAAAATGAAACATGGCAATATACAATGAAATGATCGCATCATGCGTATAATATAATCTCAATATATTAATCATCAGATCAATTGCAACATATATTATTGCCCAATGTTTAAAGTTTCAAACTTAACAATCAAACTTTATCATCAATGACACGAATGCCAATAGACTTGCTATGAGCATCATGCTTAGTCTGTGGCAAAGGCTTGGTGAAAGGATCAGCCAAGTTCTTAGTCGTGTCTACTCTACTTAATAATATGTCATTTTCTGCTACAAGTTGACGGATGTAATGGTACTTTCTGAGTATATGCCGTGTGTGCTTTTGTGACCTCGGTTCTTGAGCCAAGACAACCGCACTCACATTGTCGCAGAAAATCTCAACAGGATCATGGATTGTAGGAACCACTCCTAGATCCCTAATGAATTTCTTTATCCACATGGCCTCTTTAGCAGCTTCATTTACCGCTATATACTTGGCTTCTGTCGTAGAATCAGCAATAGTACTTTGCTTGCCACTTCTCCATGTGACGGCTCCACCGTTCAACATGAATACAAATCCTGATTGTGAAGAGCAATCATCTCTATCTGATTGGAAACTAGCGTCTGAGTATCCTTTGACGCTCAGCTCGTCATTCCCACCATAGACCAAGAACATCTCTTTGGTCCTCCTAAGATACTTTAGAATGTTCTTGACTGCTATCCAATGAGCTTCACCAGGATTGGCCTGATAACGACTAGTCATGCTTAGTGCATACGACACGTCAGGCCTAGTGCATATCATCGCATACATGATCGATCCTATAGCTGAAGCATATGGAGTACTACTCATGGTAGCTGAATCCAAGTTAGAATTAGGACATTGAGACTTGCTCAATATCATTCCAGGGTTCATAGGAACGCACCCTTTCTTAGAGTTATGCATACCGAATTTCTTCAGTATCTTATCTATATATGCACTTTGGTGTAGCCCAATTAATCTCCTTGACCTATCTCGATAGATCTTTATTCCCAAAATATATGATGCATCTCCTATGTCTTTCATGGAGAAACATTTCCCTAGCCAAGCTTTGACATCTTTCAGTGTCGGGATATCGTTTCCCATGAGTAACATGTCATCGACATATAGTACAAGGAAGACTACAACACTCTCACTAGACCTAACATAGACACATGGCTCATCTTCGCCTCTAATAAAACCAAATTCTTTGATCTTCTCATTAAAGCAAAGATTCCAGGTACGAGAAGCTTGTTTAAGTCCATAAATGGACCTTTGAAGCTTGCACACACTATTAGGATACTTAGGATGTACATAACCCTCAGGTTGTGTCATAAACACATCCTCTGTTAGTTTACCATTAAGGAAAGCTGTTTTTACATCCATTTGCCATATCTCATAGTCATAAAATGCAGCTATGGCAATAAGTATTCTAATGGATTTCAACATAGCTACTGGTGAAAAAGTTTCATCATAGTCTACACCATATTGTTGCGTGTAACCCTTAGCCACCAGTCTGGCTTTGAATGTGTGTACATTTCCATCCATATCGGTCTTCTTCTTGAAGACCCACTTACAACCAATAGTTTTAATACCTGGTATATGATCAATCAAGATCTAGACTTGATTATCATGCATGGATTGGATCTCGTTGTCCATAGCCTCCTTCCATTTGGCAGACTCGAGGCCTGTCATCGCTTCCTGATAGGTAATAGGTTCATCAGAATCTATATTTTCGTCATCACCCTCAAATATGTGTAAACTATATTTCTTTAGTGTTCGATACACTCTATCATATCTACGTATGGGTGGTGGCTATAGGTCAGTTTCTCTTTTAATTGCAGGCTCGTCGACCTCTTGAGGAGAATCGGTTCTAATATCGGTTTCCATGTCGGTTGATTCTTGAATTTCTTCAAGGTCAATTTTGCTCCCACTGGTTCCTTTCGATATGAGATCCTTTTCAAGGAATACTCCCCTTCGAGACACAAAGACTTTGTTCTCAGTAGGGTTGTAAAACAAATATCCAAAAGAATCAGTCAGGTAACCAACAAATAAACACTTTTCAGATCTGGGTTCAAGTTTATCTTGAGCTTCACGACGAACGTAAGCCTCACAACCCCAGATTCTTAGATATGAGAGAGACACAGTTTTACCATGCCATATCTCATAAGGTGTTTTGGAAACTTTCTTGGTTAGGATGAGGTTAAGGATCCTTGCGGCAGTTTGTAGGGCGTAACCCCAAAAACTGATTGGAAGCATTGTGCGGCTCATCATGGATGGAACCATATCAAGTAATGTTCGATTCCTCCTTTCAGCCACACCATTATGTTGTGGTGTTCTAGGAGGAGCTAATTGTGAGATTATCCCACAACCCCGTAGATGATCACGAAATTCATCATTAAGATATTCACCACCTCTATCAGATCGGAGAATCTTAATTCTTTTGTTCAGTTGATTTTCTACTTCGTTTTGGTATGCCTTGAACACTTCAAAAGTTTCAGACTTTTGTTTAATTAAATAAACATAGCCATATCTACTGAAGTCATCAGTAAATGTAACGAAGTATCGTTCCTTGTGTCTAGTAGGCGATCTGAACGGACCGCACACATCAGTGTGTACCAACCCCAACAGATCATTTGCCCGTTCACAGCTTCCTGTGAAAGGTGCCTTTGTCATTTTTCCTGATAAGCAAGATTCGCATTCATCATACGATATTATATCAAATGATTCTAGAATTCCATATGACTGGAGTTTGGCTATGCGTTTCTTGTTTATGTGGCCTAAACGACAACGCCATAGATACGTTTTATCCAAAACATCTTTGGATGAATCAACATTGTAGATTGAACTATCATTTAGCTTTGTTGTGGTTTCTAAGATGCCTTTACAAGGACTAGCCTTGAAATAAAACATCCCATTTTTGTGAACAAGTATTGATCCATTATCAAAACTAAAATTAAAACCATCATTAAATAAAGCATCAAAAGATATAATGTTTCTTGCCATTTCGGCACTGTAGCAAACATTAGATAAAACAATACATAAACCAGAATTAAAAGAAAGCTTGTATTCTCCAATCATGTCAACAGAGGCAACATTCTTATTCCCCATGATTAGATTAAGCTCCCCGGTCTTCAGCTTCCTACTTCTTGTGAGTCCCTGCACATTTGTACAAATGTGAGTACCACATCCCGTGTCCAATACCCAGGAATTAGAAATAGTAGTATTGTTTAGTTCAATCATGAACAAACCTGAAGGTACGGCGACTCCCTTAGCCCGTAGTTCATTAAGTTCCTTCAAGTACTTAGTACAATTGCGCCTCCAATGTCCTTTATCCCCACAATTAAAGCATATTGCTTCTTCAGGAGACTTGGTTTGCGGGATCTTTGAAGTAGAAGAGTTAGCAATGCCCTTAGGTTTAGGTTTGAAGTTGGACGTGCCAACCTTACCCTTGCCCTTGTTCTTGCCCTTTGCTTTGTTTTTCTTCTTCTTAATCCCACCTTCACGAATGGCTAGAACGGTAGTTGCGGGTTTAGCTTTGGCCATGTTAGCCTCAGCGGTTTTTAACATGCCATGGAGCTCCATGATTGTTTTCTCCATATTGTTCATATTATAGTTCATAATGAATCCTTCATATGCACTAGTCAGCGAGTTCAGGATAAAATCCGTTGCAAGCTCCTGACTTATGGAAAAACCAAGGCGCTCCAACCGGTCTATGTACCCTTTCATTTGTAGTACATGGACACTAACACTACTTCCCGTTGCCATTTTGCAAGATACGAGAGCTTTCACGGTGTCAAACCTTTCTTGCTTGGCTTGTTGTTGGAACATGTCCTTGAGTTGGTTAAGCATGTCATATGACCCTAAGCTCTCCATGCCCTTTTGGAGCTCTGGAGACATGGTCGCCAACATCAAGCATGCTACCTCATTAGACTCGGAATGCCGTTTTTCAAACTCGTCCCTAGCCGCTTGAGTAGCTCTCGATCCGGGTTCTGCCGGTAAGGGTTCCTCAATAGCCCTGATCTTTCCTTCCATCCTAAGAGCAATTCTTAGGTTGCGAAGCCAGTCCATGTAGTTCAAACCCGTAAGCTTGTCCTTTTCGAGGAGCCCTTTAAGGCAGAAATTAGTGATTGATGACGGAGTAGGATTTGTGTTTGTTGCAGACATCTGTCATATTTTTATTTTTAAAGTAAGTTGTATTAGTTAGTTTAATATGTTTAAACCTTGTTAAGATAATTACCCAAGTGTGTTTAATATTCAAACAATTATAATTAACAAGGCTAAGATCCATATTTCACTTATGTTAACGACGGGTTCGCCGCGGATCGCCAACCATAAGCTATTTAGGTAGGTAACTATATTACCAATTTCATCCATTATGAAATTCTTAGGTTCTGCGGGATTTAGTGATAATCAATTATTTCACTTGGCATGTTTAATCCCTTCTACGCTAATCCTTCCTCGTTTTGGATTTGCCGCAAACCACGATTTCAGATTGTAAACCGTCCGTGATAGATACACGTGAAATCCGGCCCAAGACTCTCGGTGAAAGGATCCGAAACTAATCATCCGGACGTTGTCCATATTGATTACAAACGAATTACAATAGTTGATAACATTGCGAGGTACTTGCCCTCTATATGATACATCTTACAAACGTTGCATTTATTATTAAAAGGCAATCTATAGTTACATCCATAATTGACATATTCGCCTGACATTTCATAATATTCAAATGACCTAAACCGCCATTTACTTAATAATAGTCTCTATGAACTTCAATGACTCGAATGCAACGCCTTATGATATAAGTCCTTAATGGCCTCAAGTAGTATCCTTAGTACGAGATAATGCACAGCGGAAGACTTAATTCATACCTGAGAATAACATGCTTTAAAATGTCAACATAAAGTTGGTGAGATATAGGTTTAATGTCGACAGCGATATAAATATAGACCACAAGATTTCATATATAAACATTTTAATAAAAATATTCTAAGTGGTTGAGCACTTGGTAACCATACTTAACAATTAATCACGTCGCATATTCCCTTTAATATGAAATCTTACTACACTGTACCAAGTGTAGACACGAAACGAAGTACTGTGCAACCGTTGAATACTGGTCGTCCAGTCCGGTTGGGGTTGTCAGGCCCGATAGATCTATCAACAGGATTCGCGTTTACAATACCGCTGTAAATATTAGTTACCAAGCTACAGGGAAGTATGCCAGTGGTACAACTCAACGTAGAATATATTTTTCAGTTACTTGTGTCCATAACGTAAAACATAAAATACATGTATTCTCATCCCGAAATATTTAGAGTTTAAAAGTGGGACTATATACTCACTTTCGTCTTGAAGATATATATAATTTGACTTGGTCTCCGGTTGATATCACGAACCTATCCATATATAATATATCAATACCTTTTCTTTTTAAACAAACATCACATATATATACTTGTTATACTTTTAATACTTTGAATAATTCCTTAGTCCGTAGTTAGCAGCTCGTTGTTAGTAATTCAATTTTAATGGTTCATTTTTAGATGTTTAATATACCCGCAATGAAATAAATAAAACCCCCAACGAAATAAATAAAACCCCATCGTATATGTATTGGTCGAGATTAATCTTGACCCACGGTACCGGTGTTGTCAAATGACGTGTTGCGTACATAAAGTACCGGTGTTGTCAAATGACGTGTTGCGTACAAACATGGGATCTTATGATTAATCTTCTCGTGTTGTTTACGGGTGATCCTGAACCATATAAAATTGAATTATAAGTACATATATATAAAATATCATGTTATCTTAGAAATATGTGATTTATTTAATTTTTCCCAATTAATCCCGAAGTTAAACAAGTCTAGGATAACCAATTTTGTTTCGGTCATAGTTTCTTCGTTACAAATCCGTTTTCGTTGATTCAACTTGCCATCTCCTTGGATCAAGTCCCTCTTTAAGACTATGAACTGAAAATACCTTGGTTTGTATTCAAAATCACACGGCATAGGTGAAACTTTAGTGAAACTTATGAAGTTAAACATTTTTGTTACAAAAAAATAACACTTAATGACCATTTTTCTAAAAATACTTATACTTTGAATTAAATCATGAAATTTTTATGTGTTATCATATTCATAGTAAAAATTATTTTTCCAGAAAATAAACCTCCAATTCAAAGTTTAAAATGGTTTTTAATTATCCAACCCAAAACAGTCCCCGGTTGCACTCCGACGTCGTAAAAACAGTTTTTAAGATATTCTTTGAAAAACCAAGTTATACCTTGTTAAGTTAGCATATATTTAAGTTATATTACAGGTCTTGAAGTATTTTAAAAGTTAAGTTAGAAGGATCTATTTAGTTTGCAAACAAGTTTGAAAACTTTCAAACTATGTTCTTGTTGTTAAAATTGTATACCACAAAATATGATAGCTATATATATATATGAATCGAATAAGGTTATGAACATAGATACTACCTCAAGTTCCTTGGACAAGGTTGCTGTAAAAGAGGAGTAAAAAGCTAGAACCAAAAGGGTGATGGAATTGGATGAAAGATTGGAAGTAAGTTTGTGTTCTTGGAAGGATTTCTTGAAGTATTTTTGTATGGTTTTCTTATGGTGTTTAAGTAAGGTTTTTGAAGCTAAATGATGGGGAAAATGCTTGGAGATGATCAAGTATGAAGTTAAGAGTATTTTGAGAGAGAAATGGAAGTGTAAGTATGAGAAAATGGGGTGAAGAAATGGTGTGCATGCATAAAAACGTTTTTAGGTTATAAAGGAAAAAAAAAATACCTAACTTTGTTTTCTTGCTAAATAATTCATGCTACTTGACAAATGGTTGGTTCCACATATTTCTTAATCATTTAAGGCTGCTAAGGAGCAGATTTTTATTGGTATATACCAATAGTAAATACATCTAGAAGCTGCGTATGATACGGGTACATATACCCTAGGTATACGTATAGAAATCTTTGAGAAAACGGAACGAGGATTCAAATATAGCTATCTTTTGTAAATATACTTATATTGTTTTATGTATTTAAGTCTTTAAAAGTGATTAAATACATTACTTATACGATATATGTATAAACATTATAGGTCATAAGTATTTAAGTCAAATAACGTTACGTATGGTTATCGTTTTGAAAACTTAAGTTAGTAGTTTCAAAATATACTTATAACTTATTGTTATTAATACAAAATGAGATATTATAACATTCTTAGATCATGTTAAATATGTATATATACATATATATACACAAACGTATAATTATCATATATTGTATAGTTCGTGATATCATCGGTCAAACTAGACGGTCAAACGTTGTGTAAAACTCTTTTCGAAAACATAAGTCTCAACAATTTGGATTGCTTATCATGTTGGTAAGGTTTAATTTATGTAAATATTAATCTTATGAGTATAGAACGATCGAAAAAGTGCGGGTCAACTTTAGGGTTTTTGCTTATCGTGTCGGAACCATATAGAGATTAGAGTTTAAATTTGGTCGGAAATTTCCGGGTCGTTACAGTACCCACCCGTTAAAGAAATTTCGTCCTCGAAATTTGGTAGAGGTTGTCATAAATAACAATAGGAATGTTTTCATGACGAATATGAGGTAATAATTAAATTTTATCATTATTGAAAGATTTAGATAAAACGATTCGGTTATGTGAGACGCACGAGCGAAGCTATCACAAAAGAGTGAAATGAGTAAATATAGAATTGTTGTAACCGATGACGTGATTATGATCGATTTCCGGGATTTAAGGGTTTTAAAGAAAATCTTATGTAATAAGATTTAGTTTTGCGGCGATCAGGATCTTCTTTGATTTAACGCGGCAATCTGTTTTGATTTCTTTGTCGAATATTTCACTATAAATTTACCTCCTTCCCTTTCTTTCTTCCCACATCTTCTATTCTTTCTCTTTAGTTCCTACTTTAAGACATTCGCTAATATGCTCCATCCCATTCTAATCCTTGTTATATTTCTAACTTTCATATCTTTCATTCTTCTTTTTCATCTATCACCAGAAGAATCTATTCTCTTTTATCCTTTCCTTGGAATTATAATGTTTTTAATTCTCCCGTGCCTTTACGTTGCAATACGTATTGATATGCACGGTTTGTAGTTTCGGGGTTGTTGTTAGGTTTTATACCTTCCCTTATATTTCGATGTTCATACTCCCGTCCCTTAAAATCATTGTCATCCACAGTTAATGCTCTCTCTTATTTGCTGTGGTTTATGTTCCTATTTCTATTCTGAGGTTTTGTCCCTTCGTTTCTTCTTCCCGTCCTCGAGCCAAGCGAACAATGGTCCGAAATTCGTAGGTAGGAAATTTGGAATGAACCTAGCTATTGGTTTTAGAATGAAATTGTAATGACACGATCTTGATTCGTTAAATTACTCGAATATTCCGGAAAAATAGAACTATCAAGGTGATACGTTCTAATATGTTTGGAGACTTGATAGAATGTAAGAGCCGTGTAACATGGCACATGATGACGGTACTGTGAATCATCACATTCCATTAGAAACTTAACATGACTTACTGTAATATAATAAAGTTGATCAAGTTTCATTATATTATACTAATTCATGCATCAGTTCCCAACACTACTTCAAATCATTTATATTTTAATCTCGGAGGTTTCAGAATTTAGAAATTAACACAGTTTCTTTTATATTGTAACGCAGATGTTACGGAGAGATAAATGATCGCAGATAGGAATAGTTGTAAAAATATCTCCAGAAATATGAAAAATATGTATAACGAATGATATGAAGATATCTTATAATATCTAAGATAAGATGATGATGAAAAATATCATCCGGGCAAGGTTTTGAATAAAGAGTAGGGTTCTTACTGACGGTTTCAGGAGGTACGGAATCGTTTGTATTCTTTGAGAGCAGGTTCAGTCCCTGTGATTTATCCACAGCCTCTTTCATACTTTGCTTCATCCGTTTTCTAGTTCCAAATTTTTTTTTTTTCAGCTTTACCACCTTACTATTCTTTGTCATCAAACTTTTGACCGTTAAAGTCGTTTACAGTTTTTGCTGCTTCGTTAGCATTTCAAGAACTATTTCATAGTCCCGGGTGTTTTTCAGAAACTTCACGTTCAGATTATGAAATTCTTAGGGATAGACATTATATATATGATGGAAGAAGTTCCGCGAGATTTTCAAAATAATGATTGTTGATTTCGCCAAAAGGATAACGATCTGATGGTGCACCTGTTGATGTTGTCGAGGGATATAAAAGGTTTTCCGGTAATGACGGCGAAAGGACAAGGTATAAATATCATGATTATAATAGAAATAATCTCACTGAAAAGTCGAAGTGGAGCTGTGACAAAATTAGCTTCTTGAAAAGGAATTGTAGGGTTGTTCTTGCTAATAAATGGCAAAGGATTCAATACGTTATGTGTTAAATTATGAATTTGGGTTCGAGAGTTCTTCAGGTGTATAACTGTATGTATAAATCTTCATTCCGTAGGCGAGGTGCGGCGGGTTCAACTTCTCGGTCGAGGTGTTTTTAGGAATCATGAAAGGATTTGAATGCGAATTGTAATCGTCAAGTTACGAATGAGGTTTAAGATAAAATCAAGTGGCAAGCTTGAAGAATTGTTTAGCTTCATATGTTACAATCAACATTTTAATTCATTTTAATTGTCCAGAGTTAGCCGGAACAGTTAGCTTGGAATCCTTAATAGATTTTTAATTAGTTAAATCGTGTGTTTCTAACAATTTTTTTTTTATTTTGTCCAATGTTTTCTTCTTTATGCCACTTGTTGGATTCTGGTAGGTCAAAATCCGAATATGAAATTTGATTGAAAATGGTTATTCTGGGGTGAGCGGATACGAATATCGGTGGTTGTAAGTAAGATAATAGATAACCGTTGAATCAGATTCAAGAATGTACAATATAACTTATTAATGTGAATTCTAAATATTCCTCGGGTACTACCCACCCGTTAAAATATTTTCATCATTAATAGTTTGTACGATGGAATTTTTAATTACTATCTTTATGAAAATATACTTGCATATATATTTTCTTCAGAGATAATCATAGATTTAATGAGTCAATAAGATATTAAACTCATTTGATTTATCGTTAATTCTAGATTACATAATCTCTAAGACTTTAGAAATTACATAATCGTCATACGATACGTAAAGCGAAGATAATCGATGTAGAACGATATATAGAACGAAGATCATACTCGAAGTACAGATATTGAGTCGTGTGATGTTGATATTCGAGATACAGATTGTGATGTTGAGATTTAAGGCGCGGTTGTGTTTGGGGTGATAAAGGTACTGTCGGCGTTGACGATGGTAGTACGGATTATGCTGCTGGTGCTGCTGTTGGTGTTTGTAACCTTCGCACCATATTCTCCAAAACCACTACCCGAGCACGGAGTTCGTTGACTTCTTCTATTATACCGGGATGATTGACGGTTGGAACGAGCGAATGAACAAGATTTGAAATATGGGATAGTATGTAATCATGACGAGATACTCTAGAAATGAGCGAGAAAATGGTGTTTCGAATAGGTTCGCCGGTAAGTGCTTCAGGTTCATCGTTAAGAGGACAATTTGGTGGATGGAATGGATCACCTTCTTCTTGCCTCCAGAAATTTAGTATATTACGAACCCATCCCCAATTCATCCAGAATAGATGATGGGAAATTGGTTGATCCATTCCGGTAACGCTGTTCTCGGAGCTCGAATGGAAATCCATATCGGCGAAGCTATCGAAGTCGGAGGAATTTGAGCTGGATGAAGAATCCATCTTGTATGGTCGGAGAAATGAATTTTTGGTTTGGAATAGATTATAGGAGTTGGGTTTGGTACTCTTCAATACATAATTTACATATGTATATATAATATCAAAATCCCATGAATTACGGAGAATCTTTGAAATACGTCAGGCAATGTCTATAGTAACAGATACGCTAGGATATGAATTTTGTCTATACATTATCGATGCACTAAATGCAGTAAGACGTGTCTAGACTTAAGAATGATAAGCAGGCAGTTCCCTAAGGATGATAAGCAGATGATTTCCGACTAGGATTGATAAGCAAAACTTTTGACAGGCAGACACGGTCAAAGTCCAGACTCACTTAATGTATCCTAACAACTACTAGTTAGACACACTAATGCAAGGCCTGGTTCGCTAAGACCAACGCTCTGATACCAACTGAAAGGATCCGAAACTAATCATCCGGACGTTGTCCATATTGATTACAAACGAATTACAATAGTTGATAACATTGCGAGGTACTTGCCCTCTATATGATACATCTTACAAACGTTGCATTTATTCTTAAAAGGCAATCTATAGTTACATCCATAATTGACATATTCGCCTGACATTTCATAATATTCAAATGACCTAAACCGCCATTTACTTAATAATAGTCTCTATGAACTTCAATGACTCGAATGCAACACCTTATGATATAAGTCCTTAATGGCCTCAAGTAGTATCCTTAGTACGAGATAATGCACAGCGGAAGACTTAATTCATACCTGAGAATAACATGCTTTAAAATGTCAACATAAAGTTGGTGAGATATAGGTTTAATGTCGACAGCGATATAAATATAGACCACAAGATTTCATATATAAACATTTTAATAAAAATATTCTAAGTGGTTGAGCACTTGGTAACCATACTTAACAATTAATCACGTCGCATATTCCCTTTAATATGAAATCTTACTACACTGTACCA